>NW_026712245.1:13167268-13767268 GCF_030504385.1 Musca domestica | reverse complement strand
GGCTACAATCAATAAAATACCAAATAATGGGAGGTACCGTTATATGAGGGCTACACAATATCATGGACCGATATAGCCCATCTTCGAACTTGACCTGCCTGCAGGCAAAAACTGAACTGTGCAAAATTCTAGCTTCCTTTTTTAATTCGTTTTGACTAGCATAATTACAACAGACGAACGGCCAGAAATCGCCTTAGAATTTTACGCTGATCAAGAATATATATACTTTGTTAAACCCTACAACACTATGTGTTGGGGGTATTATAAGTTTGATTGGGCCAGAATTTATGTAACACCTCGAAATATTGGTTTCCCATATAGGAAAGTATATATGGATCTTCCTAGCTCGCCGAGCTGAGTCGATCTAGCTATGTATGTACGTCCGTCCGTCTGTCCATGTTAATTTGTAATCACGCTACAGGTCGCAATTATGGCCCGATCCTTACGAAATTTTGCACGAAGGTGGGGTTAGGGTCAGAATAGAAGCCTATTTCTTTTGGAGATGATCGCCAAATGTTTAGGTGTTGAAATGGACCAAATATTGAAAAAATGTCAGATTTTGCGGATTTAGCTGTACAGGTCGCAATTATAGACCAATCGACGCAGAATTTCGCATGTAGCTAGAGTTTAGGGCGGGGAAGAAGCCTACCAAATTGGGTGGTCATCGGATAATATTTAGCGGGTAAAATAGACCATATCTTTTGTGTTGAAAAAATTCAAAAATTTTTCATTAAACCGCGAATATTTTAAATCCCGGCGAAATCACAAAGCCATGGGAAGGTTACTTCTGATCTTTACATTGATGTTAACATCCAACAAAACGGGATATATAGCAAAATATGTGCGAAATATATGTTTATCAAAAAAGATATGCTCGAAAAATCTCTTATATGTCGAGAACGGCTGAACTGATTTCGACAGTTCTCGTTAATTCAGAATGACCTCTTGGCAGGAAAGAAAAAACGTCTAAAAAAATCGCATAAAAATATCTCTCTAAAGATGAAAATATTGATTTTCTAACATTTTCTCATATTTTTTCAATTTTGTCATATTTATATATATTTGAAAACCGAAAATTCAATTTTGCTGGCTTTATGCAATCTCTGTCTCACATGTCAGTAGCGTTGATTAAATCAGAGAACATCTTATATTTCCACTACATTTTATCGCCCTACCCTGTTGTGCAATACTCTGATGTCAGCATTCTTAGAAGAGCAAATAAAAATTGTATTTGTACTTAAGCGCAATTAATTTGAAATTGTAACTGAAACCGGTCTCAATTCCCCGTTTGAGTTGTAGCCAACTAAATCGCTTTCAATTCAACGGGGAGTTAATTAAAAATGTTTCCGGTTACGGAAAATGCTATAAATCTACACTACGAACATGTGGGAGCACACATATTTCATTCTCTCATCGATAGCGTTTTTAACTACAGCTCAGTTTTTGTATTTCCGTTTACAATTTGCAATACAACACCGGCAACAGCCACAACAACAACTGGCAATTGCAGCCATAATAGCTTCTCGATTCTAACATTTGCTTTGGAGTTCTTTGCAAAACGAATGCCAATTGCTCCGAAGGAGGTGTATTCTAGGCGGTTTCCACTGGCACATTTTTAGATATCTAGCCACATGTGTAGTCGTATGTGTGCATGAATTGAAGTTTAGCTTTATGTGCTATTCAATATCCAGACACATCCTTGTAGGTGCAAATGAATGCTTAGAACACATAAATTACACAACGGCAGCAACAGCAGGAAGAACGAAAATTGTTAACTTATCTTCACTTAGCCGGTGAAAAAAATAAAACCAACGAAATAATAGGTGTTGATTGTTTAGATTTTCTTCTTGGTCTTCACTTCTTTTATTTCAGTGCTTCAGTATTTAATCAACTGCTCCCTACTGAGCCACCGTTTAGTTCGTTCCACAAAAAAGCAATGCCATTCCCAGAACCAATTGGTGAATTCAGAGATTATTCCGATATGTTCCTCTTCCCATAGACATTTCAATGGAAGCCAAGTTGAATGGCGGCTTTATTGTTTTTAAGGAATTGAAAAATTAACTAAAACCAAAATGGAAACTAAATAATTGAATCATACGGGACTATGCACCTCGTCTCAGGGCTAGATTTCTCTTCATTATTTTTTAGAAAATATTTATCTCTCAATACAGTTAAAATAATTTGTAATAACAAAGAAAAATATATTTTTTGCTTTTCTTAAATTATTACTTTTGCGGACTGATGTGCTTAGGACAGACCACCTCGCCCTGAGACGAGGTGCATAGTCCCGTATGATTCAATTATTTAGAGACAAAATTTTTCTATTTTTGTAAGGAAATATTTTTTAGTTATAATATATGTCCAGTCAGACAAAACTTTCGAATGCAATTAAATCTCTTGTTGTCATATATCGGTATTACTCTCTCAAACAAAGTCACACTCTAACTCGAAAAGTAAAAGGACATACACCTAAGTCTGTTTTTACACGGTCTTTTTGTACACGGTTTTGATATAACACGGTTTGAAAATTGAATATTTTTAATTTTTATACACGATTTTATTTTTATTTTATCTATATATATAAAAGAAAGTTGTGTTAGTTACTACGCTTATAACTTAAGAACCGCTGGACTGATTTTAACGATTCAAACAAATTCGGAATTTTCTCCTCTCCGAAAAGGATAATATCCAAAAAAATCGCGTAAAAATGTGATATTTTAACATTTTCATTTTGATTTTTGAAATGTACAATAGTAATGTTTTATTTTGCATGATTTTTTTTCCATTTTTACTTACTTTTTTCTAATGTACATTTGTAGTGTTTTTTATATATATTTTTTTTTTTGAATTCAAATATTAATACCAATTTATTTAATTGACTTGATTTCTTGAGAAATGAAATTGATGGCGAGTTACATGGAAGCGTAGTACCGAATTATGTGGTGGCGAAACGGAATAGATGATGTCGAAATAATTTAATGGAATCGAATTTTAAAATAGAAGTACTTTCTATTGACAAACTATATAAGGATCTTTAAATATTTGCTGTAAAAAAATCAGCGAACAAGTTGAAGAATTTTCAATGTGTTATTCTTCTTTTGTCAATTTTTTTTTCAATTTGTATTATCTAATTGAATTCAGTAAATTTTTTGCGAACAAAATAAAGAATAATTTTTCACTATATACAAATTTTCACCAAAAAATGAAATAAGTGGGAAATACGATGTCAACTGACATCTACCTTTCAACTCCAGGGCCGACATCGTGGTTCAGCTGGAAGATGCGAACACATTTGAACAAACAAAAATTGCCGAAAAAGCCTAATGGGGATCATTTCAAAGCGTGGAACTACTTCTTTCCTGTCACAATAATCCGTCCAATGTACAATCAGAAAAATACCAAATATAAATGGTGGAAAATAGTAGAGCGAATGGGACTTTTAGTAAGATAAATATTTCTATCCTTCAAGAAATTCTTCCCAAACATTCAAGATAGGTCATGATATCGATCATTTCATATTTCAGGGACAACCCGATTTCATATTTATATAACCATCGTATGATTTAAGCTATTTTTGGTGTCTTGGTCACTTTTTTAATATTTTAGCCATTATTTGGCATTTTTGTTTCTAAGGAGGTAGAGAACCTCTTCGCATAAAGTTTGAAATTTTCAGAGTAGGGCCCATTTTGGTCTTGACCACATTCATTAATTGACTTGGCTAAAGGTTGTATTTATGCTACTCTGGGGTAGGGAACCATCATACAGATAATTGCCACATAGGAATTTATTTAAGTAAAGTCCCCACATTGGCGTATTCCCAAGTCCACTTTCACATCTAATTGGTGGTCAGAAAAAAAATGTTGTTTTCTATTGAATTTGTAACCCCCAAGAGAATATTGGTTGGGCCACGTTTTGGTATAACCCTTATATAAATGTATCCCTGACCTGACAGCTGTGACCGTGGTCTTGGCCACGTTTTTCAACTGATTTGGCCATTATTTGCTGTATTTAGGCTACTTTGTGAGTAGAGAACCATCTTACAGAAAAATGTCAACATACGTAAATATTTTGGTACAGTCACCATATAGTCCCCAGGCCCGCCGATCTATAGTGATGTTTACCGATTGGCGGATAACAACGCGGGTATTGTTTAATCGTTATTGAATTTTACCATGAACAAGAACATAGACTTTTTGGGGACTCTAATGCGCAATTTGAGGTGCTATGGTAATGGGTGTAAAAGCGTAATTAACTTTGACTATTCAGAAATTATTTTGCCCTCCTTCCATAGTTATTTATTTCTATTTAGTCGAATCAATATTTATATTAAAATTTGTTCACCTTTATGAGCTAGATTTGTGAAATATTATGCTATGCAAAATTTGCATTAAAGACTAAAACTACGGGCCGGCAACGCGGACCGGGCCAGCTAGTTATTTATATACTTAAATAATTTTTGTCAAATTTAATTTTTGCGAAGTATGTTCATATCACAAAAAAGTATTTATGAATAAATAAAGGTAAGCCAAAAAATATTTTGTATTTATACAGTTATTTATGTTTTTTAATTTTGTTAAATATTTTATGTATTTTTTACACGGCTTCTTCTGGAACCAATCTACCGTGTAAAAACAGACTTAGGTGTATATGTATTATCAGATAATGCTGAGGAGTATATGCAATACCGCAGGATGTAGCCAACATTTCACTTTACAAATCATCACAAAATTGCGGTCCTTTCTTTACTCTCCACCATACGTAGTATGGAGGGTATGTTAAGTTCATCATTCCGTTTGTAACTCAATTTCCATTTAGGATATATATAATTTTAAAACAATTAATGGAAATTAAGCTTTTTAAATCTTAAAGGAGTAGCAAAATACCAGCAGTTATTCAAATTGTTTATTTTGACAATTCAAAATTTCCGAAAGACCCAAGATTTGCATTTTTTGATTCACAATTTATTTTCTAAAAACAAACATTTTGGTGTTGTAAAAATTTTAGTTGTAGCAATTCATGCAGAGTTTTATATCTGAAGGAGGATTCTTGTTCTATGAAAATGTGACGTAATTTTTTCCCTTATTACAATTTTTATTTAATATTTATTTCCTTTATAAATGTTTCTACTTTACATTTTCATAGAACACGGTTGACCTCTGTTTCCAGATTTGCTTTTGTATAAAATTCCCCAGGATTTTTCCTAAAAACTTCGATTTGTTTACCTACTCGTCAACTCAAAAAAGTCACTGATTTTTGAGTTCGAATTCGAGTCCAATATATTTCAGATAGTCTAGAATTATAGTCTAGAATTATATCAAAACATTTGAAGATGAATCTGTGATGACTATGATTTCTAGGATAGTTCCCACCAAATGAAGACAATTTGCCCTTCACAAAAGTTAAATGTCAACAATTACATTGCTTAATCTCCTAGTTATTTAATTCATAAATACATATATATTTTGTTGTTTAAAGGTTCATATTATTTTATTAGCTTTTCTTTGCGTTTTGCGGCTAGAGCAATGTGACATTTTCGATATAATGAAATAAAATGGAACGGAACAAGTCAACTGTTGCATTCTGAATAAGAAATGGCGGCGAGACCTCTTTAGAGTCGTCGAAAGGCTTGTGTTTTTGCCGATGCTGCGAAAACTTCGTGAATGAATGAGCACGAATTAAAAAGCCGCTGATGTTGCTTCAAAAGTAATGGCAGACTACCTTTGACATTTTGAAAAATTCATTGTACATAATTAATGTGGTCTGGCAGGGTAACAAACCGCCATCAGGCAGCTCCGACAGCATCTCTTGAAATTTTGCAACCACCACCACTACTTAGCAGGAGCCGAGGAACCAAGATGCGAAGGTGGTTGCCTGGGAGGAATAGAGGGAGTCTCACAGTTCTTATTGTTTGAGAAGTGTGGCGAGATGCTGTTGCGGGGGTCGTCGTACATCCCTTTGTCTGAGTGCGGTTTCGAGTGCGAGTTAGTTTTGGAAATGCTAATGAATGCCGCAAATGATGTACACTTTTCAAGCCAACCAAATAAATGACAACAAAATTAAATTTATTTCATTCTGCATGATTGTCCCCGCATCTATGCTGTGGTCTATACAGCCAGTCGAAGCACTGGCAACCCATCAAGTTTCTCGTCCAAATGACAAGCAGTAAATTGTGTGTCATCGCCATCTAAGTAAAAAGTTGGGAGTTTTTTTTTCTGCGTTGGGTACTCCTCTGAATTCGTGAAATATATATGTATACAATTGAAATGGCTCTTTTTTCTCCACGAGTGGCACTTCAAATGATGACAGTTGACGCATTAGTCTGGGACATGCCGAAACGACAGCTACTGTTTTCTTTGTGTTTTTTGTAAAGCTCTCTTTAGTTTAAAAATAATAGAGGCGGATTTGTTTGTTAAATGATTTTGACATTGGTCCTTGGTTTAACTGATGTGCCGATAAACGGGGTCAGCATTTAAATTTCACAGCAGTAATTTGAGGAACATTCTCATCACTTCTTTAAGATTGAACATTTTGAATTTTATGCAGCATAATAAAGGCTATGTATTATTCGATTGCTGGAGCGAAAGTGTCTCTCGACTGAAAGACTGTTGACAGTCTTCTTATCAAACGTTAAAGACAGGTATGTAGGCATTATTACTTTTGCAACATTGAGGCAGTTGCATAATCTTTCTTACGATGAGAAAATGTCGTTGAACACGTTTTACATGGTTCACAATAAGGTAGGCAGGCGCATAAACAGAGTGAGTGACACACACGTTGTTAGAGTTTTAGAAAGAGGTTCTAGAAAGGGTAGGCCGATGTAAACCATCTTCAGGATAGGTTTTATATTGATGCAACCATTAAGATATGAGAGCCTTAATAATTCGGCGATATATTTTACATTTTATTTGAGCTGTGTTCACTGCTTGTAGAGTAGGTGCCAGAGTAGGTGGACCGATATTTTCGATATTTTTGTGTCATTAGTGCTACTCAGGTAATGCGATGCGTGAAGTTCTGTTTAAATTATGTATGTCATTTACATTGCTTATATTTTATGGTTTTGACTGTTTGAGGGGATGTATGCTGTGTGACATGGAAAAGAATGGAACGCCGGATCTTGAAGGTGAAATATGGGGAATTTAATTTCACATTTTTGTAAAGTGTTTATGATACAAATATTACGGTATTCGACAATATCACTCGTTCCCTTCGCGTTTTGTAACATCTATGATTTATTTAAAAACTTTGTACCATGTTGGTAAAATTAAGAAAAATTTAAAAAAAAAAAAATTAAAATTTAAAAAAAAAAAAAAACACTAAATACTTTCAAAATTCGAGTGTGTTAAAAAATGAGCCTTTGTTGGGATGCATCAGATGCAATTGATCAATTTTCACACCTGATTTAAGTGCAACACAAATATGATGCTGTAAGAAGTTTACAGCAAATTGTTGCTCTTGATGATGTTGCCCATTACTAAGATCTAAGTCAGATGGTTTCTCGGTTTTCACTTCATTTTTGATTCATTATTTTTATACCCTCCACCATAGCATGGAGGGTATATTAGGTTTATCATTCCGTTTGTATCACCTCGAAATATACATTTTAGATCCCACAAAGTACATATATTCTTGATCTGCATAAAACTCTATGTCGATTTAACGATGACTGTCCGTCTGTAAAAATCACTCTAGCTTCCGAACGAGTTAAAGTAGGTTGATGAAATTTTATTCAAATGTGTGTTTTGTCTGCAGGATTTTTGGTATTGAAAGGTCAACGTTTAGTTATAGCCCCCATAAAACTGTACCTCTCTATATTTTATTTTGATGACTTTAGCGACATTATTCGTCTGAATTGTTTCATATTTCGTATTTGTAGTTCCTAATATGTACTACAGTCTGTGACAGAAAAGTCTCTATGCAGGTCCACGTCTTCGTATAGCCCTCAAGTATCGGTACCTCTCTATATTCAGTATTTTGATGATTTTAGAAACATTATTCAGCGGCATTCTTTCAAATTTCGTATTCGAAATTGGTAAGGGGTACTACAAATTGGTACCTCCCTAAATTCGGTACTTTATAGATTTTAACAGATTTAACGGATTCTATTTTTTCAATTTATTTATTTTTTTTTTTTTTTTTTTGATAATTTCCAAATTTGTTTCAAGTGGTGGAGGGCATTCATAGATCGGCTTGGCCGAACTTTACTGATACAGAGGTTCGAGCCAGCGATCCAAGATTCTGTATCGAATCTAAAAATATTTTCATTTTTTGGAAGGAATTCACATATGTATGCGCTGCTAGGCGTATTTATATTAAATTATATTTCTGAAAAATAGAAAAACTACAATCTTGAATTAGGAAAGTAGACCTATCTAAATTTATTATAAAGTGCGAAGTTTTGTTATATTTTGGTAATTATTTAACTTTTTATATGGGTACGAGAAAGAATGGACCGAGGTGAGTCTGGTTCGTGCGGGATTTCAATTAAATTCAGGTTTTTGGTTCTCTTCGATTTTTGTTTTGGGATTTTTTTCTCCAGAAGTTGTTTAAATAAAAACTCCGTTGACAAACTGTAGCTGCGTTATTCCAAATAATCAATAACAGTGAAAATCTCTTTTTGAAATCTTCTTTGGTGGTGAACAGTATTAATACATATTTTTATGGAACTCTAAAAAATTGTTACTGACACAATGTCATAGCAAGTCACTTGGCGCATACTTAACACCTGTGTGATACTCACATACACATAAACAATACATCAAAGATTCCTTTTTACTTTCCATCCTGGAATGCTTGGTTTCCTAATTCAAATATGTCTGAACACAATCACAAATGCTGGATAGCGTCTTTGCTGCTCAGTTGTGCGCAAATTTAAAGACGTGAGAAGAAATTCTCATTCGGCTTAAGCGAAAAACATCACCCGAAGAACACTTCAAGGGAGTAATTAGATGTGATGGGATCACATTACATAGACGTTCTAAAGTTAACCAAATGAAAACGAATTCCAAAAATTAGCATATCAAGACAGTCGAGAAGTCGAATATCAAACTTTCGCTCCATGGGTGCCGTTTAAGGTGCAATTGCGACACGTCGATGCAATGCAATGTTGAATGTAACTTTTGTATTTTTTCATTATTTGTGATCGCATATCTGTCCCCCGGTCAATTGTATGACTTCGAGAGTGTGTGGGAGCTGGAAACAAATGAAGCTTTAATTTGTAACAATTGTCCCATTGCTCTGGCTCCTTTGGAAAATTGTGTGCAGTTAACAAATCACCACAGCATTTATTTACTCGGGACTGTCACTCTCTCCCCGTATGCGCTCTATGCCGAATCTGGTGTGATTTCAACAACCAGTAACAATCGCTGTGGGAAGTTGACTGTCTTCCCCTTAGCTTGGTCCAGTTGGGTTTGTGTTCGTTCGCTGTAACATCCTTTCTAATACCAACGTGTGCTGTACAAAGGCCATTATGCTGCTTTTATCAACTGTTTGTGACAACAACCCACATTTATCGTTTCTTCATGGACTCCTCCCGTCGAGTCGAGTTGAGTCCAGACCAGTCCAGTCCAGTCGAGTCGAATGAAGTCAGTTCGGGAGTGTGGAAGACAATGCTAGCAAAAATGCAGAAATTGAAGAAGACCTTCTCTGGTGACGTCTTAACTTTTGCTTGAAAAGACAATAATTTCTTACAAATGATACCAACTTTATTGACCATTTGAGATTTGGTATGTGTGTGTGTTTTCGTGTGTATGTTCAGACTTGAAAATGCTGGTAAAAGATAATGGTTTCGTATACATACATATTTACACAAAGGAGGAGAAGAGGTGTGTAGGTAAATAGGGTCAACTCTCTTGTGAAAACTTTTGCGAATTAACGTATATGTATGAATATGTGAAACTTGAAATGAATGGAATGAATTATTTCTATGATTCTCACCAGGGCTGTACAGCACAGCGATAGTGGTCGATGCGGTCTGATATTGAGATGTGTCTGTACCTAACACTAAGGTAATGTTAATTACTGTTTAGTAGGCAGTAGTAGGCTCTAGGAGCAAGTCCTAGAAAGGAAAAACTGTTAGGTTTTTATTGTAATACTGAAATTGCAGTTCGTTGCAGGAGGATCTTTGTCTGTCTAGTTCGTTTTTCTAAAATCCTCATCCTGTGACTTAAACGTCTTTGTGTGGCCTTAACCTATACGTGATCCAATTTTAATGGAATTTTGAGAGAGAGAGTAGATCTTCTGACATCTCTTCCAAAAACCAATCTTCACATATTCCAATAAATCTTCACATATCAGAATAAATGCCGAATATTATCGCGAAAATACTCTGGAGGATGTATTAAAGCGCAAAAATTTTGGTCGCAGACCTTGGACATTCCAACCTCAAGCAAGCGATTCGCCGGGAATGGGCCAAAATACCGCAGAGCAACATTCGGTCAGCGTGTGACGGTTTCATTGGCCGTTTGAAGGCCATAATTCGTGTCAAAGATGACCAATTCAAACAAATCTAAACTTATTCTAAAATTGAATGCTATTTCCGACATTTTCGGCTTTTATTCAATAAAAAAATGAAAAAAAACTATGGTGTCTGAAGTTGGTTGCCGTTTTTTAATCTCACCCTGTATACTTTGTTGGGCCCGGCGTGTATATTTCGAGGAGTTACGCACGGAATGACAATGTTAATATATCCTCCATAATATAGTGGAGGGTGTAGAAATTTTACAAAATGTAAAATTCAAAATAAAAAATCTCATGCGATATAAAAAATTATAAAAGAATAAATGCATATATGACAACATGTAATAAACGAATTCACTTTTTATTGTCATATTTTTATTTCGAAAAAAACCCAAAAACATTTTTCGTTTTGAATATTTCCATTTTTGAATAGGGATATGACGTAAAGTTTCTCTATTTAATGTCAGAGTTTCAATCATTTTCGCACAATGTGTTCCCTTCCTTTTTCTTTCAAAATCACCAAATTCGATTCTAGCTGCTATTCAAAACAATCGTGCGCAAGTACAGGCACAATTTTATAGCATTCGCGTTATTTGTGGCTTTCGGCAGAATTACCGATCCACGTCCCTGCCACGTCGTCATTTTAATGGCATGCTTTATCAAAAAATTACAAAACCCCGTGTAAGGTATGCGGCGTACAAATGTTGTCGATTTATCACCATGCAGTCGGGAATGCTGGAACAATTTCGTTTGAAATTCTTTACGATTGTATTTGTGTTTGTGACTTCATAAAATTATAGTAAAAATGTCATTTGATACACATGTGAGTGCTTTGCGGGGCAATCATAAACATTCAACAAATATATTAAGAATAATTTATATCGGGATGGCAGAGATCTAAGGAACCAAACGGAACGTATGCTTCACCTAATGGAGTGGGTGGTGTCCATGAGCAGGGTCTGCGTTTGTGTGTGTGTGTGTGCGTACGTCACTGTGCTTGTGGTGTCGCCATAAAAAGCTGTCACACGCATACGAATACCCAACAGCAGACCCTAAGCCACACATTCTGTTTTGTTTTCGGAAATGTAATTTTGTTGCAAAATTAGATTTTATGACCACAATTTATCCGTTTTATGTGCGCGCGTGTGTGTGTGTGGGGGTGATGAGTGTGAGAGTGTGCCGTGCGGCCCTATTGTTCTTATGTTGGTGGACATGACATGTTTGGCCAAATTAGTAACCCCTAACAGATAGTCGTCATCATCATCATCTGGAACTTCAATTTTGAAATGATTTCCATAAGGAGTTCTTGGGGGTCATAAAATAGACAAAAAATTAGGGATAAACAGTTTGTTGGGCACTGGCGAAAGCTGTTCGGGGATGTCATAAAATGGTGTTATTTCGCAAGAAGTACACTAAAGCTTTAACACATACACATACTCTGCACACTCATTCTACGCGTCCCAACACAACTGTTGCAACAAATTGTGGGGGTTGCTGCCAGCAACACACGATTCGGTATTAAACGACCATAACCCATTGAACGAATGTTGCAAGTATCAAATGGCACCCGAGTGAGCCAATAAGCAACTTTATCAACAGCTTAAGATAGTGAAATCGTTTCGTTATTACATTCTATCTTATACCGAGCGGGTGAAATCTAATCGCGTATACCGGCGACGGGGATTTCTACCCACGAGGGGTTAAACAAACGGTCATAGATGTCGCTTGTTATTTTTTTCATGGGGTCTCATACACTTCTTCTGTGGTAAGATAAAAGATTTTTATTTTTGTGTCGGACCGAATACTTCACCTCCAAAAACTCGAAACGTCGATTAGTTTATGAAATGAATATTATGATTGAAGGTAAAATGGTCAATTGCTTTACATTTGTATATAACAATTAAATTCTTTGAAATGAAAATTTGGTAACTGTTCTATTAAGCTACCCTCCCCACTGCATGCAGGACTATGGCTTACGAAAATAAGCTCCTTTTACACCACGAAACATATATTTGCCGGTTATTGCGAACAAATCTGTTCCTTGCTTTTTGATACTCCCATAACATATTTCCTATTTTTTGCTGCTGCCAAATTCTTATTTGTTTTTATGACTTTATTGCACTCCCACATAGCATGGTTGTGTGTGTGTGTAAATTTGGGGAAGATGTGGGTATTTCAACTGTCTCAATGACGATTCAGTTCATATTTTGCTTGTTTTTTATCCTCGAATATGCTGTTCTGCGCAAATACTTTCACAGACTTAGTAATTTGTAGGTTTATGCCAAGTTAACTAAGGCTATCCATATAACAATGTAAATGAAATTGTTCCGCATATGGGGCAGGGAAGCAAGGCCATAAAAACGTATCCAAATAGAAGAACGAAATAAGTTATGAACGAGTAAAGATTATATGGTAAACAAAAATGAAGGAATAGTCCAAATTAAAATGGATGTATTTATGAAAAAAAAAAAACAAGTAAAATAGAGTTTTAGAGAATAAAGAATACATATTATTCATCAAAATCCTATTTGAGTTGATATTACACTTTTTCGGCACAATAAACGTGAAATCGCATGAAGATATATATGCAAATCTGAACCGATATTTATAAAATTAAGCAGATATATATAATATCGTTGTTGTGGAGAGTATTTTACGGGTGTTAGGGAATAAAATACAAAATCTGATTAAACATACATATGGGACCTATAGCTATATCTTAACCGGTTTTTACCAAATTTGACCCTCTCTTCCAAGCTAAATTCGTTCGTATGTGCCAAAATCCATTTAATTCGGGTTCATATTAACCATTTGGAGCACAATGAACGTGAAATCGAGTAAATATATATATGGGAGCTATATCCAAATCTGAACCGATCTCGATAAAATTTGGCAAAAGTATTTCTGAGATGTATTTGATATATTTCTCCGAGTCTCGTTGTTACGGAGTTCATTTTACAACTGTTGAGGTGGAATCTAATAAATCGGATGAAGAATATATATATTTGACACACTAGTTGCTAGGCTCGGTTTGGTTATATGTACCAAATTCCATTCTATTTGGACTCACATTACACATGTAGTGCACAGTAAAAGGCAAATCGGGCAAATATATATATGAGATATATATATGGATGTGCGAAATGGTCAAAATATTGGTATGCGTGAATTTTAAGAAATCTTTGGAATAGCTAAAACGCTCATAAAATGCAAAATATTTTATGAGCGTTTTAGCTATTCCAAATTTGGGCACGATTTGCAAAGTTTGAACATAATAATACTTCGTGATACAATTAATAAATTTTAATAATGAAAAGTTCATATCTGGCACACGTTTGCAGCCTTTATTTCTGGCAATGTCGTTGCATACAAAAATCTGTTGAAAGCGCTGTGAAGATTAAATGGGGAATAATATATGGAAATCTATACATGCATCTATAGTCATACATTCTTATTATCTGGTGTAATGTATGTCCTGCGCCAATTATTAAAGTAATATTTAAAAGTGCCTTCTTTTAAAATTGTTATTTGGAACAATCTCAAATGCCCCTTTGGTTGTCTTTTAAACCTTTAAAATATCGAATATCAGGTGATAGTGTAGTACGAAGACTATATTGTAACGTGGTTCATTCAGAAGTCCACATTCGAAATTGCAAATATTTTTTGGTACTCTTAAGAGTTGTGCAAAACAGCAAACCTGTTCACACTGACAATTTCTTTTCAGATGGTTTGGTATCCATTACGAACTCAAAATATATAAATTCAGATAATTTCATTTGAAATTAGGCGTTTTGTATTAAAATACTGGATAAGGATAATACCATTGTATAGGACATATACACAGAGGCTATCCTATGTATTTTGATAATTTTCTGCAACATTTATGCTAAACAAATAAGCAAAGACTATAGCCGTGCGAGGCCGACCATGTGATACCCTACAACACTACAATATATTGGAAAACCTAACCAGGTCCAAACCCTTCTATGTCGATTTTATTGAGATAATATGCTATACTGTCCTGCACAAATGTTGAAATAGGTTTCTTTTCTGACCCTAGCCTTACCTCCATGCAAAATTTGGCGAGAATCGGACAATAATTGCGACCTGAATATAATACCCTCAGCACATAGTGTTGTAGGGTAAAAAAATACAAATCTGCGCGTTGAAAAGTCGTTTTACGGGGTTAATGTTCCCACTGAGAACTTCAAATTATAGCTAATTCCTTTGGGTTACAAACGGTCTACATTTCAGTGTGTTTATAGCGATAGCGATACAATCAGATATTCAGTATTTTGAAGGTTAAGCTACATTATCGGCCAAAATTTCGAAGTCTTACTGGCTAAGGAATCTCCTAGGGAAAACTATAAATGTAGGTCCAACTTCGCTTCAGTCCCTATGTGACGAAACCGTCCATGATTCCTTTTTTTATTGGGGGGGGGGGGGGGGGGGGGTCTTAACCACAATTTCTTATGATTTTTATCTTCATTTGCAGCTTAAAATAGAACCCCTTTTGAATCCCGAATGTCAGTTGTTATTTTCTTATTGTGGAGGAAATTCGTTCGACCCGCCCGAACTTTACGTCAGTTTTACTTATTGCTATACAAATACAATTACCGTTGATTAAAATATCTTGTATTGCGCTGCAAAGTTTGCATAGAAATGTATGACATTTACCCTCCTCCTGCCACCCTCCTCGGCAGCAGATTAAGAACATATTTTCGTTTGACTATAAAAATATGTTGTTCCCTTACATTTTAATAAAATATCTAATTTCATTTTTGCCCAAATCTCATATGCATACGTGTATGTCAATATTCAAACATCAAAGTGTATGTGTGTGTGTGCGTTTGTTTTCTTTCCTCAGATATTGTCTTTTTTGACGGCTAAAGGAGAAATGAAGATAAAACTTGGTAGGTCCTTTAGATTGTGCTAAACTTTTTTGAAATAGTGTTCATTTTTTCCTGTTTTTTTTTGCGTAGACAATTTCATTTCGTATGCATGGTTATATGTTTGAGAGTGTGTGTGTGCCATGTATAAATAAATATATATGAATGTATTTTGTGGAGTTTGTTTTCATAAGGATGAACATGTGGACTGGAATCGTTTAAATGTTCTTTATCTCTACGAAACATAAAAGAAAATTGACTGTGAATATTTTCATTTTGGGAAGGCACAGGCTTGAGGGTGGGAGGGGGTGGGTGGCTGCGAGCGAGTGGCCAAGTGGAAAGAATGTAGTAACTATGTAAAGTTTTTATTGTCTTGAAACAGATGAAAAAATGAAGAACGGAATTAAAATTGCTTACATTCTCATTCGCCAAAATATGTTTACAAACAAATGTTGTTGCCAATATACAGTTGGTAGCCAAAGAAAGGACATTCACTATGGTATTTATATGGATTATTTCTCGAGCTAATGTCAGGATACACTTCAAGCACACAACTTGGAAAATATGAAATAGGTGTACGGAATACCTTTTAGAAGCTGCGAATCTTATTCGCTCGGTATGTCAAGATTTAAGTTTGATTCTGCAAGGGAAACCAACTATATACCCACTTTTTGTACATACACAAAAACGCTCATAACGGTTTGAAGTCATGTCACTTTATGACTTTTCATTTTGCACATTTGTGCGCTGGTGTGCGTGAAAGTGTATATGTTTTTTTATTGGCTGGGTTATTCGAGTAAGTTGTTCGCTGAAAGTTGTTGAGTGTGTTTCTGTGTGTGTGTGTGACAGTAAAATTATTAATTTTTCCACCCCATTTTTTATTTTGTTTATGATTTGTTAGTTGAAAGGTTTTTTGTTTGTTATATTCGCATTTAAAACTGAAGCGAGTGTGTGAAAAATAAAATAAAAAACTTTTTTTTTAACTCTTTTGTTAATTTTTGCCTTTGGCCAACATTTGTGGTGTTTATGATGAGAAAAAAAGAAACTGAAAAACAACTTTTTATTTAACTTTCTTTCTGTACTTTGTTTGTTTTCGAATAGTTTATGAAAAAGGGAGAATTCGAAAGTAAAACGTCAAATTGGCGCAGCGTCCGAGTGTTTATGACCGTATAACCTTTTGTGTATTACTTTTGTCAATCTTTACCATGTTGCGATTTGTTTGGTTGAATAAATCGTTTTAAGTTTAATTGGCCGACGTAACGGATCGGCCAACATCCTATTTTAATCATATATACTCCGACAGGGTTGAGAAATCCTTATCAAAGGACAATTTCACCGCGGAGTGAAATCTGTAGTTAATATCTTTTTCTATATATATAAAAATCAATTGTTGTTTGTTGGTAACGGAATCAGTTGAAAACGGCTGGACCGATTTGCATAATTTTTTGTACAAACGTTCGTCATACCCCGAGTTAGGTTTTTAAAGAAAAAAATGTTGGCCACATGCCTACTTTTACCCCCACTATTTTTATATTTGCCGGATAATGAAGATATCGGTTTGAAAATTATTACACGAGATACTGTTGACTTTCCCTCCAAACTTAGGAATTTGGGCGCCAGGGAACTGACCACGCATACTTCTAATCTGTCTATATATATAAGGAAGTTGTGTTAGTTACTACGCTTATAACTCAAGAACCGCTGATCTGATTTTAACGATTTACACAAATTCGGAATTGTCTCTTGGCAGAAAAGGATAAAATCCAAAAAAAAAAAATCGCGTAAAAATGTGAAATTTTAAAATTTTCATTTTGACTTTTGAAGTGTACAATAGTAGTTTTATTTTGCATGTTTTTTTTCTATTTAGACTCACTATTTCGGAATGTACATTAGTAGTGTTTTTTTTTTTTTTTTGAATTCTAATATGATGTGTAGTCTTTTTGGGTAGTAGAAAGCGACAAAAATTATGGATTGGCGGAACTGAATAGATGATATCAAAATAATTTAACGTGGTCAAATCAAAATTGCTAAAAAATCAAAAAGAGCATATTGCACTGCAAACCTCTAAAATAGGGAAATACTGAGAACATTTTTTCAATGGAATCAAATTTCAAAATAATAATAAGGACCAAACTTCGTAAGGACCTTTAAATATTGGCTGTAAAAAACCAGCGAACAAGTTGAAGATTTTTTTCAATTTATTTATTAGTTACTATGCTTATAACTCAAGAACGTTTTGACGGATTTTCACAATTCATACAACTTCGGAATGGAATCTTGCAAAAAAAATTGCGTAAAATATGCCAATAAAAATATAAAAGAAGAAATCCTTTTGGCGTGAATTTTTTTCAATTTAAAAACTATATAGAAGTGTACATTTTTTATTGTTTTGAATTCTGAATGAATAATATCAAAAATGAAATAGTACGCAATAAGATGTTAAATAGCGGTCTTTCATGTCTGAAATTGGCATTTAGCTTTCAACTCCAGGATCTACATCTACATGCTTCACCTGGAAGATGCGAACACATTTAAATAAGCAAAAAAAACCGACAAAACGTTATGGGGCTCATTTCAACACGTGGACCTACCTACTTCTATCACATGACAATAATCCGTCCAATGAGAACTCAATATGCAAAATTCATTGGGACTGCAATCAGTGAAATACCGAATATAAAAGGAAAAGGATTTCTATTCTTTCAGAAATTCTTCCTAAACTTTCACGATACCTTAAATCACTTTTACAGTTCATGATATGGGCCATAACCCCCGGATAAGGATACAACCCGATTTCAAGTATATCTTACATTCTAACCATATTTTCATACTATTTTCGGCAAATGTTGGTAATTTGGGAAGAAACCATCCATGCAAAAACTGATCACGTTTTGTATAACCATCATATGATTTAAGGAACCGGACATTTGTTTAATTGTCTTTGAATTATACTATGATAAAAGATATGGAAATTATGGGGTCTCCAACGCGCAATTTCAATGACAAATAATTCATATTACGTTAAAAACAAGTAAAAAAATTAAGTTCGGCCGGGCAGAATTATTAATATCATCCATCTGAGGGTAAAGGAAACATTTTTATATAAAAGTATCTAAACTCAAGCGTGTTTCACTTTAAACTTCATATACCAGTGAGACTGTTTGGATAATGCAGTTAACTTATCAAAAAACCATGAAGTGAATGAGGCCGTTATATGGGGCCACACCAAAACGGGAACCTCTGTGGACAATTTTATACTTCAAGGATTGTCACCTTCTAAAAAACCAAATTTGAAACAATTATACGCGTAAATGTGTGGATTATCAACATACCCAATATAGGTAGGTATCGTTGTATGTGTTAGACAAATCCGAGGAGAAATGTGGCAAAAATCATCAAAATACCGAATTTAGAGAGATCATTTTCAAAACCAACCATCCTATACACATTACAAATTTTTCAGCTAAATTTTGACGCTATACAACAAATAATGTGGGCTGTATCGTAATTTAAACAAACAGACATACAGACGGACAAATCGACTTAGAGTTTTATGCTGATTATGAATATATATGCATATTTAATGGGGTCTATGACGAACATTTAGTGATGTTACAAATGGAATGAAAAGTTATATACCCTCCTTTCCAAGGTGGATGATATAATAGCATTAAAGACTAAAATTACGGGCCGGCAACGCGGACCGGGCAAGCTAGTTGGACATAAAATTTGAATTATTAGGAAATACGAGGTTAAAATTAAATATTATTTTCAAAGATGAAAATTTTCGTTTTTATACCCTCCACCATACGATGGAGGGATGTATTAACTTTGTCATTCGGTTTGTAACTCCTCGAAATACTCAAGTCAGACCAAACAAAGTATATATTCTTGATAAGCGCAAAATTCTAAATCGATTTATCTATGCCCGTCTGTCTGTCTGTGTGTCTGTCCACGTCTTCGTATAGCCCCCATATAACGGTACCTCCCTATATTCGATATTGTGATGATTTTAGGGACATTATTAACCGGAATTGTTTCAAATTTGGTATTTGAGGTTCGTAATGGGCTACATCCTACCACAAAATATTGTCTGTACAGATGCACGTCTTTGTATATAGCCCCCATATAACGGTACCTCAAAATATTCGGTATTTTGATGATTTTAGCGTCATTATTCACCAGAATTTGTTCAAATTACGTATTTAGAGTTCGTTATGGGAACTACAGTCTGTGACAGAAAATTGTCTATGTAGGTTCAGGTCTTCGTATAGCCCCATATATCACTTCCTACATCCATTCGGTATTTTGACGACTTTAGGTAAAATTCTTACCAAAATACTTTGAGATGCCGTATTTGAAGTTCGTAATGGATACTACAGCTTGTGACAGAAAATTTTCTATGCAGATCCAGGTCTTTGTATAGCTCCGGTATAATGGTACCTCCTTATATACGGTATTATGATATTCACCACTTATTTCAAGTTGCGAATTTGAATATAGTAATGGCTTATGACAAACAATACGTATGTATCTATATCTATATATCTATTCGGTATTTTTAAAATTTTAACAGAATTTTTAACGGATTTTATTTTTTGAAAATATTTTCTATTCCTATTTTAGAGTTGTAGTTTTAATACGTCACATGGCTTCTATCGTAGTTGTGCCCAGCAAATGGTTACAACTTGATAAATTGGCCCTGGGTCCACTTTGTTATAAAGCCATTTGAAATTACTTTACAGAACGTAATGTCGACTCGATTATAAGGAAATGTTCGCAAGGAGTTGAGTTAGGTGCTATATATTCATATATATATACATATGTTAAATAAACATAACATTTAATACTAAGAAGTCACCTTTTAAGGCAGAATAGAAACTGGCGACATGAAAACCTAGGCGTGACAGCATTTGCATTATTTTCCAATTAATACCTCCACACTATGTATTTGGTGTATTGTTTGCAAAAGCTTTGCTCTGGACCCACGATGTTACATATCGATCTTCCTATCTCGTCGACTGAGCTATGTGTTATTAGAATAGAGATGCTCTTACAATTTGATCATAATTTTTTAAATATTTAATTCAAAATAATTCAAATATTGGTTGAAAAACAAATAGTACGAGGGCGTAGAGATAGAGATAGCAATTTCCAGGATATCGTAGATCCAATCAAAAAAAGTACAAGAGCAAAAACATTAACAATATAGCGACAAACTTTATGGTGGGGAAATTGAAAATGGCGGAAGAAATTCTTAAAGTCGGGCGGGGCCGACTTTATGATACCCTACACCCCTTTGCATAGTTAGTAGAGCTTCACATAACAAATAAAAGTTTGTAAGCGGTATTTGTGAGAATTAAATCATAGCAAGTATGGTTATAGTTATAATTTAAAGTCCAAAGGAACTAATATATGAGAGGAACATCCTTCTTTGAATCGATTTCTACTAAATTGGTTGGGGCAGTTGGGCCCTTTCAATTCGGGCTCATATTACCCCTTTGGTGCACAATTAACTTGAAATCGGATAAAGATATATATGGGAGCTATATCCAAAGCCAATGGGAGCTATATCGATAACCGATCTCTATAAAATACGGCAAATATATTTCTGAGCTGTATTTGCTATACTTCCCCAAATATCGTTGTTACAGAGCGTAAATTACGGCAGAGGAAGAAAAAAATAACAAATCGGATGAACGGTATATATGGAAGCTATAGCTCGAATTTGGCATACTCATTTCCAGGCTTAACTTGGTCGAATGTGCAAAATTCCATATTATTTGGACTGATATATTACACGTTTGGTGCACTATAAAAGGAAAATCGAACGAAGATATGTATGGGAGCTGTGTCTAAACTTAGACTTATTATCTCCAGTTTCAATAAGGTTCGTCCTTGAGTCAAACAAATGACTTGTGCAAAATGTCATCTGGATCGGGCAATAAATGCGACCTGTACTTTGTTTACAAAAATGTGATTATGTGTAGATCATCAAAAGGAACTATGGGTCTATTTCGTTTCTTTTTGTCTGTAACAAACAAACACACAAAGACATAATACCCTGACCAGAGTGTATTGTATAACAAGGTAACCCGTTTGTATCGCTATTTTAAATTGTTTCAAGAATAAAATGAACCAATAGTTGGAAAAAGAGTTGAATGTGAAATTTGTGAAACGCGGTAATGCACCTTCTGCGTCAAATGCCGATATGGGTTCTAAATATAAGACGCCCATCTGTCGATCATGCTTTTAAATGAACACACCCTGATAATCGAAACATACAGAACAAAATTGATGTTTCAAATTTTTTTTTAAGTATTCCTCAAGGGAAAGCTTGCACTCAATCGGTGCGGAATCTTTTTTGGAGCAAGGGAAAAAATATAATGATGCATTTTTTTATTTTTTTTCCATGCTCTATATGCCTATGCAACTATTTATGTAGCTCAAGTTCAACCCCTTCATCAGTAAAATTTAATAACAAAACAAAATAAATAAAAGTAGGTGGAGCAGAAATTCATCTCTGGTGTTGTAGACGTAAAACGACTGCTTTTTTAGAATATTCATTAACTCTTAATGGTAGTTTGATAAGTAATTACTTCCTATGACATATCCAGGTTAAAATTTGGTTAAAAATGCTGTTGTGAAAGCAGTTACTGGTACTGGTACAAAAGTACCAAAAGCAAACCCCGAAAAAATATGTTCTCGATTGCGGTGTATATCTGTTACTTGGCTCACGGTATTTCATTTGTGTTGAGTGTATATTTTTCTTCAGATCCATACCCCACCCCAGCGCTGTGGCATGAATTTCTTTGGAAGAACGGAAAAATAAAAAATAAAAGAAAAACATTAATTCAAGTGTTACGAAATTGTACTTAGCAAATACAACTTATTTACAATTGGTGCGGATAAGAAGCCCCTGAGATGTGTACCGAGTAAATATTTCCTTCGTATTCGTATCTCAGAGCTTTTCCCGCAATGCCGCCTTTGTTCATTCATGCTTTTGCTTTGGATGTTTTTTCACATTACGAAATAATTTCAATTTCTAATCGAGGGATATGTAAGTAAACACATCGTATCCTTCTTTCTATCAACGAGACCAGCCACCCACTCACATTTTGCCCTGCTTGGCATTTAATGGATCGACACTGTTACGTATGTATGTAAATGTTACGTATTTCATTACGTTAAGTAAATCCCGTGTAATACATTTTTTATTTAGAAATTTGCACAAAGTCATTTCAAGAAACTGTTTACAGTGTAAAAGTTTGGGATATGGTGTCAAAGAGAAGGTATCCCAACAAACATTGCTCGAACACCATTGCGATGGAAATATCTACGATTCATGAAGGAAAGTCGTAGTGAAGACCTTTTATTTAGATTTTTTTTTTTTTTTTTTTTAAATATTGTCAAGAAAAACTGTGGCAAGGTTTGTTGGAATTGACACTAGATAACTAAATTGGGAAAAATTGAGATAGGAACAAGACGGATTGGACATATCTTCATGAGTGCAGTGTAGATGAGATACGTAATGTGCCAAGAAAATAGGACACTGATGTTTGATTGGTATTAAAAAGTTTGACCTTTCGGGGGAAATTGTGAAAACAGTGGGGCAAAATTTGTCATGTTCGTTCCTCACCATAGCCTCATATGTACGTGTATTAGATTCATTTTTTTATTTTCCACAGATAATTTTTTTCGGGGGTTGTACCAAGAAGTGTGTTGCAATATATTCTGTTTTCACCATTGCTCTTACATAGGCAAAAATATTAGGAAAAAAATCGCTCCCGCCGATTCAAATTTAAAGATTTGCAAAATTTTAATAAAATAGGATACCCATCTTGGTTTTCATAAGATACATTTCTTCATTTTTCCATTCTTCTGATTAAAACAAGTAAAAAAGTTCGGCCGGACCGAACTTTGAATACCCTCCACCATTTGGTACAAATTTGGCAATTTTCAAAAAAAAAAAAAAAAAAAAAAAAAAAAATCCGTTAAAAATTATATTAAAATTTTAAATATACCGAATATAGCCGTATATTAGGGTCTATACGACGACGGACCTGGACCTGCATAGGCAACTTTTGTCACAAGCTATTACAATATTCAAATGCGAAACTTGAAAAAAATCTGTTTATAAAGTAGCTAAAATCATCGAAAGACCGAGTATCGGGGGGTACCGTTATGAGGGGAGTATACGAAGGCGTGGAGGTACATGGCCCATTTTCAATACCAAAAGTCCTGCAGACATAATACACATTTGAGTAAAATTTTATAAACCTACTTCATTTCGTTCGGAAGCTAGAGTGATGTCCACAGACGGACGGACATCGCTAAGTCGACATAGAATTTTATGCTTATCAAGAATATATATACTTTGTGGGGTCTAAAATGTATATTTCGAAGTGTTACAAATGGAGTGACAAACTTAATATACGCTCCATACTATGGTGGAGGGTATAATGAATGCATTGTCGGGTTATACAAGAATTTAAACTATTTTAAGCGGAATAGAAATCATTTAAATTTCTTTCAAGACTCGTAGCGTACTTCTCTTTGGACATTCATATATGTAAAATGTCATTCCACATTCAACGACGTTTTAAAGGAATCTCCTCCTACATTGGAGTGCACCAACCAATTCGAACCTTCTCCCATGTGGAATAGTGGGTGACAGACACATAAATAAGAAAAGAAATCTGTCCGCCAACAAACCGCACTGTGAAGTATGCAAAGCCTAGCCGTATCGTATTTTCGGAAAATGTATTAAACTAATGAAACTGAATTTCAATTAAACCAAAGCCATCTGTTTATTGCGCATAAATAAATTAGTGGTGGCATTTGTTTTTCGCAGTATTTGTTTGTGTAAAAGCCGAAAAGCGAAATGCAGAAGGGAAGCATTGGCAAAATACTTAGCTTGATGCTGTATCGATAGTATGTAAGGTTAATTATTAACGACAACGGCCAAATGAATTATTTGCCATACAGCACGCACTCATATATACATTTATAGAGAATTGACTTAGAGTGGCATTTTCGTGAAACTGAAATCGGGAATGTTCATTTCAAATTTTCATTTTGTTCCCTTATTTTCGGAGGTATAACGAAAATCCATTTAGGCTTATCGTTTCCAAATAATTTCTGTTTTGAATAAAAACGACCCTATTTATTCGGCTGTCACTACAAGTTGTATTTATAACTCACAAACGATTTGGAAGAGACTGACAACAGCCCATGGCGAAGCGAAAACTAAACGAGACACTCTATCGATTTGGGGCAAATCCAATTTCTGTTTTGTTTATAAATTATCAATTTGTGGCAAACTCTCATCCTTCTCACGAACCATGGGCCAACCGTTCGAATAGATTGGTTTAGTCCTGGATGTGTGATGCAGAGTGACAAAGTGGAGATTGTGGAATATCTCCTTGATTATCGACAGCAGCAGTATTGTCGGCGTTGCCGTCATCGTCATCGTCACCCGCACCAACAACATTACCGTCATCACTACCAACACCACCACGACATTTTTTATTCAATTTACATACACTTCGGTCGTTTTTCTTACTTTCTGTCATGACCGCATACATCAATTTCGTAAACTAAATGAGATTTTAAAATTGATTTGCTTCCGTGTCGTGTAGTACGAGCATGTGGCAACATTGATACAAAAACAGACATGATAAGTAAATATGTACACATTTCATATATGCATCTGTGTGTGAATGTGTGTGTGTGTGTGCGTATGTTTCAATGTTAAGAGACCTCAATCTATGATGGCTTTCTTCGTGTGTACATTTGATATGTGACAGCATGTGTTTGTTCTGAATCGATAGGATATGGTAGATTGTTTCAGTTAAAAGTCATTTTACACGGAATCCACACATACACTCACACAAGTACATACATTCATACATACACATATACATGTGTGCTATTATAAAGACTCGACTGCATGAATGATACCTCGCTTGGGCAACAGTGATATTCGCGATGGGTGGATGTTTTCCTCCTCCATGGTGCAGCTGTAAATTTACCACATAACGCAAAATAAACACATTAAAGTTGCAAATTGAATTCCATTTAATCTTCATGGCATGACAGAGAGCTTAAAAAAGGAAACGCTGAAAACAGCAGCTGACTTTGGCAGCAGAAATCAAGTCTTCGATTTTCCGTTTTCCTCTCCTTGCGATTGCGATTGGTAAGTCGAACAGAATGGGTCATCTAGTGGTTGTTATTGTTTTTTTTTTTTAATATTTTTTCTTCTCGGGAACAAATTAATTAAAAGACTATCCCATAGGGCCATTAGCTACAGTAGATGCTTATTTCATTCTCACCTTGGGAAAGTATATCTTGTCATATTTTAAAGGTTCATAATTCAGTTTGTTTGCATAAGAAACATTCCGTTTCATATAAGTCTGATCTGATAAAATATTGATTTCTTTCGAACGAATGAAGGATGCATGTAAGTAAAAATTCTACAGCAATGAAAAGAATGGATTTTCTTGAAATAAATATCATTTTTTATTTGATTGCTTCTCCCAAATCAAAAGGAAAAAATTATAAATTATTAAAATATGTAATATGAAGTGGAACAAGTAGTTGATATACAAAACTTGACAAAAAAAACCCGACAGACTTAGGTCAAGTGCGAATGTGGACAATATTGACCCACTCCCCACTTTCACTCCCTACTCTCACCCATAAAGGGTCAATATTGGGTTCATTTAATAAATGGACGTAGGCCGGGTGTATTCATTATTCCGCAAATCCCATTGATATGTTCTTACTTTTTCACATAGCCTCCGCTGCACCTTTTTCCACAGATTGATATTGGTATAGTAGTAATAATGAATATAATATGTTAGGGTTATCAGCTGTCCATCTATTTTGATAATTTAATTTAAATATATACAGATCTGTATTTCTAGTACTCGCAAATAGAGTGCTGAGAGATATTTAAAATATATTCTGCAAATCCAACACACATATCTTTCATTAGATTTGAACTCCTGATTTAAGTCAATATGTATAACTTTGCACGCCATTATTGTCTCATGACATGTCAACATCCTTGACATATTGTTTGCAAAAGCTATTATGTCCACCAGCTTCTAACCACAATGACTCGCTTTAAATAAATGCATTAAATTGTGTGGTGAGCTATAAGATAATCGCTATGGTCGTTATATATATTTGCAGTATTAATAAAAAAGACTAAACATATATGTAAAAGCACCTCAGTCAGTTATTTCAACATCGCATCCTAGATGACATCACTTGTATATACAGACACACACACACTAATGCAGAACAATTAGCATCGTAAAAGCAGTGCATTATCCTTTGCAGTCAGCAGCGTGTAAAGCCGGCCTCAAAGAACCGAATGTTTTGTAGTTGTAATGACTGATGTGTGAACGCTCGAATGCAACTTCCGATGAGTGGCAACACAAATTATCATGTCCCACAAATGACAAGAGATGCCTGAACCTAAGTCTGCGCCGCTTTGTTTTATTGTAAACAGGGAAAGAAGAGAAAAACATAATTCATTGTGGTTCCTGGATTGGGCCAACGATATTGGGGTTGAGATGCACAACATTTGTGCTTTATTGCTTCCGAATGTAATGACAACGAGATGCGTTCATACAGACAAGGCTTGGGCTGAACTCGGTGGAAAAAACACAGCTGTATTGTCAGAAAGAACAATGACAATGCCGTTGTATGGTTGGAAGATCTCAGCAATAGTAGCTGAGCTGTAATTGTTTCAATTAGGAGAAGTCCAGTTCAGTGCGAATTACATTCGAAAGTATTTGTCAGATACAAAAAAAAAAAAAAATAATTATATCCATAATAGAATGTGTCTGCACGTATCTAAAAAAGTATCATAGTTCAAATTTAACAAGAATATTTCTTATTTGATGGTGGTAAAGGATATGAAAAAGCACAAATAATATAAAACAATTTTTATTTTTTCATTGAAATAATAATTTCAAACAAATGTTTTAACGAAGAAAAAAGTATCTTGCCCTTTGCCCTGGAAATTATATCCCAGGAAAAACTCCTTAATAGGTAATTTAAACAAACTACGTTCGGCATAGAGCGAAAACGAGTTTTAAATAGCTATATTTTTTGTATTACCTAGTAAAGTGTTAGGTCTACGGTTCTGGGCGGGCAACGACGGAAGAATATATAAAATACGATGATGATACGATTTTAAACAACCGTTTATGTTTGCAGCTGTTTAGAGTGCTCCCAACATCGGACAAAAATCAATGACAACTAAAGTAGAAAATTGTAAACATGTCATATTTTAATATTCCGGCATTGCTTTTATTCATTTACAACGGTATTTAACAATGCAAAGCGAAGAGCGATTTTTATACCTTCCTACAGCCATTCAAAGCGAAATATGTACCTAAAAATGAAAAATTAAATGATAAAATGATGTGTTTCGAAATAAAATTAATTGCATAGCATTTTTAACAAACTCCGTGCTTTTAGTTAATGCGGATTGGATTAGTAGATTGATTTATGTTTTGACCCATTCACTTCGAGATCTACTTATATAAATATTATTAGCATATTTATAGTCTGATACTGTGGTATGGGGCTATACTAAATTTGTCATTCCGTTTGTAACACCTCGAAATATACATTTTAGGCCCCACAAAATATGTATATTAAAGATCAACATGGGATTCTATTTCGATTTGGCCACGTCTGTCTACCTGTCGCTCTAGATTCCGATCGAAATAAAGTAGTTTGATAAAAATTTACTAAGATGTGTGTTTTGTCTGCCGACCTTTTTGTATTGAAAACGGGCTTTATTAAGACACGTCTCAATAAAACTGTACCGACAGATTAAAGGTTAGTTTTTGGGAGTTTTAGTTAAAATTTTAACCAAAATTTGCTGTACATTAGCAGTATTTGTTCCCATTATGAAGGCATCCTTGCATAGAACTGTTAATATGGGTCTGAGTTTTGGTATAGTCCCCCCTGGACCTCCAGATATTAGGTGTTTTTATATCCTACAACACTTTGTGTTGGAAGTATTATAAGATTGATTGCACCATAAATTATGTAACACCTCGAAATATTGCTCCTGCACATAGGAATGTATATATGGATTTTCCTATCTCGCCGAGCTGAGTCGATCTAGCTATGTATGTACTCTACACGTCACAATTATGGCCCGATTCTCACAAAATTGAAAATGAAAGTGGGATTAGGGTCATAATAGAAGACTATTATTTTTGGAGATTTTGGGTAAAAATAGATCAAAAACAGAAATATTCGTGATTTTGCAGTTTCTCTACAGGCCACAATTATAGACCAATCGAGGCGGAATTGCATGGAATTAGTGTTTAGGGCGAATATTTATAATCAATCAACATTAAAAAGTCACTTCTGATAGGCAAGATATGGGATATATACCGAAATAAATACAATTTGATGATAGTTATTGCGTCAAGACGCGCCGGACTGACTTTCATAATTTTCACCAATTGGAAATGGCCTCTTGTCTAATTTTTTATCACATGAGATTTTTTCAATACTATGCGTTGATGGTATTATATACAGATTGCAATTATCGTTCATCCTCACGAAATTTTGGATGGGGTTATGGTTAGGGTCAGAATTGAAGCTTTTTGTTTTTGAAAATGTCAATTTATGGGTTCAAATGATTACATTTTTTCTGTTTTTGCAATCGTTCTACAGTTCACAATTGAAAACCAATCGTTATGAAACTTTGCATGAGGAGAGATTTATGGACAGGGCAGAAGTCTAACATTTTGGATGACAATTGGATTTTATTTAGCGAGTCAAATGGACCACAACTTTCGTGTGAAATTGTTTTGAATACCTATCTATCAGCATAGCAAAGATCCTAAATATAAGGCAATTTCCCCCGGTCAAAAGCCAAACGTAACATTTGTTCAGGGTTGAATGGTATAATCTCTAAAATTGTAAGTTCATAATGGGTATTACAGTCTGTGACAGAAAGTTGCCTATGCATGTTCACGTCTTCGTATAGCCCCCGTATATCGGTACTTATATGTGATTATACGGTATTTAAATAATTTTAGCTGAACAGCTAAATACTTGAATTCCAGTTTTGTTTGCTTTCAGTCGCAGAAAATAACAACATATTTTGGGTAATATCCCTTTGTAAAAATAAAAAAACGATGCTGCCAAATTGTTTTTAGGAAACTCATAATTTGGTAATGAAACTCTTTTACTGCGATATAACTGAAAATTAAAGCTCATTTTGGAAATCTAAACGAGACTCAATGAATAATAACACCACATGATCAAAATGCGGCCTTGCGTTTGAATTGAAATGCTACCTGAATTTAAAATTTATCTAAAGTTTCAACATTTCGCCACTCTTTTCTACATCCTCTTCGTGTGAATTAATTAATAATGGAAATGACGCATTGTTATGTAAATTAACATTTTCCTGCGTTGACTAGCAATAATTTCTAATAAAATATAATTTCTTTCTCCTTTGTCTGCAGTCGAACCAAATGGCCGAGCGTGGTGTCAGTTTAATTAAAGTCACGTCGCCTATTTGTGTCCCATCACGACATTTTCCGTTGAGAAAACTGTCTGAGGGATGTTCGAAGAAAGAACTGGACAGCTTTCGTTATCTTTGCAACAGCTAATTAAGAAATATGACTACCAGGGAATATCAACGAAGACGACAGATACAGAGAACTGTGGCATTTGCAAACAGTGTCACGAAGCTTAAAAGGTGTGGAATACAAGAGAATTCCTTCGCTGGTCCCATCCAGATACCGTTGATATCTACAAAATTAGATTGTTATACAATACTTTTAAGCAGTGTATAGCTATGAAATTTATATTCTTTACGTTCTTTATCGAATTAGGTATGCAATATCTACGGATCTGTTATTTTTGATACTTTAAAGATTTTTATTCAGATGGAGCACTGTGCTGCTGGAGAAACACGTTTTAGTTGATGCCAGTATAAAACCCAGGCTGTAACATGTGACTGACATTTTAGAAAATTAGAATATATTAAATTAGGAGAACAGTGGAAATAATAAATCCTAATTAACCAGGAAAATGGTAATAGTGCATTTAGGGAGCCTCAAAATAAGGGAGAAAATGTCTTTGAAACGTTAGTTTTACTTTATGAGCGAAAAAAAAAATGCGAGACGCACTGACTATTTTACATCAACGAAAACCTTCGATTATCATTTCGGGCAATGGATATATGTCCGTTGGCAAAATTTGGATTTTAAAATAAATATTTCAAACCAAAAAAAAAAAAAAAAATGAAAACATTCCCGAAAATAAGTGCGTGAGTGTTTGTTTGACGGTGAAGCATTTTGTTTGCCCATTTCATTCCGTTTTATGTTTCCTCTGTTTGCCAAGTCTCTAAAGTTCCCGTGCGCAAAGCCGAAAACGGAGGAAGTTGTGATGGTGTGAAGAGTTGTTATGAAGTCTTACAAATTGTCTAACAACGGGGAAAATGAAAATTTATTGATGTTCGAGTCAATATCAACAAATTATTTGAGCTGAGATTTATTTATTGCTCGAAGAAAGCAAATAAATAACAAAGGATTTTGCCACGAAATCCCAGCGAGGATTTGCGTATCAAGTCAAACCGCATCCTCTCGCAAAGTAACGCCTTTTTCACACACTTTTTGCCAAACTCATCTTGCGCAACAACTCAGCACGCACGTCGTTGCTTAATTGGGTGTGGGGCGAACACACAAGTTGTTTACAAGCAAATATTCCAACACATCCGTTTCCGGTGTTGCAAAACAAAAAACAAACAATTCTCCAAATCTCAGCGAGGATGCGTGACTCAAACTAATATGGCCGTAATGCTTCATTTAATGAGCATTTATTACCATTTTGTCTTGTCGAATTGTTGGGGAGCTGTTAGTTTCAATGACCGCCGGACAATTCGTGTCGTATCCAGCGTTACTGGGATACGGTGGGCTCAACTGACTGGTACCTTTTCGGCCCCAAAAAGGAAGAACCAAATGGAGTGGTTTATTGTGTTTCATCAAAGCATTGCTTTTACTTTTATTCGACCATAAAATCGGTAATATCTGAGTCAAGAAGATGAAATAAAACGGAACCGGATACTTTGTAAATGTTGTTTGTTGATGTTGCTTTTACGACATTTTTGGCGTCCGATTTTAGGTTGTTGTGGTGGAGAGGGGGTGGTAATGGTAAGTTGTGGTGCGGTGTTTCGATGAGCTATGGCATTGTTGGTGGCCAGCTTTGCTGTAAATAAAAGCTCATTAATTTTGTTGCCACATCTTTAAATATGCAAAATAAATGAGAAAATCCACTTTAAAGGTTGTTTTTCGGCTCAAAATGTCAGACGAAATAAAAATGTGTTAATGTACGAGGCTGGTATGGTAATGGGGAGAAAAACAGCTAGAACATATAAAGTTTTCTTGCGTATTCAATGTAAACGTTATGGAAAACTAGTGAGAAACGAAGGTAATGCTACTGCACGGAAGGGTTACAAAAAAAAAAAAAAAAAAAAAAAAAAAAAACAGTGAAGAAAGTCTTAAAGTCGGACGGGGACGACTTTATGTTACCCTACACCACTTTGGATATTCAGTAGAGCTTCATATAACAGTTAAAAGCTTTCGTGGGATAATTAAATCATACAAGCTATGATTATAATTATAATTTAAGTTCGAAGGACTTAATTTGCCGAAGGATTTGTATCTTTTTAATTGGGGTTTGTGTTGCTCATTTGGTGCACAATTAACTTGAAATCGGATAAAGATATATATGGGAGCTATATCCAAATCTGAACCGATCTCGATAAAATTTGACATAGATATTTCTGAGCTGTATTTGATATATTTCCCTGAATATCGTTGTTACGGAGTGCATATGACGGCTGTGGGAACAAATATAACAAATCGGATGAACAGTATATATGGGAGCTATAGCTATATCTGAACCGATCTTCACAAAATTTGACGTACTAGCTTCTAAACTAAACTCGTTAGTGCCAAATTTCTTCCCACTTGGTCTAATATTATACGTTTGGTGCACAATTAAAGGCTAAACGGACGAAGATATATATGGGAGCTATATCCAAATCTGTCCCGATCTGAATAAAATTTAGCAAAGTTATTTCTGAGCTGTATTTTATATATTTCGCCAAGTATTGTTGTTACAGAGTGCATATTACGAGTGCGGAGGACAAACATAAAAAATCGGTTGAAAAATGTATATGAGAGCTATATCTAAATTTTGACCGATTATCTCCAATTTCAATTGGGCTCGTCCTTTGGCCAAACAAATGATTTGTGCAAAATTTCATCTCAATGGAATGATAAGTGCGACATTCATTTTGTTTACAAAAATATTTGGACAGACGGATGGACATCCATAAATCGACTCAAAATGTGATTCTATACTGATCACCAAAAGGAACTATGGGTCTATATCGTTTTCTAATGTTACAAACAAATGCACAAAGACATAATACCCTTAATACTATGTGGTGTAGGGTATACAGGCGAACTGCGATGAGAAACAAAATTCGACATATAAGAGGATGCTGCAGTCCGCAAAAACGATGAATATAATGAGACATACTGTGTTGTTAATTTTGTACTCTTAGCCATATGGCTACAGAGGGTATACATCATTTGTTACGGCCAAAACGTGCCTCATCGAAATAACAGTTTTAGACTCTAGATCTCTTTGGACCAAATCCGATTCAGGACATTTGGAGTCGATTTAGAGATGTCCATCCGCCCGTCGGCATTCTCTCTTTGGCTGGCTGGTGCGCATGATAACTCTTGAAGGGAGTATCCGATTTGATCCAAGCTTGGTACATTGTAATATCATTGTCAACATTAGATCGACTTCGGAGTTGGACAATAACGGTCCACCCCTGGTGAAACCTTCACCACAAAAGGTCAACATTTTCATAGAACAGAACTTACCGTATAGAAAGGATCATCCAATTTTGCGCAAAATTTGCAAATCCCACTATTTGTATTAGTTCTGAGTCAGATGCGAATATGGACAATATCGGTCCACTCCAACACGTACCTCCCACACAAAGGGTCAAAGTTTGGAATAATTATAACACGCATAAAATGCGAAATGAGTATCTGATTCTCTTTCATTTTCGCACATCACAGTATTTCTAATAACAAAAGATCTGGTGTGAAGATGGTCCACTTCTTCTGGTACCTTCCCCACAAAGGGTCACGATTTTCAATATTTATATATCTGATAATCTGCGAATACAGTCTGTGATTCTTTTAAAACTTGGTAACCTGCGATCTGATGTGAATATAGAATTCATCGGCTCGCTCTTTTTGGTAACTCCTCACAAAATGTTTAAATTTTGATTAATTATTATTTATCTGGTACCTCACACACATTTCTTAATTTTTCAAAAATTATCACATTTCTCATATGAATGGTGAATGAAGTATACGGATATAGCCCAAATCTGGTACATTTATATCAGACTTACGTCAGATACGAAACTGACCCACACCTTTGGAACCACCCCCAATAGTTTGGATAATCATAACGGAAGTCCAAATAATTTGTACACATCTGTCGGTAAAATCGACAGATACTTTTACTTTTAACATGTTTTACGATTTTTGTGGCTATTCGTTTTTTTTATAATTATTTTTATTGCGTATTTTTTATAAGCGATAAATGAACTCTATCATTGATATTGTTCATCCTTTGAACCGTTTATGACAAAAGTTTGGACAATTTGGAAAGGACTAATCGAAAATGGAAACCCACTATGTTATCCACTAGCTAAGGATTCAAAACCCCAAACTACTGACAAGTTGGTTGTCATGTGTGGCTAAAACGTAATCTGGGGACTGTTAAATCGTACTATGTTATCTGTCCGCTATGAATGAATATCGACGATATGCGTGTATGTAGCATTATTTTCCCCTACTATCCACAAATGCTGATTTTTTTTTTTTTAATAAATTTATGCTTCCCAACTTTTTAAACCAACTTCGCACGGCCGAATAATCAAAAAAAAAAAAAAAAAAACAACAACAACATCATCAACTGGAAAAGGTAACATTCAGCTATCATCAAATACTGTACAAAGTATTTTGTTCTTTTTCTTGAGCGACGAAACTGAAGCTGAAGCTGCGAAACGGTAGTAAACTGAAACTTTGCTCGTACACGTAAAAAATTAACGCAAAAAGACTTCATTAAAAAGTTTGTTAAAAATTCCCTCTATCTGTTCTCTCTCGAAAAACGAAACCATGTAACGTTTTGTTAACTAACCTCCGTCTTCTGGCACTCGCCGCTGCCGTCCGCCGGGATGGGGCGACTGTTATGGGTGGTCTTTTTGGAAATATGAATTCATTTCGGTTTTTTAGTACTTTTTAAACACGAATTTGGTGGTGGCAGTAGCAGCACCGCCATCAGCTCGGTCTCAAAGGGGCTTAAAAAGTATTTTTGGGGGAGAAGACAAGAAATTAAATTATGCCCTCATATTTTGTTGCCTTTGACTGTGGTCTTCGGCTGCTTTGGGTCTGTGGTCGAAGGCGACGGGTGTTGGCTGTGGAAGATGTACAATTAGGACATGTTTTGGAAGCTGTTCAGGGAAATGTGTTTTAAATTAACTTTTTGTTGTGGTTAAGTACTTAACAAAACAAAAATGCTTAAATAAATATTAATAAGTAGAACTGTACTTCATTTATTTTGAATGCATAATTCTGTCGGCAAGCCGAGGAGATTTTCTCTATATTTCATGGAAATGGGTTGTGTGGTTGGTTGGTGTTTTGGACTTATGTAGCGCCCCAATTCGGCCCACACAGTTTGCAGTTATTAGCAAAATTCATATTTCTCACTTCGTGTTTGGGAATATTTTTGACATTTTGAAATAAAAAACAACGTAATTACGACTCTGGTACCTACATTCTGCGGTAATGCAATGAAAAACTCGTAAAATTAGTTTGTGTTTGATACAGCCAAAACAAGAGCCTTATTTTAAAGCTGTATCCGATTTGGTTTAAACTGTCCAAATCGTAATATTTTTTGTCATATTCCAAGTGGCAAAAAATCATCTCAATTTTTATAGAAAGCGAAGTGAAATTCCAATATAGTTCCTATTTCGTGCGTCGTAATATTTCTATCCACTTATCTCAAGTTCGAAAATGTACAATAATAAATCTAATAAAATGTGAAATTAGAGCTGAATTTTAGTTTAGTTTCTAACAGATAAATATTTCCCCGAATCGGCCATCTCCTTCTGGTAACTTTCCGACAAAGGGTCAATATTTTGAAAAAATCGTTTGCGATTTATTCCAATCTTTGCAAATAGCGCCAGAAGGAAATTAAAGCCGGTACATATAGACATTTATCAACTTGTTCATACATCTGGTTTTGTTTTGATGACTACTAGTGGCAGATGCATCCAAACTAAAGTTTGAAGTTCTGAAATTTTCGACTAAAATCGTATGGCAGGGAAACTAGGTTAAGACTATTCTTTAATTTGATTATTTTTATCATTTGTTTGAAACTCTTAGTAAAATGTTGATTGAATCTGCAACAACGCATATTCCCCTACGTAAAGGACTGACACGATAGACTACTATGTTGTTTAGTCGCATTTTGAGACTATATAAAGTTTTTTTTTAAGAAAAAATAGGCGACTTATTCCCAAAATTGGCTCTCGTCCAGAAAATCAAGAATGTAAAAAATGTGAATACGTTAAACGAATTTTCCTTTATGATATCGAAACATGTTAAAACGTATCGGTCGGGTTTGACTGAGCTTAGCGGTATGAGTGTTCAAACTGTTAATCCTAGAAGTAATGGGAAGGAGATCTCTGGTTGAGAGATGTTTTTTTAGAAAAGCATTGCTGATTTGTTTCGCAAGTTATGAAAGTTAAGAAAACTGTGACTCTTTATGAGATAAGTACCAAAAGGGGTAGGCCGATATATTCCATCTTCACATCAGATATTTCGTTAGAAAATATATTGGGATGTGTGAAAATTAAAGAGAATGGAATGCTTTTTTCGCTTTCATGTGCGTTTTGTTATTCAAAATATTGACACCTTTGAATTAGAATAAGCCGATATCTACCATTTTCATAAAATATATTGAGTTGATAGAAGTATTGCAATGTGTGCTTATATCGTATTTCATAAGAGATAGAACTATTTCAAATTAGAACCTCTGTGGGGGAGGTACCAGAAGGAGTGGTCCAATATCCGTTTTCACACCAAATCTTGTGTTGGCAGAAATATTGGATGCGCAGAATTTGGAGATAATTAGACCCTTATTTCACTGTTTATAGGAACTACAATTATTCAAAATTGTTGACCCTTTGTGGGGGAGGTACCAGAAGGAGTGGACCGATATTGGCCATCTTCGAGTTCGATCAAAATGTCATAATAATATTACGATGCATCAAGATTGGATAAAATCGGATGCTCCCTTAGAGAGTTATCGTGCGCACTAGCCAGACAGACAGAAGGACGGATGGACGGACATCGCTAGATCGACTCCAAATGTCCTGAAACGGATTTGGTTCAACGAGATCTAGGGTCTAAAACTGTTATTTCGACTAGGTACGTTTTGACCGTATCAAATGGTATAACACTCTGTAGCTATATGGCTGAGGGTATAACAATTGTAAGTTCTGGAACAGAGGAAAAATCAATCCAAATGACAATTTACACTTACGGTCATGTAGATGACAGTTGTTTTTCGTATCCCTTCCTTCCTTTTCTAATTAAATACACTTTTCAGTTATATCTGGACTTGATCCGTGAACTCGTGGTTACGTATCACAATTTACGCTGCAAGAAACAACTTGACAATTGTAGGAAAAAAGTAACCAACAACAAATTTTCTAAAGCTAGGTTTCGCCGTTGTTGTAGATGTTTGTTGGTTCGTGTAGCCGTTCATGTTCGTATGTGAAGTGTCAGGTTTAAGTAGCAGTGTTTAGTGTGAAGTACTTATCTTATTCTACTTTAACGCCATAACGTAAAGGAGAACAAGAGCACACCAGACATCAAGTACGGTCGGAGGTTATTACAAACTTCCACCTTCTTCAAAGCGATGTAGGACGCATAACAGCACAAGTCAAAGTTATATTCCACGGTCCCTACACAGCGAGTTTGTTGCGTTTCATAAGGGCAGAAAATATTAAGGGCAGGAGTGATGCATAATACATGTACCCAACGCTGCTAATTTCCTGCTTGCTATCGTTACTAGTAGCGAACTAGCATATTGTACTTATAACATGGACACCAGTTTTCTACAAAGACTAGTCTTTCTCGTTTATGTTTTTGATAGTTATTTGAAACTACTTCTAGGTTCTTGAAACCTTCTCAATAACATGAACATGGCATTGCCTATAGCTTTAAAAAAGTCAAATACACAAATAATTTATTTAATTAGGAAAGTATAAAAAATACATTACAATATATAATCATTTTCTATATTTGAAATTAGAATTGGATCAATTGGATTTTTTTTTTGACTTGGAAGTATAGCTGCTGTAGACATTTAAATATCTGAGTATAGCCATGCATCTTAACAATTCCTTCAATTGAATCTGAATCTGAAGACCTACTTTTGCATTGCATATCATTGTAGTTTATACTGCCATCCATCCATTAGTTAGTCATACTAATCACTTTTACACATACATATGAATATAAACACATATTTTTCTATGTCGTTTCAAATAATGCCTGCTCAACATAAATGTCTTTGGCATTAGTAACGTTCATATGTCGGAATGTGTACCGAAACGATTTGCATATTTAGGCTTTCTCATCCTAATTAAATATCCTTGGCTTAGATAAACAAACAATGCCGCCTGACACACACACACATGCACACACATACCCACCTACTCTCCACAGCCCTAATCACTCATTCTATCACTCATTCATTCATTATGCATTCATGTGATTTAAACATAAATGAAGTAAGAATAGCAATATTTATTCGAATACGGTGATCACATTAGTTATTCGCATGTTAACAGAGCATACATTAAACTGATTAGATTCGCATTTACCCATATCCTGTTCCGGCAACCCTTTTCGAGCAATCCGCTTGAGCCAGACCGGCACAGGCAGGCAGGGCGGAGAGACAAAAAATAGAGTTGCTGGTATTTGCATGTTAAAGACCATCGCAGTGAATTTATTTCCATGTTCGACTTATTAGAGCTGAGGAAGAAACCGAAAGAAGTTTTGAGTTTTCTGTTCATTGTTTTCTCTTGTAGGGCAATTTGCTATTGTTTTTCCCCGAAGGAAACTTTGCTGCCAAAGCTAATTTCCCATACACATGTACTTACATATAAAAGCATACGTGTTCTCCGATTCGCTCCCTTGCATTCAAACAGCTCTCGAAGGACAAAAACAGATTCGTTCCTTGGTCCCCGTACTTCCTTCGTCGTTCGTTTTTTTAAGAGTTTGTAGGCAAGAGTGCTATAGTTTGTTGTAAAAAAGGAAAATCGTAATGAAAAATTTAATCCTTAACTTAGTTTAAGAAAACTTTTAATCTCATGCATAATAAATTTGCTGCTACATACGTAGATATCCACTCGCACTCGCACACTCACACGCACACGTACACGACCATACACAGCGAGCGAAGGGTATTCGTTGAAGATGAATGCCAAGATATGCTAGTAGACAGACTCAAAGAAAGATAAAAAGGATAGATGTTCCTTGACTGCTGCTAAGGGGTCTCCGAAGGAAATGTAAGATGGGCAAGTAGTTAGATGTGACACGAATAGTTTTGGCATGGGGCTAGAAGAGGGATTCAGAAATCATAGTTTGTGTGAATGACATAACGTTTAACTGCCTTTGATGATTTACATATTAATATGACCCCTATCGAGAATTCAGAAGATACAAATACATAATTCTCAAGTCCACTGAAGATACATTGCGAGAGGGTTGTTTCGGCCGTCATATAATGTGATTTTGGAATTTCAAATGTTATGAAGAAATATTTAATTTTTCAGAACTCGGAAACTTGGATGGAATCCATCCAATTCATATGCTTTACATGGGATATATAAAGTTGTTGGAGGAACATTGTGATGACGCGGGATGCGTAATAATGAATAACTGACTTTGTTTTTAAATATCATAATTAGTTTTTAGCAGCATAGTGTTATAGGGTATATACATATAGCATAGTGTTATAGGGTATATACATATAGGGTTAAGTTCGACGGGACCGAACTTTTAATACCCTCGACCATGAGAAAAAAGGAATCTTTAAAATTCCAAAAAATTGATGGTGCCGATTTCCCACTTTAGTGGTTATGAGTTGTAAATATCAAATTCTGAGAAATTCTGTTAAAAATGTGGCTTATATCACAAAACCCCAAATACTTCGAACTATCGCTATATGGGTGATATAAGAAACCATGGGTGTATTTCAGTAGTCTTCCGGCACAGAAGATAGAACCCATTACAAACTTTAAACAATTCCTTTAGATAATTTGGCATAAATCGTTAAAATGTTAAAAATTTGGAGGGCTCATTTATATGGGTGCAATAGAGAAGCGTATGAACTTTACCTGTCTAATGGCAATTCGTTCGAAAGATACCGTGATTATAACAGACAGATAGGCGGACATCGCATTGGAATTTTACATTGATCGAGAATATATATATTTTGTAGGGTCCTACTTGAGTATTTCGAAGAGTTACAAATGGAGTGATAAAGTTATTGCACCCTCACCCACAAAACTAGAAAATATTTTTAAAAAAAGTAGGTAACATGCATTGTTAAAGTTGATATATACACATGTAAAACAGATTGTTAAAAAAGTTAAAAATTTTACATAAAATATGTTTTCTATAGCCCTCGAGTTAAGCAAACATTGGAAACAATTATTAAAACAATTTTAGTTTTCTTTTCCTGGAAATTTTCCTTTTTGTAATTTTTTTCAATTATCTACTGCCTCGTAAAAGATATCTCTAAAAATTTTAATATATTTTAATTGTATTGAAATTTCTATTATAGATAATAAATATTAATGTATATAAAAACATGTATGCCTTTTATAAATTATTGTACATTCCAACCGACACACTCCATAAACTATGTCATTGCCTATGCGAGAGTACATTTTTATTTATTAAAATGGACATATCCTACGTGACTGCATAGTTGGCATCGGGGAGGGTTGGTTCCAATATTTAATATTAATAATTTTAATATATATATGACATATTCAGTCCATGTCATATGGGACACATAGGACTAAACCAACATTCAATAAAGGTCAACTCGGCAATCGTGCAGTGTAATGTAATGTCACGTTCCTTCATGGCTTGTTTGTATATTCTAATAAAATTTGCCACATCACTGATGTCATTCTTTGATACGCAGCCACCACCATCGACGTTTACGAAAACAATATTTGGTGAGTCAACAAACGAAGGAGCCCACTCCCGTGGCACAGGCAATCTAGTGAAGTTGTGAGTGTTGGTGTGTGTGTGATCCATGTGAGCGCTATATGAGATGGTGTTCTCTATTATTTGCTTGAATGAAAGTTATAAAATCGAATAGCTGAAGGCGTCTAGAGGTTCCGAATTTTTGCAATGGGAAATAGGATCTGTGTTTAAAATAGACTACATTTATATTAGGATTTAGTGACTCCGGATTTAGAAAAGTTATTCCGAAATATTATGTGGTTAAAAAATAATAAATGGGAAATACACCTCCTTCCAGATTAGAATAACATTTGATTGGGACAAGGAAGGGTGTACCGTTGTTAATACACAACAGGCCACTACTCACTTTTCTAAAGAATACACACTGTGAAATGATTTACAATCAAGTCCTTGGTCATGGACTGAATATCAGCTACATTAAAGCGAAAGGTTTTTGAAAATTGGAATTACAACAGGTGAGGGTTAAATATAGGCTGTGTAATGAATGTATGCTTGAAATGTGTGCAAGCACTACAAGCAAGTGAAACGACGTTAGGTTTTAATCGAAGTTTTCATACCCTACTAAAAGTAATTGTAATCCATTAAATATGAAGATTTTCGTAATACTTTTCAAACACCATTAGCTACCTGAACCTACATTGAGCATTGTGTGCATAGATGTGATTCGCCTTTTATTATTTTAAAGTAACAAATTACACCTACTTCCATTAGAGAATATGGGTAGAGCCTTTAAATATGGTGAAACATGGACACATTTTTGTAAGGCAGATTTCCATTCCACGAAAAACCCAAGTGTTTACTTAAACCCAAATCGTTTGTAAATTATTGTCGAAAACGACTAAATATTGGGGCTAGACCAAATAGTGACCCTACATTGGAAAATTTCATTAGAAAGCGTTTACATCCTCTTGGAAAATGAAACGACAAATTATACCTTATTAGGTTGGGAAAAGTTCTAGGATCTTTTAAATGCCTAGAATATATATATAGGGAGTTACCGTTATTCTGAGGTCTATACGAAGACGTGGGCCTGCAATTTTCTGTCACAGGCTGTACTACCCATTACGAAGTGCAAATACGAAATTTGAAACAATTCTCATCAAAAGTCGCTAAAATCATCAAAATACCAAATATCGGGAGGTACCGATATTTAGGAACTATACGAAACCTGCATAAACAGTTTTCTGTTATACACTGTAGTACCTATTAGGAGATTCAAAAACGAAATATGAAGCAATTCCACTGAATAATGTCGCTAAAATCATCAAGATGTAGAATATAGGGAGGTAACGTTATATGGGGGCTATACGAAGACGTGGACCTGCATAGCCAAATTTTTGTCACAGGCATTAGGACCCGGTACGGGTTCGATGTGTTACAAACTTAATACACCCATTCATACTATGGTGGAGGTTATAAAAAATACCTCGTATTTTTGAGTTTTCTGCAAAAAGCTTATTTTTTTAAAGACCCCGTTTGGCGTTGTGGTATTTCTTTCCAAGGTCAGGGATATGAAATCTTCGGCTCGGTTCTATGTATCTATCTGGTATATATATATTAAACTTGTTGTATTAAAAATAACATCTCATGTTCTGACTTGAAACTGTTTGGAGTTAAATTCGAAATTCCGTGTAATGCGATGGGAGGAGGCCACCGTAGTGCTTCCATGGCTACCTTACCGCAACATTATTAAACATCCTGTTTACCACATCCGCACTTGCAGCACTCGCATGGATTTCAAGAACGCCGAAACCGCAAGGAGGCGGAAAGGCTTTGCTTTTGCTTAAATATGAATTAATGTATCGTTACACAAACATAATCCTCACCGAGGCAACATTTCAACGAAATGTGGCCAAACGGAATGGAGGTGGTGGTGTGGGAGGGTGAACGGTTTTTCTATTGCCAGATGTGACGATGAAGTACCTTAAATTTTGTGAGTTTCCTGCAAAAAATTATGTACTAATCTTAGAAACATATGTTGGGCCTCAACACAGGAATGAAGGGCTTTGTGGTTTTTTAATTTAGAAACTTTCCGTTTTAATTGCTTTTGTTACCCAAAGGAGGGCCTGCACTATGACACCCACAGAAACATACAACAGAGCACAAAGCCAAAATGCTGCCATTCAATGACTGCTAAAGGCCGAAAAATGAAAGTGACTTTTTCCACATGTTTTATTAGTACTCATGTTTGTTTATTTTTTTTTTTTTGGTCCGAATATGCCCCAGAGATACATTAACCATATGGAATTTATGAATGTTTGCACTTAGCTGTGGGACACAGACACACATATGGAAACGTATGTGTATGTACATACATATTTCTGTACGTGGCTAATTTATCCAGGCTCATGTACACGCGTTGTTTATGCCAAGAAACGTGTCAAACGGAACAATGATGTTATTGCTGCCACTTTGTGGACGGGGGATGGCGAGGAGAGGGGAGCAGAAGGCAAAAATATTATTGCTGGTGACACTTACTAATGCGCTTAATCGTTCCAAGGTTCTGTATTTATATTTGTTATTATTTCGTTTATGGCGCACACCGATAGACATGCATCCATACATATGTATATATTTCAACGTGTTTGCTCTTGTCTTTCCAGCTTTTGATCCACGTAGAGGTACATTCAACAGTCCAGGAATTATTACTGGTATACCTCTATGAGCAAAATACTTTGGTGGATTGTGTTGAAAATTTGAGACAATTATTTTACTACAAAAATTCAGATTAGGTTCATTATTTTTAAGATATGGAAAAAACCAAACCAAAAAAATCTTTGTTTGAATATCCAATGAAATATGTTTACCAAACATAGATGAAGTTAGGAGTCGAGCATGTTCTATCGGTCCACGATATTCCAAATATATCATATTTGGCGGTCTTTTTTAATTACATTTTGAAACCGAGTTGAAATCAATTTTGTGATTCTGATACAAGATTGCTTATTGTAGTCCTACAAGTATATAATCTAAATAAAATTCTACAGATTATTTTCCAAATCACTCTCGTATTAATAGACATAGGAATCTTGTGTGGAATTTCACTTTCCGATATCTCCCAAATCAGAAAGTTTTCTTCGGAAGGTAGATTAAATTATTTTCTCATAAGATTTCGAATACCTACATTTCTAAAGCCTTATCGAGTAAGTTTTTGGTATGGGCCCTGCATTCTCTTACCGATCTTACTGGTGTTTGTAGTTTAACGATACTTTTGTATAAAAATGTTTTCTTTACCTAACGGTGGAGGGTATTAAAATTTGGGCCCGGCCGAACTGAATGTCATTTACTTATTTTGTTTGGTGAACTGTGTTATTATGTGTTCGTGACAAGGCCACCTCACAGAACATTTCACCAGTAGATGATCTAAGATTCATGATCTTCATTCAACTGACAAAGTCTGTACACCCATACGACTTAGTGTATATTTCTCTTATCCCATCCATCTAATAGCTATTCGCTTCAGTCTATATTTGTCGATTTCTCAGAAAGTGCCATATTTAACCAAAACTCCTTGCCACCCGCAATAACAAAACTTTATTTTCTCAACTAAAGTTCGTAATTAAATTAGGGCCAAGGTGTGAATCCACCTAGGGAGAACATGCGTTGCTTGTGTGGGTGTGTGTTTTTTGTGTGGATTAGATTCCCCTATGTATTCCAAGTGAATGTTAGCTCCAGACCCCAACACAGTATGCCCGTTGCTAGTGTGCGAGTGTTTGTACTTGGACAGTTTTATCCATTATTGATCCTATCACTCCGGCCATATCATTGTTTATTTATTTGGTATTAATTTTTGTTGCTGTTGTTATTGGACATGGCAATGTTCTACTCTTTCGCTTGTGTCCCTGTCCGGTTAGCGTCGTCGCCAGAGTGCTATACTTGTCTAGTTTTTTATTTGCCTGTTTGTTTTAGGTCGGTTTTTGTTTTTCCATTTCATTCCAATCCATTCCATTTTGCCATATGGCAGATGGCACTTCTGAAGTGTCATACACGATGATGGCAGTCGGTCGGTTGGATGAGTTTGTCGTTCTGGTTTTTATGACCTTAGGTGTAAGGATACGTGACTTTTTGTTGATTATTTGCGGTTTGACGTGAATGACGTCTCTTATATTTGATATAACTGTTGTTCCATTGTGGATGTTGTCACTGGTGCCAAGTTATGGTTGGCCGGCTTGGTGCACCGGATGCCGGGACGAGTGAAACGAGTGTGGAATACAACCAACTCAACTCTCAAGTGTTTATTTGTTTTGAAATTAATAGTTGATTTTTTTTGTTTTTGCAGGCAGGCAGTCGGGCAGGGTGGGAATCCTCGTATTATAACCCCATAAAAATATGACAGCCATCATTGGGACTACATGGGTTTCAATTGCAGAACACTTAAAAATATATAAACGAATGGTTGGATTTTATTGGAAATTGTGTGAAATTGAACTGTTTTATTTTTCGAGAATTAGAAAGAGTATGTGGCCTGAAACAGATTACTTATGAGGTGTTTATTAATTCAAGCAATTATATTCATAACAGAATGTTAGTTTAAGTGGTACAGGGAAATAATTTGCCAGTTTGTCTTGGGCGTAGTACCTGTCGAGTTATGAAAAATGCATTTCTTTATTAAACACTTTTTTGACTCGCTTAAGTAATTGGCTGCCTTCTTCGTAGAGGAACAAAAGACTTTGAGAGATTCAGTTCGATTTTGGCCCTACGCTACCTTGTTCTTTTCCTAAGAAGCCAGCCGATGGCTTAAAAAAGTAAGTCAGAAACATTTTATGTATTCTCACCTCAACATTTTGATTGCAACCAAATATCTAAATTGTATATCGCGACAAATGAAAAACTTTTAGCATCTTTTTTACAAATAAATATATTAGTAACGCAAACTTTGGTGTGCATAATATTTTCCAAAAGTAAAAATATACAGCCACGTAATATCGGTTTGGACAATATGAAGAATTGAACTCATACCAAACCTAAGAAATATCCACGCAAATGATTTGTATGCATTCCAAAGCACTAATAAAAATATATGATCGAGATGTGATTTGGAATAAGACATCACGACTTCTTTGATAAAAAAATTGAAGTCCCGAATCGCAGCACTCGCGATTCAACTACTAATAAATCCTAAGCAGTATTTAGTTGGTATGTTTCATACTTCAGGCAAATGCCGGTTAGAATACCATTTCTTACATTTGGCATAGCATTTTCATCCATATTTTGTATGACATATTATTCAAATCTTTGCAAGAAATTTTTATTCTAGGTATGTTCTTCTTCTAAATCGTTGGATGCTACAAATTTTGTTTGCTTCAATCTTATATATATATAGAAGAAAGTTGTCTCCGCTTATAACTTAAGAACCGCTGGATTGATTTTAACGATTCATACAAATTCGGAATTGTCTCCTGTCCAAAAAAGATAATATACAAAAAAATCGCGTAAAATTGTGATATATTAACATTTTCATTTTGACTTTTGAAATGTACAATAGTAATGTTTTATTTTCCATGATTTCCATTTTGACTTACCTTTTCCGAATTTGTAGTGTTTTTATACCCCACAACACTATGTGTTGGGGGTATTATAAGTTTGATTGGGCCAAAAATTATGTAACACCACGAAAAATTGGTTTCCCACATAGGAAAGTATATATGGATCTTCCAATCTCGCCGAGCTGAGTCGATCTAGCGATGTATGTCCGTCCGTCAGTCTGTCCGTCTGTCCACGTTAATTTGTAATCACTCTACAGGTCGCAATTATGGCCCGATCTTCACGAAATTTAGAATGTAGGTGGAGTTAAGGTCAGAATAGAACCTATTTCTTTTGGAGATGATCGCATAATATTAAGGGGTTGAAATGGACCAAAAACTGAACAAATCCTGATTTTGCAGTTGCTCTTCAGGTCGCACCAATCAAAGCGGAAGTTAGCATGGGGCTAGAGATTAGGGCTGGGCAGAAGCCTTCCAATTTTGATGGTCATCGGGTAATATTTAGTGGGTGAAATAGGCCACAACATTTGTGTTAAATAAAAGTCAAATTTTCCATTAAACCGCGAATATTTTTAATCCCGGCGATATCACAAATAGACGAACAGGTCAATTCTGACCATTACGTAGATGCCGAAAGTAAATATATCGGTTATATATAGCGAAATATATACAATGTGTACAAACAAAGGAAGGGGATGTTAGTTAGAATGCTTGTATCTCAAGAATGACTGGACCGATTTTGATAAATTCAGAATGCCCTCCTGTCATTAAAGTATAAAACCTAAAAAATCGCAGAAAAATATGTCAATAAAGATGTTAATATAGATTTTGTAGTATTTTGTGACATTTTTTTTATTTTTTATCGCATGCGATTTTTTCAATTTGACTTATAATATTTTGTAATATTTTTCACCTTACAACACAGGTTGGGGATAATTTATAAGTATTGAAAATATTGTCCGATCCTCACGAAAATTTTCACAAGGGTAGGGTTAGGCTCAGAAGGGCTAGGCCTATTGTTTTCAAAGATGTCCACAATATGTTAGGGGGTAGAAATGGACCAACAATAAAAATTTTCCTGATTTTGCAGCCGTTATAAAGGTCACAAATAGAAACCAAAGGACACAAAATCTCGCATGAATTTAGAGTTAGGACAGCGGGTACAATGGACCACTAAATATCAGCATTACTTACAGGCGATAACCGAAATACGCAAATCAAAATCGCTAAAAAATCTCGAAAAAAGGGATCTCATTGCAAAAATTCTCAAATCAGGAAAATATCGAAAAAAAATTCAATCGAATTGAATTTTAAAATAATAGTACGTTCTATTGACAAACTTTGTAAAGATCTTTAAACAATTGCTGTAAAAAATCAGCGAACAAGTTGAAGATTTTTTCAATGTGTTATTCTTCTTTTGGCAATTTTTTTTCAATTTGTTTTATTATTTTGAAATTAGTGAATTTTTTGTGAACAAAATAAAGAATAATTTTTCTCTATATACAATTTTTTGCAAAGAAAATAAAAAAGTGCGAAATAGGATGTTAACTGACATCTACCTTTCAACTCCAGGGCCTACATCGTAGTTCAGCTGGAAGATGCGAACACATTTAAACAAACAAAAATGACCGAAAAAGCCTAATGGGCTCATTTCAAAGCGTGGACATACTTTTTTCATGTGACAATAATCCGTCCAGTGAGAGCTAAAAATGCCAAATTCTTTGGGAGTACAATCAGTAAAATACCAATTATAAAGGGTGCAAAATAGTAGAGCGAATGGGTGGTAGTAAGAAAAGGATTTCCACCCCTCCGAAATTCTTCCCAAACATTCCAGATACCTTAAATCGCTTTTGATGGTCATGATATCGATCATAACTCACGGATAATGAATGTATCCCTGATTTCGATTTTGCTGCATTTAGGCTACTTTGTGTGTAGAGAATAAATATTTTGGTACAGTCCCCATATAGTCCCCAGGGCCGCCGATCTATAGTGATTTTTACGATTGACGCTCAACAACACGGGCATTGTTTAATCGTCATTGAATTTTACTATGAACAAGAACATAGACTCTTTGAGGACTCCAATGCACAATTTGAGGTGCTATGGTAATGGGTGTAAAAGCGTAATTAACTTTGACTATTCAGAAATTATTTTGCCCTCCTTCCATAGGTATTTATTTCTATTTAGTCGGTTCAATATTTATATTAATATTTGTTCACCTTTATGTGCCAGATTTGTGAAATATGCTGTACAAAATTTGCAATAAAGACTAAAACTACGGGCCGGCAACGCGGACCGGACCAGCTAGTACGTTTATAAATAAACACTCAAAAATTACTCTTCTTGAAAGTATGTTCAGCATTTTAGAAATTTGTTCAGATATTGAAGAAAAGAGCGGATATTTCATGACTTTTTTGAACTCAAGGAAAAGCATTTACATACTCATGTTTCATTCTATGACAGTAGATTTAAAGCTGCAACCAATCAATATGACACCGATCACGTTTGAATAGCAAAGAGCAAATGTTAAACACACAGGTGAGCAAAATAAGACATTATTTTTTAATATACGTTGTTAATTTGTACGTTAATTTGTTGTATTCAGATTGGTAAAACCCTTTTTCAATTAAAAACAAGTAAAAAAACATTAAGTTCGTCCGGGCCGAACTTTTAATACCCTCCACCGTTGGTTAATGAAAACATTTTTATATAAAAGTATCAGAATTCAAACGTGTTTCATTTGAAACTACAAATACCAGTAAACCCTTTGGATAATGCTGTCAATCTTTTCAAAAAAACCATAAAGATATATGGGGACCATACCAAAACGGGAACCACTATAGACTGTTTTATACTTCTAGGATTGTGATCTATCAATTTTTCTTAAATACAAAATCTGAAACAATTTCGTGGGTGAATGTGACTAGGATTCTCAAAATACCGAATATTGGTGGGTATCGTTATATGGACCTAAATATTCAATGCGCTGCTACCGGAGCTGGAACCCATTACGAACTACAAAAAGCAATTTTTAGACAAATTCGTGAAAAAATATGGCGACAATCATCGAAGTAGGTAGGTAGGAGGTACCGTTACATGGCGGCTATACCAAACTTATATAAAAAAAATGCTGTAAGTTCGGCTAGGCCGAACTTTGAATACCCTCCACCATTTGGTACGAATTTAACAATTTTCAAAAAATAAAAAATAAATGGATTTTAAAATTCTGTTAAAATCATGTAGCCGTATATTAGAGTCTATATGGCGACGTGGACCTGCATAAGCAACTTTTGTCACAAGGCAACTTATATCACAATATTCAAATGCGAAACTTGAAAAAATCTGTTTATAATGTAGCTAAAATCGTCAAAATCGTCGAATATAGGGAGGTACCATGGTGGTTATAAAACGTGGATCTGCACAGGCTGTTATATCGAACTTCACGAACTTCAAATGCGAAATTTGAAACAATTTCGATAAATAATGTCGCTAAAATCATCAAAATACCGAATATCGGAGTGTACCGTTATATGGGGGCAATACGAAGACGTGGACCTGCACAGACAATTTTCTGTCATAGGCTGTAGTATTCATTACGAACTTCAAATGCGAAATTTGAAACAATTCCGGTAAATAGGTTCGCTAAAATCATGAAAATACCGAAGATCGGGGGTACCGTTATATGGGGGCTATACGAAGGCGTAGTCCTGCACAGATAATTTTCTGTGATAGGCTGTAGCATCCACTACGAACTTCAAATACTAAATTTGAAATAGTTCCGGTAAATAAAGTCGCTAAAATCATCAAAATACTGAATATTGGGGGGTACCGTTATATGGGGGCTATACGAAGACGTAGACCTACATGACTTATTTTCTGACTTAGGATGTAGTATCCATTACGAACTTCAAATACCGAAATTTAAGCAATTCCGAATATCGGGGGTACCGTTACATGGGGGCTATACGAAGACGTGGACCTACATTGCCCATTTTCTGTTTTATGCTGTAGTATCTATTAAAATCTTTAAATACCAAATTTTCAATACCAAAAGTCCTGCAGACATAGTACACATTTGAGTAAAATTTTATCAACCTACTTCATTTCGTTCGGAAGCTAGAGTGATTTCCACAGACGGACAGACGGATAGACGGACAGACGGACAGACGGACAGACGGACGGACATTGATAAATCGACATAGAATTTTATGGTGATCAAGAATATATATACTTTGTGGGGTCTAAAATGTATATTTCGAGGTGTTACAAACGGAATATACCCTCCATACTATGGTGGAGGGTATAAAAATATATATTTGTTGAAGTTTATGTAAGGCCATATAATTGAGTGATAAACATATTCTAACCCTAACTGTCTTATATAAGTTATGGACTCCATTTTTTATTTGATGACAGTTTTTCGAGTCAATTTGAAGTAGGCTGATATATGGTCTCTTCCAGAACTGCAGGAAAGTTAAAGTTTTTACTATGATATCCGATTTTCTCTTTATAAAATCGAAAAAAAAAAAAAACATTTACAATAATAATAATAGATTCTTGCAGGTTCTGTAACAAAGCAAATTGGCTTATACCGGACAAAGACAATTGTCTTATACCGGATTAGATTAAACTAATAAGTTTACACATTTAAATCGAACACATTCAATAATAGCATCTAGCAAAATTCTTTTTCGCAAGATTTCCCACATTGGTGTAGGGTATCATACAGGCGAATATGTTGAATATGTTAAAATGTCGAAGCATGAGCTACTTGATGCAGTCATTAGGGTCAGAAAATCAGTGCAAATGTTTTTTTTTTTTTTTTTTTTTTTTTTGGTAAAAGACTGTTATTCAAATTAATTTCCATTTGATGACAAAAGACATTAATTCAGACGACCTACTTCTTTGCCAACACTCCGAACCCTAACAAAAAATAAAATAAAAAACCATGAAAAGCTTTTATGTTTCATGTAAATGACACATCCTAGGTATTTATGCTCTCAAATGAATACATATTTGGGACAACTTAAAGAGCTTTGTTTGTTTGCCAACTTTGCTTTTGTGCCCGGAGAAAAACCCCTGATTCTTAGAGTGACGGGGGTCTCTGTCTGTAAAACTCGTAGATATGAGAGAAGCAAATTTTATTGGACGAGTGTTTTACAGGGCCTTCTTTTATTAAATACAACATGTTTGGCAAAGTGTTATGAGATGTGGATGGAAAACGTAAAAAGGATTAGAGTCAAATGAAACTATTAATGACAAATGGGGATGGAAGAAAGGCGACTCATCGACAATATGTTCGAGTGCCAGTTCGTGGTTAGACTTCTGCGTTGGAATTTCACTTCGACTACGACATTGTCATACAATTTTATATTTTGTGTTAGAACTTCCTGAAAAATAATGTAAATATTGTTTATTTCATTGTTCTCTGATTGTTTTATTCACCAATTTGACTCCTTTTATTGAAGAGCTGTGAATGCCAAGGCTGCCAGCTATAAAATGCGCCTGTCATTTTGCTACATTGCGAAGCTTATTTACAAAAGTGTTGTTAGTTCTTCAGTCATTTCCGTTTTATTTTGTTATGAAATAGTTATTTTTCCTGCTAACTTACGAGGGTAGTTTAATGAAGAGTTAGAAAACTGTTTCAGGGAATAGCCCATTACAAGTACCAATACGGGCGAGGACACGAGTTACTGCAGGTAAATATAAAATATTATCAAAATATTTTAGACTTTTCTGGACGAATTTGGTCACGGCTATTAAAATCTTCTCTGAAGTGGGTATAATAAATTTGTTTAGGTCCAGAAGGACCTAAAGATAATATTTCAAGGAGATATGTCCAACCAGCTATATGTGCAATATGTAATAAAATTTCAGGTCACAATTTTGTAAGATTATTCCAAATAATGACATGGACCAAAGTCATATCTCTTCCTGATTTTTGTATGTGGAATTGTGAAAATGATTTTCGATGATGTTTCAATCCTAAAGGGTGTCCCAACTAAAACGCAATTTTTAAAATTTAAATAAAACAGGGATATTTAAAAAATCGTGAAACGTTATTATATTGAAAAGTAGACAGAATGAGGTTATGCATGGAAAAATAAGAGGTGCCGTTGTATGGGAGCGATACGAAGATTTTGACCTGCATACACACATTTTTGTCATAGGCTGTAGTACCCATTACGAAATACGAAATTTGAAACGATTCTGGTGAATAAAGTTGCTGAAAAACATGAAAATACCGACTATCGGGAGGTACTGTTATATGGGGCTATACGAAGACGTGGACTTGCATACATAAAATTTTGCCATAGGCTGTAATACCCGTTACGAACTTCAAATACGAAATTTGAGATAATTCTGGTAAGTAATGTCGCTAAAATCATGAAAATACCGAAGATCGAGAGGTACCGTTATATGGGTGCTATACGAAAACGTGGACCGACATTGCCCATTTAGGAATTTAAATGTAAACTATAATCAACAATCGACTTGGAAAAAGATGAAACTGGTTGCGTATGAGTATTGTGTGTGTGTGTATGCAATGATAATACAACCCCATGCACAGCGATCCCTGGGGCTACAAAATTTATAACAACAAATTAAGGTGTCATAGTATCAAATCTTTACAAACACACCAATTAAATTAAATGTTTGAATAATTAATTGATTAGAATAACCCAAAGACCGCAAAATGTCGCCGAAAAATTACCAATGCATTCCGAAAAATTTATGGTTTGGTGCTGTCTATGGACTGTCGGTATTTTCAAATTTTGGTCAATGAATTTTTGTTTTTAAAAAAAAATTATATTTGGTATGATCTGCTATACATAATTTTTTTTTGGCTACATTGTTTATTTTTTCATCACAAATCTCAATTACAAAAAAATCTATAATTTTTTGAAAATTTACAAATAATTATTAGCCGACCTTCGTTGATTTAGAGGGAAATTGTCGTTCCCTGCTTTGGCCCTTAACTTTGACGCTTTTTATTTGTTTGTTGTTTATTTGTTATTTTAATATTATGATTTTTTTATTGTTATAAGCTGCATGGGAAAACTATAAAAGGGAAATTGTGGAAAATTGAATTTTCGTGTTTATGTTTTCACAAAAGTGCTGGCTTTTGGTGTGAGTTGCCCTCGCCCACTACTCCAGTTGGCCAACCGGCGGGAGGGGAAGGTTAAGTTCTGTTTATTGACGCTAACTGTTAATGCTGTGCTAAGGGAGGCGGAGATATTCCCTTTTCAGCTTTATTTGTGGCGTTTTCCTTTTTTATTGTTTTTACTTGTTATTGTTCTCCATCAGCGTCTCCATTAAATCACTCGCTCAGTCACTCAAAGCGTCAAATAATAATTGCTTGTTAGATGTTTTTCTTTGTTGGCATGGAGAAGGGCGTTTTAATTTTTTGATTGCTTCATGGTTAAGCGGAAAATATTTTCAATTATGCCATCATTAAACAGTGGATCATTTGCGAGAAGTTAATTTCATACCTAAATTGGAACTGAAACTTGAATTCATTTCTAGAGATATTTAAACATTTTTGTTTAAATTGTTCTTGGCCTGATTAACAACATTATAGAAATTAGGCATATTAGTTGGTGCAGTTGCATGGCTCAAACCAACTATCCGACAAGCTTTATATAAAACAGGTCGTATTAGGAAAAAAGAGCAATATAACTTTTAAAATTTAATAAGTTCTTCGTTCCAATTTTTCTATTGTTCTGCTAACGTTGGATTCGTTCTACTTGAAAACAATATCACAAATACATTTCATTTTTTTTTTTTTTGAGAAAACAAACAAAGGCATTCTCAGGTGTTTTCTGTAGAATTAAAAAATACGTCATCTTTAAAACCAAATATGCACTGCACATTTTGCATGCCAAGTTTCAATAAAATAATTACATCCAATTTTTGACTGTACAATGATTTGATAATTAAAAAGTTTGCAGACATTGTGACTTCTTGAAAAAATCTAACAGTTCTTGAAAAGATTTTAATAGATTCATATTTGCAAAAATCTGTGGTAGCAAAATGGCATTTGCATTAACAAATTCTGAATATGACTTTAACAAGTTTTTGCTTTTCGCCAAGATGATGTTCCGTGCGAGGAAGGCTAAGTCGAGATAAAATGGAATTGGCCAAAAAATGCCGAAAATTAATTCAGAATATGTAACAGTTGAGTTGACAAGTATCTGATACAGTGGGCGAGAGAGAGATAGAAACAGAAAAAGCGTTCTGGAGGAGCAAAAACAGATCTTCATTCGCTTTGGAAATTCGTGTCAGTGTGGGTGTGACGTGTGAAGAATGGCAACAGTGTATGTGTTTCCAAAATGAAGTGTAAATTTATTCGCAGTGAATGGAATGTGTGTTCGTGTGGTTGGTGTATTCGTTCTAATGTTCTGGGCATTCGTGGAATTGTTTGTTTCCGAAAAGTGCAAAGAGGGAGTTATAAATACTGGGAAACAAATGTTTCATACATCCCAGAAAACGCATAGTTTGTCGAGTTGTTACAAAAAAAGGAGACCCAGGACGAGATGGAGTGCATCTATGCTTATGAAGTTTATGTTGGAAATGCTAATCCATAAGATGTTTTCGTTTCAGATTTCCTCTTTTTGTGGGATTTCGGCAACATCAGCAGTAACACATTCGGTGACATGTCTGTCTGTGTGATTGTGAAAAATACAGCATTGTTATTATCTTAACATGCATCAGAGTCAGCACCAACACCCGCACTAGCAGAAGCAGTCATCATCAGCATGAGCAACGTCATCATGAACTGATAATGGTGTGAGCTTTCAACAAGAACTATTAGCATTTAATTAAAATACGAGTGTACGAGAAGGTTACACTGGTTCGTGCTGCATGCGTTTTGTGGGTGGGCAGATTGGAAAATGAGAAGGCAAAAAGTATGTAATAAATGTTAGGTTTAAAAAAATAACTGAATTGAGTGTCAAGTTTTAGCTAAGTTTTCGAAATTGCGTGGATAAAACATTAAGGTTTTTCAAAATAGGTCTTCTAATTAGAATATTTGTTCGACATTTCTGCAAAAGTGTCAATGTTGACTTACATTTCACATTTTTTCAGCCACAAGGCTGAATCAGCCGATTTTTTTTTCAAACTTAGCAAATCCTAATATTTTTGTCAGAGCTAGGTCAGGTTCGAATATACATAATATACTTACTCCATCAAGTACCTCCCCACAAAGGGTCAAAATTTGTAATAATTATAGCTCTTATAAAAATTATAAATTTATAAATATGAGTCCGATTGTCTTAAATTTCACACATCGTAATATTTTTATTAACACAAGGTCTGCTGCGAAGATGAGATATATCGGTCCACTCCTTCTGGTGACTCCCCCACAAAGCGTTAACATTTTGAACAACCTAAACGCTCATAAAAAGGAAAAAAAGGACTCTGATCATTCTTCTCATTCTCGTCAAATTTCACACATCTTAATATTTCTACCAAGAATATGGTAGATATCGGGCAAATCGTTCTAGTAGCTTCTTCACAAAGGGGTCCGAATTTTAAATAACAAAGCGCTCATAAAATGAGAAATAAGCCTCCGATTGTTTCTGGTACCTCCTTCACAAAGGGGTTACAAATTTTAATATTTATATTTCTCATATTTTTCTCAATCAGGGATCTGACGTGAATATGGAATACATCGGTCACTCGTTTTGTTCCTTCCCCACGAAAGGTTAAAATGTTATTTAACATATATTCCCATAAAATTGGAAGTAATTTTCGATTTTCATCAAATTTTGCATATCCCAGTATTTTTATCAGTATCAGAGGAAATTAATATATCGGTCCACTACATCTGGAATCTCACGCATTAATATCTGACTTAGGTCAGACACGAATGGATAATAATGGCACACTCCTTCAGTACCATCCCAATAAATTGCCAACATTTCAATAATCATAAGGAGGGTATACACCTGTGGCCAAAACGAACTGATCCTTTCTAACTTGTTTTGCAGTATGTTAAATATGTTTCACCATTACATCTTTAATGGGATGTCTGTTGGGCATAAATGTTGTGGTTTTTTTTTTTTTTTTTGATTTATATTATTTTTGACGTTCTAGAAATTAAAAAAAAAAAAAAAACGAAAAGCAAATCAAGAATGTCGAACATTTTGACTAGCGAGAGGTGCCAGAGGCATTGGACGAATATTTCCCATGTTCGTTGCTGACCATGTTTCAACTATATCGGGTACTCCATTCGCGTTATATGACTTACATGGAAGATTTGTTTGTAATTTTTTAACTTTTCTGAGGTCTAAGAATGAGTGGGAGAGACGACTTTTAAGATCTCTTTGGACCCAATGCCAACTCAAGCTGGAGAAGAGATCCGCCATCTACGTGTCAGCAGGATGGCGCATATATCTATCGATATCTTCAAAATTTAGCAACGCAGCGATTTTTCAAGCTATGACTCATGTAAAACATTTCGATAAAGGTCCACCATTTGTTATAGCCTCTATGTAGCAGAACCTCTTGATTTTCGGTATTTTACAACAAGTTTTAGGAATAAATCAACCGATTTGACCATAACTTTACATCGATCCGAACTTAACGTGGCCTTTGCCTGACCAAGTGAATCTGGCATAATTCATTAAAGTTTGCTGAGGATGCAACATTAAAAATGTCCCTTACATTGTACTATGGGGCCAATGCCATGCATTTGAGGCAAAAAATCACAAGGACGACACAGACCTTCCAAAGTTCCTTTTAGATACTGGTTATGATGAGAACAATATCTGTCAAACTTTTTTCTAATCGGCAAGAATATAAATATTTCTTCCACATATAACTTTCATCCGATTTCAGATTTAGGGCCCTCAGAGTACTTTTGACAAATTTCATCTAAATCGCCTAAGATTAACATATAGCTCCCATGTATATTCCCCTTAATTATTATTATTTTTTTCTGTAAATTATACATCAACCGTGCTATTTTTGTCTAATTAGGTTGTGTCTCAGATCATATGCAAACACTTTTTGTTTGGCGCCAATAATATAAGAAAAAAGAAATAAAAACAAGTAAAAAAACATTAAGTTCGGCCAGGCCAAACTTTACCTTAGGGTAAAAGAAACATTAGAAGAAATGTGGCAAAAACCATTAAAATGCCGAATATCGGGAGGTACTGTTATATGGGGGCTACACCAAAACGTGGACCTATAATTACAATGTTTCGCCACACGAACTAGGACCCATTATGACCCACAAATACCAATTTTTAGAAAAATCAGTGAAAAAAATGTGGCAAAAATCATTAAAATACCGAATATCGGGAGGTACCGTTACATGGGGGCTATACCAAATCATGGACCCATACATGCAATGTTTCGCCACGGGAGCTAGAAACTATTATGACCTACAAATACCAATTTTTAGACAAATCCGTGAAAAAATGTGGCATAAATCATCAAAATACCGAATATCGGGAGGTACCTTTTAATGGGGGCTATACCAAAACGTGGACCTATACATGCAATGTTTTGCCACATGCACAGGGACCCGTTATGACCTACAAATACCAATTTTCAGACAAATCCGTGGAAAAATGTGGCATAAATCATCAAAATACCGAATATCGGGAGGTACCGTTATATGGGGACTATACCAGAACGTGGACCGATATATCTCATTTTCAATACCAACCATCCTAGACACAATGCAAATTGCTCTGCTCAAATACTGTGGGCTGTATCGTGATTTCAACAGACAGACGGACAGACAGATAGACGGACATCGTTAAATCGACTTAGAATTTTATGCTGGATATGAATATATATACTTTATGGGGTCTAAGACGAATATTTAAGGATGTTACAAACGGAATGACAAAGTTAATATACCCTCCTTTCAAAAAATTATTTTTTATTTCAAAAACATGGCACTGACTGAAAGTATTTATTATTGTATTACAAGATGGAGTTTTTATGAATCCCAGAAAAGTTGACTTCCTTTAAGAAAAACATAATATTTAATACTAGCTGGCCCGGTCCGCGTTGCCGGCCCGTACTTTTAGTATTTAATGCAAATTTAGCATAGCATAATATTTCACAAATCTAGCTCATAAAGGTGAACAAATTTTAATATAAATATTGATTCGACTAAATAGAAATAAATAACTATGGAAGGAGGGCAAAATAATTTCTGAATAGTCAAAGTTAATTAAGCTTTTACACCCATTACCATAGCACTTCAAATTGCGCATTAGAGTCCCAAAAAGTCTATGTTCTTGTTCATAGTAAAATTCATTGACGATTAAACAATACCGCGTTGTTGTCCGCCAATCGATAAACATCACTATAGATCGGCGGGCCTGGGGACTATATGGGGACTGTACCAAAATATTTACGTATGTTGACATTTTTCTGTAAGATGATTCTCTACTCACAAAGTAGCCTAAATACAGCAAATAATGGCCAAATCAGTTGAAAAACGTGGCCAAGACCACGGTCACAGCTGAAATCAGGGATACATTTATATAAGGGTTATACCAAAACGTGGCCCAACCAATATTCTCTTGGGGGTTACACATTCAATAGAAAACAAAATTTTATTTTCTGACCACCAATGAGATGTGAAAGTGGACTTGGAGATACTCCAATGTGGGGACTTTACTTAAATAAATTCCTATGTGGCAATTATCTGTATGATGGTTACCTAACCAGGAGTAGCATAAATACAATTTTTAGCCAAATCAATTAATGAATGTGGTCAAGACCAAAATGGGCCCTACTCTGAAAATTTTAAACTTTATGCGAAGAGGTTCTCTACCTCCTTAGAAACAAAGATGCCAAATAATGGCCAAAATATTAAAAAAGTGACCAAGACACTAAAAATAGCTTAAATCATACGATGGTTATATAAATATGAAATCGGGTTGTACCCTTATCCGTGAGTTATGATCGATATCATGACCTGCAAAAGCGGTTTAAGGTATCTTGAATGTATGGGAAGAATTTCTGGAAGAATAGAAATCCTTTTCTTACTAAGAGTCCCATTCGCTCTACTATTTTCCACCCTTTATATTTGGTATTTTTCTGAATGTACATTGGAGGGATTATTGTGACAGGAAAGAAGTAGTTCCACGCTTTGAAATGAGCCCCATTAGGCTTTTCCGTAATTTTTGTTTGTTCAAATGTGTTCGAATCTTCCACCTGAACCACGATGTCGGCCCTGGAGTTGAAAGGTAGGAGTCAGTTAACATCGTATTTCCCACTTATTTCATTTTTTGCTGAAAATTTGTATATAGTGAAAAATTATTCTTTATTTTCTTCACAAAAAATCTACTGAATTGAATTAGATAATACAAATTGAAAAAAAATTGACAAAAGAAGAATAACACATTGAAAAAATCTTCAACTTGTTCGCTGATTTTTTACAGCAAATGTTTAAAGATCCGTATATAGTTTGTCAATAGAATGTACTTCTATTTTAAAATTCGATTCCATTAAATTATTTCGACATCTATTCTATTCCGTTTCGCCACCATATAATTCGGTACTACACTTCCATGCAACTCGCCATCAATTTCATTTCCCAAGAAATCAAGACTATTAAATAAATTGGTATTAATATTTGAATTCAAAAATAAAATATAAAAAACACTACAAATGTACATTAGAAAAAAGTAAGCCAAAATGGAAAAAAATCATGCAAAATAAAACATTGCTATTGTACATTTGAAAAGTCAAAATGAAAATGTTAATATATCACATTTTTACGCGATTTTTTTGGATATTATCCTTTTCGGAGAGGAGACAATTCCGAATTTGTATGAGTCGTTAAAATCAGTCCAGCGGTTCTTAAGTTATAAGCGTAGTAAGTAACACAACTTTCTTTTATATATATAGATAAAATGTAATGTATGTATGTATGTGTATGTATTCAGTTTTATTCTTCAATAAAATGATAAGATGCACAATAATTAAGATTGAAAGCTATTGTAATAATCTTGTGTGGAAAATGACAAAGTCTCACAGTCAGTGGAGTGAAGCGTACGCAGCGCAGCGTCTTTGAAGCATCATGTAGGTCGATAGAATGACATCGCAGTCATTACCTTGAATGGAAAATTAACTTTTCATATTTAAGCCGGGAATAAAATCAGATGTCGTTATTATGAATACACGCATTTACTGGGCCTACTCCCATTAAAACATAAAACAAGTAACCGTAAATAAACATTAAGTATTGTTGTAAAAACGTGCTATGCGTATACGGAACATAAATAACACACCTTCATAAGTACAGAAAACATTTACCAGCTCTGCTGCATTAGAGTACATGTTACGTTATGAACTAACGACGTACAGTATAAAAAAATGGTAAATGGTGGTGTGGAAGCATTTTGAAACATTTTCTTCTTAAAAATTAAAACGTTTTTTAGGGAAAGTAACACTTCCTTCAAATAATTTTGTTATTTAAAGCAGCAAATCTACCATCAATTTTAACGGCTTTTGTTTTCTCTCTTCTAACATCCAGTCCACTTTCTACAAAATACTTACTTTATAATGTTAGTCGAATAATGATTTTCACATCGTCACTTCCCTTCCCCGAAATGGTTTTAAAAATGAGACGTTTGTTCGCTACTCAGAAGGCGTATGTTCAATAACATATCCGTTACATTGTTACACCTCCCTCGTATAATTAATGGCAAAATTAGTTGGCTATGCGAGTAAATACATTTTGTTTGAAATCGTATGTTACAGTAATTCAACACGACGGATACTGCGAACTAATGGATTTGTTATGCTCTGGATTTTTACTGGCGGCTGTGAGCTCTGACACGGATTCTGCGTTTACGACTTGAAATAAATTTTCATTTTCATACTTTAATTCAACTTGGCAAGACGCATTTTTACGATTCCTCTGTTGAAGATTTTATTTTCACCATTCATTGGGTCGTACATCGTTTGTAGCCGCCTTATGATTTTTTTTCGCACCAGCCAGGATTGGTGCCCCCATCCATGTCAGCTTCGTTCAGTGCTTCATGACCGTAGGTTAATTTCGCTCGGTGCCGGCCACTGTCGCACATCCACATTCTGTTGTTCTCATTTGTTGTATTTGCTGGGTGGAGTTGTGCCATTTGGAATTCGTTTACTTTAGAGCTGTTCGCTCCAAATATTTATGTTGTCCCGCAAGGCCTCGTAAAAAATATTGTTGCTGTTGGTTGCTGGCAACAGTTTTATTATGACAATTTCCAACACGCCTGCACAAAGGATGTCAGCCGGCTGTGCCGAGTTGGTACATTTAGTTGTTGTGATGTTGGCTTAAATTGCTTTTAGCAAAAAGTTAATTAGAAATTATGTGTTACCTCTGTGGGAGCAGTCAACGGCAAGACACGAAGGTGAGACGGGCGAGATGGGCGAGAGAAGCTGCATAAAACAGTTAATGAATATCAAGCCATATCTCTTAAAACCACCATTAATGCCATGGCCTGCAAAGGCAATGAGGTCCTATAGCTGACATTTGCTGGAACAATATTTAAATTAAAAGTTGTTGAGTCTTGGGAGTTGTGGAAATTCGATGGCTTGATCAATTGGCCTCAAAATATGCGTCGGGGATTTCAGACGCATTCTCACCATGTCTAAAGAGTTGTCATCCAATGGGATGTTGGTTGTGCATTCCACAGCATAAAGTTGTTTACCCGGCGTATGTACAGAGATACATGTGTGTGTGTGTTTTTTTTAAGATACGTGTTCGTATGTGTTGACGAAAAATTGGGTATTTATGGCGAGAAAAAGTGATAAAGTTTGTTCATGTCCGCCAGGGTTCGCTGTCACTTCTATGTTTTTATTGCGCCATTTAAGTCGAGAAAATCCACATAAGCCTCTGCGGCGGGGGAGGTTTCTGCAAAAATAAAATCACAATTTTTACACCGCTCACCTTAAAAGCTTTCGAGCAAAAAACAATTTTACATGGACTGGGATTTTTAACACATTTTCCTCTTAATTGAGATTTACTGGGCCTGCACACAATGGCACAGGGCGCAGGCTGGCGCAAATTGTCATCAACATCATATCCTTTAATGAATATTTACATGAATACAAAAGGGTAAGCGTGTTATGGGAGAGCGAGTGTATATGTGTGTCTGTATATTTGATACTAGAAGGTAGAATTGCACTCGTTCGCGCTCTTGACCACACCAGCTGAAGGCTGTGCATTTGACGTTGGAGCTGCACAAACTAACGACTGTCAACGGTTGCAACAAGGAATGCAGAAACAAAGCAATACGCTGGGGAATATTTATCCGTGAGATAGATACACCTGCTGAAACTGTGCTATATTGTCAACTACGGACACAAAGAACAGCCCTCGCAGGCATTAACCACAGGAGTCGTTTGAATTCAAATGTCGCGTAAATATCACATTAATGAAGGCCAGCACAATGAGATGTGTGCTTGGTCGGTACGCCACCCAGCGAATATACCTATTACAAATCGGCTTACCAACCCATTATTGTGAAAGGGAATTAAGCTGAATTTCTTTGGAGAACAAAAGTCGATGAAATCTGCACTTATTTGTCGTTTTTGGCCCTAAAACATTGGATTTATAGTCCGTTTTATAATGAGTATCTTTGCTGTGTATGTTTGCAGTTTTAACACCTGAAAATTTCAAATATTATTGGAGAATTACGTATTGCCATGCATAAATCGCAGCGCTTCTAGGACCATTGACGCAAGTACTGTGATGCGAGCATTTCACTTCTCCAGATAACATTCGGACTGGAAAGGAATATTTTCTTTTTCTTTCCTAAATAACAATGCGGAAATGTTGTGTTAAGTGCTATCCAACAGAGATGATGTAGATGCGTTAATCCCAGAAACACTCTCCTCGCACTCTTTTTCTTACCTTTACCCTTGCACCGAACCCGCTAGGAGGGCGATTAAGAGAGGTTAACTTTCTCCTAAAACTTATTTAGGAAGACAGAGATTTGTCCATTTCTCGTCCTGCTGGGAAGTTGGACAGGAACGTTATTGCTGAGGATTTTTCCTAAAAACTTGGTTCTTATGGTTTACAACGTCCATCGAAAAATCATTTTTTACTTCGTCAACAAGCAGCATTTTCCCATCTGGTACTCGGAAAACTCAAAAGTTATTTTAAAGAAACCTCCACATTCTCAACGTCAAAATTTTTGTCGCCAGTTATAGTCAGAGGAGTTATTGGACCTAACAATTTGGATCAATAGTTAGGCTGAATAGGTTTTCATATTCGGAGTAGACAACGTTTACTTCTAATAAACAACGAAACCTTGTTACTTCATGAGAAGTTTTTTGATTTGACATTTTGCGATATCTTCCTTTGGGATCACGATTCTTGACATCAAAGATGGAATTTGTATGGCTATATGGGACGTAGGGCAGCAACTTTGCGATTTAGTTATGCAAAATTTCATGAAATGGATATGTGTCTGTAAGCGTGTTCGTTAAAACCACGATATTGTTACCTTATTAAGGGGCTATTTCCGCTTTATTTGGAAAAAAAATCGATCGTTTAATGTTAATATAACACGTGTTATTGGAAATCCCTTTAAGCCATTAATTTTGAACAATGTTTCGGATAGTCTTCAATCCACTTTTCAACGATGTGAATTTTTCATCAAAAATGTATTTTCAGTGTGATTTTTCATTTTGTTTTTCTTTCTAATATTTTATAAAAAAACAGTAAAGAAAAGTTCAAAAGTTGGACGGGATCGACTTTGTGATGACACCACTATGCTTATAAAATGGGAATTCATGAGGAGTAGATCATACCAACTATAATCGTTTTTGAATGCATATTATTACTTTAGAGTGGAATGTATATCCTATTGCGAATCCGTTTCCACTAAATTAAACGGAGGTATTTGTGACTGAACCGATTTTCATCGAAATCCATGCATATATGTCGTGAAATGGGTCAATCCATGGACTTGGTATTGTAGTTAATATACGCTGAAAATATACGAACAAGGTGCAGTTTAGACATTTTATGAGGAATGAGGAAATTTTCCAAGACTCTGTGAAACAAATCTCATTTTTTAAGTCAAATCATTTATAGATAGCAAAATTTGTTTAAAAACCATATGGAGGATATTACACTTGAATCCTTTGTGAAAAATAGGAACTCTAATTGAATTTTGAGTTGGCTCTCAAGTTAAACTTTTCACAAGAATATCTCCTCCATCTGTATTCATTTTGTTTCTTATTGGGTTCGGTAAACCTGCAAAGCAATATGTTTACAGCGTCTATCCGTCACCCTTTAATTACGCAAAATATCCATTTACGAATGAGAACCAATATTTATTTGTGTAATTATAATATTGCGATTCGTATCAGTGTCATTAATGCCACGTTTCCGGTGCGACTGCACAAACCACCAACCACCCAACCACTATTGTGACCTTTCAAGTCTGTCCAAGGTGTAACTTTCGAAATGAAATGGAGGATAGATTAACCTCGCTATTTGTATTGTCAAATGTATCGTGTTCGAATGCGTAGCGTGTCCCGTATCTATACACAGGACTATCTAGCTGTGTGTATGTATGTGTGTGAATGTGGTGCTTTAGAGGGTTTATTACTCCATTGCTGTCACTTTGGAGGTGATAGAATTTGTACTCCAAGCTGTGATTGAAATATCGATAATGTCACCTTTTCATGAATATCCTATGTGGTTGTTGCTTCCATTCCATCGAATATATTTCATTGTCATTAACCTCTCCGCGTCTCTGGCATATAGACACCAGCGTGTCAGCGAAGCGAAGACAAAGAATAATTTCGAATATATCACGGTATTTACTTTATTGTATTTTTATCGTATTTTAATAATGCCAATGTTTCATCGAATACCATAGCATATTGTTTTTGACACGCTCGTGACGGCATTTCGCAACAGCTAGGACGAGGGAACAGCTACAGGGAAAGGTGCTCTCCAATATTGTGCTGGGAACTAATAACCATTTGACATGCTAACTTCTGTCTCAGAATTTTCGACGTTCGCTTTGATTCCAAGTAGTTATGCGAAAACATGTTGTGTTTCTGTGTGTGGGTTCCAAGCAATCTGCGCCATCAATATTTCAAATGCACACACACACACACATATACGTAAATACAAATTTCTCTATTTCCCCCTCTAAACGGCAACAAAGAGCTCTATTAGGAACTTCATACATCAATATGTATAAACATATGTACGCACATTGCAGGCAGATAATTTAGTGTGTGTATTTGGATCATGCACACATGAGTATGTGTGTGTGGGTACAGGGGTTTGGTTTTTTATCTTTGAAATATTTCCAGTTGTTCCAAACTTTTGTTGACATTCGTTTCAATTGCCATAATTAAGGAGTTGGTTGCTGTAAAATATTGGATATTTATCGGAATATTCAGCATACGTTTCGCTTTTGGGTTTTCGCAAACAACTGATTCTTATCGTTGGAATCCAATTTTATTTTGTTATTGGAAAAATGACAAACGATATTAAGCATTCATAAACAATACCATAAAAGAAAAGATTTCAATATCGATTAGAAATTCGATTCTCCATATACAATTCACATGAATGCCACATTTAATTTATTTCATATTTCTAATGCGAAAATTTTGAAATACGAAGTGAAAGAGAACAAGTAAAAAAGCAGTAAGTTCGGCCGGGCCGAACTTAAAATACCCTCCACCATTTGGATCCATTAAAAATTCTGTTAAAATCCTTAAAATACCTAACATCGGAAGGTGCCTACATATAGGGGGATATACGATATTGTGGACCTATATAGACAATTCAATGTTTGGAGGTAAAGCACTCACAAAGAACTCCTTGTATAAAATTTCAGACAATTCTGATATTTATATCTGACATATATATCTATACGATATCGTGGACCTATGCAGATAATTATCTTCAATGGGATAAAGTACTCCCAAGAAACTCCTTCTGTGGATTTTCAAACCATTCCATTGGAAAATGTGGCTAAAATCATCAAAATACCGAATATCGGGGGTACCGTTATATGGGGGATACACGATATCGTGGGCCTATATAGACAATTCCCATCCAGGGAATAAAGTGCTCACAAAGAACTCTTTGTGTAGAATTTCAGACAATTCCGTTGAAAAACGTGGTTAACATCATGAAAATACCGAAAATCGGGGGGTACCGTTATATGGGGGCTATAGGATATCGTGGACCTATATAGATAACTCTCTTCAATGAGATAAAGTACTCCCAAGGAACTATTTCTGTGGATTTTCAGACCATTTCATTGGAAACTTGACCTGCGTGCAGACAAAAGAGAGATCTGTGCAAAATTTTAGCTTCCTATCTTAATTCGTTTAGACTGTAGCGTGATTACAACAGACGGACGGACGGACAGACGGATGGACAGGGCTAAATCGTCTTAGAATTTTACTCTGATCAAGAATATATATACTTTGTTGGGTCTAAAATGATTATTTCGATGAGTTACAAACGGAATGACGAACTTAATGTATTGGGTGAAGGAATTAGGCTGGAATCCAGAAATTTGTTTTTAGGTCTCAGTTGGTGTCTGCGGTTAAGATATGGAGGTGGTTTTGAAAATGCGCCCTATAATTGTACGGAAGCTACTAAATGAAACTAAATTTGGAATTGTGTGAAAGAATAAGGATGTAATCCCCATATTTGTTATTTACGTCTCTAATGTTGTCACCAGATTAATATATGGAGGTAGTTTTAGAACTAATAAAAAACACTAAATTTGGTATTGGGTGAAGGAATTAGGCTGGAATCCTGAAATTTGTTATATAGGTCTCTGTTGGTGTATGAGGTTCAGATATGGAGGTTATTTTGCAAACGCGTCCTATATTTGTACGAAAAATTCTATATGATTCCTCATTTGGTATTGCGTGAAGGAATATGGCTGGTATCCCGAAATTTGTTTGTCTGTGGTTATGATATGGAAGTGGTTTTGGAAATGCGCCCTCTATTTGTAAGAAAACTATTTAATAATACTAAAATTGGTATTGGCTGAAAGAATAAGACGGGAATCCCGATATTTTAGGTCTCTTTTGTTGTCAGCAATTAAAATATGTACTATGTACTATACGTACTATGTACGCATTTCGCCATGGGTTAAGCGTCTTACCAGATATATGTATACATGGTGTGTGTAATGATTTACAAGGTCCATTTTTTGGAAGTGGGACTTAACCTCTTTTAACAGAATACTGCTAAAAATAGTCTAAAATAAGGGGGAACTCATAAGAGTTTATTAACCATAACATTCAATCTAAATATTATGGATAAAACACTGATATTTGGGGTCATTTAATTTTTTAAGCTGACTTTACTGCAGTGGGTAATTCAATTCAAAATTATAATTCAATTCGGCCCGGCCGAACTACCCTCCACCATTTGGAACCAATTAGGAAATGTTCAAAAAATAAAATCCATTAAAAATTCTGTGAAAATCTTTAAAATACCTAATATCGGAAGGTGCCGATATATGGGGGATATACGATATTGTGGACCTATATAGACAAATCTATATCTTGGGTTAAGTACTCTCAAGGAACTCCTTGTGTGAATACTCGATAATTCCATTCGAAAATGTGGCTAAAATCATCAAAAACTCGAATATCGGGGGTACCGTTATATGGGGAATATACGATATCGTAGACCTACATAGATAATTCTTTTTCAAGGGATAAAGTACCCACAAGGAACACCTTGTGTGGATTATTAGACAATTCCGTTAAAAAATGTAGCTGAAATCATCAAAATACCGTTATATTGGGGATATACAATATCGTGGACCTATATAGATAATTCTCTTCCAAGAGATATCGTACTCACAAATAACTCCTTGTGTGGAAATGGGGTTACCGTTATATGAGGCTATACGATATCGTGGGCCGATATAGACCATCTTTGATCTTGACCTGTCTGCAGATAAAAGTGAGATCTGTGACAAGGTTTAAGCTTTCTATCTTAATTAGTTTTGACTGTAGCGTGATTACAACAGACAGACTTGATCAAGAATATATATACTTTGTTGGGTTGAAAATGATTATCTCGTGAAGGGGTATAAAAAAATTGTTGAAATATTGGAATTTGATATGTTAAGAGAATATTTAAAGCTCTAAAGTACTTATTTGTTGCATTCAGTCTCTTGATTTTTGTCACGGTCTAAAACCACTGTGCAGTGCCTCCAATGCATACCCCTTGTATTGGGCTTCAACAGGAAGACGAGTTTCGTGGTCCGTGGTTCAAATCCCAGACGGGTTTTATATGATTTTTTTTTTTTAATTTGTCTTTGTTCAGATGAGAGAGACCAAAATAACATCTTTAAGCCATACATAGATCGGTAACAATAGTCTTTAAATAATATATAATTCAGAGTTTTTGGATACAGCTTCGTGTTTTTATATTATTATTATTTCCAAATGCGACAGAGAGAAGCTTTAATATTTCGTTAAGGCACATTCGTTCCAAATTGGCGCTAATTTATTGTGAGTTATTCACATTATTTTGTAGATTCAAATGTACGAGTATCAAAACATTTTTCTACTTGCGGGCTCCATTGTTCTAAGATGACAGTCAGTAATTAAACCTCAAACAAATCGTATCCACTTGTCTTCATCATGCCAATGGTTATTCTTTTTCTTTTTGCCAAAATGTGATGCCATGAAAATGGCTCCGAGATGTCTATCTTGTTGAACATGTGAATATATAAATGTCAGCACACGAAATGATGACAATTAATGGAGCTTCGCCCACAACTTCTTTTCTTCAATAGGAATGTATGGCCATTGGTCATGTTTTACAGCAATCTATGGTAATATTAGACACATAACAGAGTGTGCCTTCAGGAGAAAGTTTCAAATGTAAGATTTTGGATTTTCTAACTAAAGGCCTAAATTGGGAATTGTCGTCTAATCTGTGTCCGAATGTGAGTGGGATCATCCAATTAAGCAAATATATATTTAGCCTCAGTTTTATGGCCACAGAATGTGTCTTATGGTAATAAGGATTTTAAGCGAAATCTCTTTGGGTGAAATCTTTTAAGGCGTAGACGTATAAAGGAAAGACAAGACAGAGTCAAAATATTGACACCAGGTGTTTTTGCCTCTGTTGTTATGATATCGTGATGCAAAGTAATATTAACACCCAATGCAATATTCATGCAATTGAAAGTGGCAATGAAATACAATTTTGAGCCAACTCAACATACCCAAATGGCTTGATAATAATAAAAAAATATTAAAAAATGTTTGTGTAACATTTATAGAATAATCGAAATTTAACCCTTATTTATAAGAATAATCTTACAAAAGTAATATTTTTAAGTATATTTTTGTAGTAGCATAAAATGCTTTTTTTTATACCCTCCACCATACTGTGGAGGTTATATTAACTTTGTCATTCAGCTCTAAATATTCATGATTTATATATATATATATATATATATATATATATATATATATATATATATATATATATATATATATATATATATATATATATATATATATATATATATATATATATATATATATATATATTCTGGATCAGCATAAAATTCTAAGATGACTTGGCAATGTCCGTCTGTGTGTCTGTTCGTTCTTTTCGTTTTTTTTGCTTAAACATTATTCACCCGAATTATTTCAATTTTCGTATTCGAAGTTTGTAATGGGTTTCATATGCAGATCCACGTCTTCGTATAGCCCATATAAAGGTATCTCCCCTTATTCGGTATTTTGATGATTGGAATTGTTTCAAATTTCGTATATGGATATGTTAATGGGTGCTACAGCCTATGACAAAAATATGACTTATGCATGCCCACGTCTTCGTATAGCCCACGTATAAAGGTATAACGGTAATTTTCGTATTTTTTTTTATTTTTTTAATTTGCTTCCAAATGGTACAGCTTGCGAATAATATTATGAAATTAGAACAATTTTTGTTTTGTATTCATTGTGAAATCATCGTGCAGAATCAGATCCATAATATTCGCATGCTGACATTTACACTGGTCTCGTTATTTGTAGTGTCAGTTGATTTACTTTTCATTTAATTTCGGTGTCCTATGAATATTTAAAACACAGCTTCCCAGGAATTAGTAACATATTGGATGAACGTGTAAAGAATAATGCTTTAGTTCTGAAATAATCTCTGATTAGTGAATATTAACACTCGTTTGTTTTATTAACATTCCTCCAAGGAAGAAGTTTTTGTTTGTTTCTTAGTTTTGATGTTTGTTACTAATTAACTATTTGTAAAGTAGTCTTCTGTGGGGTAAGGTATGGAAATTCAGTAAATTCTGAAAATCCGACCTAAGATAAATAATTTTTTGTAATATGTCACAAACGTTTGCATTGCTTGCATGTAAATTGGTATAGAAAGTGAACTACGTTGCTAATGTTATATATTTAAAAAAAAATTAAAAAACTAAAATATATAATGACAATTTTGCATCATGACTCATGATGACCTTATCAATTTGGCCTGCAATTTGATTTTTTTTTCATTTTAAATCATTTTATTTTATCGCATTCCCCGAGTGGCTAGCAGACATCAATGTCTAATATTTTTAATATGTTTACGGATGAGTGAACATGTTGTTATAATAAAAGAGAATAGCGGGGCTAGGTATTGTAGATTAGAGAGATTTGTTAAACAGGAATCTTTTTAATACAGTCCACATTCAATGAGTTAGGAAAATGTGATGAGCGGACCCTTGAGTCATTAGAAATAAATAATCTAGAATTTTCAATTACTGCAGGTGGTATACTGAAGGTGGATGTAATTCTTACTCAGCAAGAACAGCCTGTTTGCTTGCCACAAGATTTCTGGTGGCAAGGTTCATAAACATGTGTACATTTGGTATCACTCTCTTAAAATTTTGCATGCGGCTATAGCTTAGGGCTGGGCAGAAGCTTAACATTTTGTTTGGTCATCGGACAATATTTAGCAGATAAAGTATACCATAACTTTTATGTAAAAAAATACGAACATTTCCACAAAACAGCGAGTATTTTTAATCCCAAGGAAATCGTTACAGTGATATTTATAGCCAACATTTCGGGTACATAGCAAAATAGGAACAATCTATATGTAAAATAAATTTATGTTAGTTATTCCACTTATAAGTCAAAAACCGCTTTACTGACTTTAACAACTCTCATCAATTCGGAATAGCCTTCACTGTTATACCTTACTACATAATGTTTAATTGAGCCAAAAATTATGTTACACCTCGAAATATTGGTTTCCCACATAGGAAAGTACATATGGATCTTCCTATCTCGCCGAGCTGAGTCGATCTGTCCATGTTAATTTGTAATCACTCTACAGGTCACAATTATGGCCCACGAAACTTAGAGTGGAGGTGGGGGTTTGTCATTTCAGAATGCCCTCTTGGCATAAAAGAATAAAATCTAAAAAATTGCATAAAAAGATGCCAATAATGATGTTAACATAGATTTTGTAGTATTTATTGCAATTAGTATAGGTTGCAATTATCGCCCGATCCTCACGAAATTTTTCATAAAGGTATGGTTAGGCTCAGAAGGGTTAGGACTATTGTTTTTAAAGATGTCCGCCATATATTTTGGGTTGAAATGAACCAAAAACTAAAATTTTTCGGAATTTTGCAGCCATTATAAAGGTCCGAAATAGAAACCAAAGGACACGTAATCTGGCATGAAGTTAGAGTTTACGACAGTGCGTAGATTTGGCCACTACTTTTGTAAGAAAAAAAATACCAACACTTCCATTCTACTGAAACGCTGAAAATAACTTGCAGGTGAAATGCAAAATACAGAACTTTCGGACTTTTTTTGCTGATTTTTTTGTTGACGACTATTGCCAAATATCGTAGACAGGCAAATCATATAGATGAGTCTGAATTTGGAGATACATAGGGGCCTCTTGAATTTGGAGATGATCGCAAAATATTTAGGAGTTCAAATGAGCAAAAACCAGAAAAATTTTCCTGATCACGGAATTGAAACCAATCGACACGGAATTTCGCACGGGAAGAGAGTTAAGGACAGCGAAGAAATCTAGCTTTTTGGATGACCTTTAGATTATTTTTAGCTGTAAAAAGGACCACAACAACTAACAGCAGGACGGAGTATGTAAATATTGGGCAAGTGTCCCTAATAAAAAAAAAGCTAAGTGTATTAGCTGGGCAGTGCTCTATTGCATAATTTCAAAAGCGAAATCTTTCAAAATGGATTTCGACATAAGGCGACTTCTAACATATTGTAGTGTTGTAGGCTATCACATGGTCGGCTCCGCACGACTATAGCCGTTGCTTACTTCTTTGTTATGTGAAATTGTTTTGAATATCAACCAGCACGACAGAGAGGGGTAAATATAGGGTAATGCCCGGTCAAAACCAAAGGTGCAATTTGTGCGGTAATGTATGGTATTATTTTAAAATTAAATCGACTAAAATAGGTTTGGACCTAAGGAGTTTTCCCCATATATTGTAGTGTTGTAGGGTATCACATGGTCGGCCCGTACGTCTATAGCCTTCGCTTACTTGTTTTTTTTTCAAATAAAAATTGTCTTACAACCGCTCATCAAGGAAAGACGTGGTGTCTTTTATGGAACTACGGATGCCGGTTTACGGAATATTTATTCGCTTTGTTTAGAATAGGATCGCTCAATTTCATACAAAATCTGAAGCCGAAAAAGTGTCAAGTAGCTGTTTATGCCTCATTCTCCCATTGGTTTGGATTTCCCCTCCGTCTTTCTTGTTTCCGTTAAACCAAACTCACAGTACGACCCTCGTACATTCTTGTTGCACACTTTGTTTCAATGGAACACAATGTGGTCACTTGATTGGTAAAAATACAAGTGAAGTACAAACACTAATGCGGACAAAGTTTTCATTAGTTTTTCATCATCATTGTCTGTGTTACACAAGTTGTTCGATTTTATGGCTACTGACAAGTAACAACAATAAGAACAACAACAACATCAGTCGATAAGAACACAAGTTTTAATGAGCTCACGCATGCTGAGTTGAGTTTAATCAGTTTCCGTTTTCCTTTGCCAATAAACATCCGTTTCCACTGTACTTCTCTCTTTCCTTAAGCAGCAATTAAGCTGAATGCGAACGGCTCGTTCTTTGTGTTGCTTCTTATTCCACTTTTGATGATTCGTATTGTATTTCCTTTTTGGGCCATAATGGTGTTTTGCCTCTGTGTCGTTGTCCATGCCACGTTGCTGGTAGTGGATGATTATTTTGATAAGCTTTTAATGCATAGGTCGCAGCAATATTTGATTGTCGTCGTTTCAAAGTTTGTTCTTTTTTTAATTTTTTATTGATTTGAGGGTGATTGCGTCAGACAAGTAACAACAAAAAGTTTTTCTGGTGAAATAATGACTCATTAATCGAGCAAGACGATGAAAGAAGACAAAGTTTTTATTTTCTAGGGAAGAGCTAAAATTGTCTACATTGAAGGCTCGTCGTGGCACTGGAGCTGGAGCTTTAACTATTTTTCATGTTACCTTTGCAGCATCTCAACAGCCGGGGGATATGAAACTTTTGTCATTACGCCAAAGCTGCAAAATCGGTGGCGGTGGGATAGAAACCATCAATGGCCCAGACGTCTAGAGTGTCCACAACAATAGCATTGAATGTCGTGGCGCACTCTCTTCTCTCTTCTCTGTTCGGCTTCTGGCCATGCAACAAATTAATTAAAATGTTTTGCTTGGACTCCTCCTTCAATTACCTTCCTCGTATCATCTCATTTTAGGTTTTTCTCCGCTTTGCCATCAGCACTCAAGTTTCATTTTTCAATTCTGCTGTGTTATGCTGCTGTTCTTCATCCGAAATATACCTTTCCACTCACCTATGGCTACAATGTTTCCGCGAGACATTGTGCGCTGGTGTCCGTCGAGCTAAGGTGTATCCCATTGTATAACTCATCACCTCATCCATTCTGTAGGCACCTATGGATAAGCGGTTCTTTGTAACTGCTTTACATAATTAGCACTCCATTCAAACCAAGTGTTTATGGCTACAGACTTATGCAAATGAATTCTAGTACATAATTACGTATTTGCATACGGAGGGACTCTGACATTCTAAAGTTTTTGTTTATTTATTCACAGTTAATATTTAGACGGAGCGAAATTACATTTATTTAGTTTTTTTTTGCAACACGCGAATCCTTTTCCTTTCCGAAATAGCTAACAGTTTCAAAAGTATATAATTTGATTAAAAAAGGGAAGTATGAAAATATTTGACGAATCTATATTCTTCACAATTGAATGGAAAAATGAGTAGGTAGTATTCGTACAAAATGCTCGTGTTAATTGGTAGATGTTGTCCTATATTGAATTAGTCTGCATTTAAATTAGACGTTTTTATAGGATATATATTCAAATGTGCACCGAGTTCAGCCGAATTTTACGAATATATTTTCCAAATATAAATAATTTGTGATGTCCACTTTATGAGAGAACAATATCTGTCGAATTCGGTAGGAATGCACATATACAGGGTGAGATGAAAAAACTGCAACCAACTTCAGACTGCTGTCATTTCTGAGCCACTCGTCCGACAGCTGTTAAAATTATTCCTGTGACATCTCATTATATTGTTTACAAGCGATCAAAAGCATTTTGGTGAGAATTTTCCAGAAGAAAGTTATTCGTGATGGAATTCAAGCGAGCCGAAATTCAAGTGACCGAAAAATGGCTCGTGAGCTGAACATATCGCAACATTCCATTCGGCAAATATTGAAAAATGAGCTCGGGGTAAAGCCATTGAAATTCCAAAAATTGTAAGAACTTACACCGCAACAGAAAGAAATAGACTCAAAAGAGCTAAAGAGTTGCTTCGCTTGGCCGAAAGTGGTGAACTGCTGAATTTGGTTTTCTCCGTCTCCGATGAGAAAACATTCGTTGTCCAGCAGTTTGTAAACAAACAAAATGATCGTGTTTACTTGCCAAAGAGGTCAGCTGAAGATGTGCACCTTCGGTTGGTCACCAGAACTCAAGCACCGGCCATGCTGATGGTGTGGGCCACCATAACAGCCGATTGTCGCTCTCCGCTCGTATTAATCGACCGTGGCATCAGAATAAATGCCAAATATTATCGCGAAAATATTCGGGAGGGTGTATTTAAGTCTTGGGCATGCAAACATTTTGGCCGCAGACCTTGGACAATTCAACACCATCGCACTCAGCACGCGCCAACCAAGAGTGGTTACAAAGTGAGGTTCCTCGCTTCATTTCCAGCTCACAATGACCACCAAAATCTTCTAATACCAATCCGTTGGACTATTGTGTCTGGAGTACAATAGTTGGCACTAAAAAATACCAAAGTGTCGATCACCTCAAGCAAGCGCTTCGCCGGGAATGAGCCAAAATACCGCAGAGCAACATTCGGGCAGCGTGTGACAGTTTCATTGGTCTTTTGAAGGCCATAATTCGTACCAAAGGTGACCAAATCTAAATTTATTCTAAAATTTGATGCTATTTCCGACATTTTATGCTTTTATTAAATAAAATTTAAAAAAAAAATGTAAAAATTATGGCATTTGATTTTGTTGTAGTTTTTTATCTCACCCTGTATACAATTTTATTCTAGTGGTCAGCATTTTTTCCTAACAGCAAAAGTACATAAATTTTGTTGTTAATATAATGTATACCTTATTTGTTCGGAGCCAATGATAACATAAGTTTTGCTTAAGTTTAAATGCCAGGAAATTTTGAAAATAAAATATTACATATTTGACAACTCGGTATAAGGTTCTGTAATTTTTCGTTTCCGAGGGTTTGAACGTTTTATGAACACAATTCGATTAATTTTTAATTAAAACGTCTAACTTCAAAGTATGATTTGTTCCATCAAAGACATGCCATCGGCCCATAGTGCTTTGGGCGAAGTTACAGATTTCGGAGCATTAAACGTTGTAACGAAACAGTTGTCTCTTCCATGGGGTTGGGTTGGTTCACATTTATTTATTTTAAAGGGATTGGTAACTGTGTGATCTTTGAGCAGCTTCTGGAAACAGCGAAAATCTACAAGGTGCTTGCAAATTTATAAGAGTAAGTAACGCCATGAAAATCTTCAAGAACTCTACTCAGTTGGTTTTTCTCGGGTTTTAAGTTGTTATTCTGTGCCAGTTGCATTTGGGTTTTTAGTTCACCAAACTTCATATTTTTAATTCGATTTGCCGATTGATTTTTGCACACTTAACTACTGCTGTCAATATTAATTATTTTTTAAATATTCGTGTCGTCAAACTCGTCGTTCAATTGGGTACTATACTTAAACGATACATATGGTAGCATTACGTCGTCAGATCTCATCAGAATCGATGGAGCCACGGCTGTCATGTCTAGCCAAAAGGCAAACAATGAAAGAGAGATTGATAGAGAGAGAGAGTTTTCTCTACAGAGGTAACAAACTTTTCTTCTGTCATCGAAGATTGGAGATACCAAATTTAGATAACCCCGTCTATAAGGTACCGATCTCATATTGCAATGACTATCAAAGATCCAATATTTAAACATGAATTCGAGATTGGACATTAATACACTTATATATTTGCTTGGCGTTTTTATACATTTTTTTTTGTCAATTTTCGCACCCAGTTAGCAATTGGTTACGGGGCGGAATCAACAATGGCCAGTGGCAGCTAAGCGTTTTTGGGATTGCGTGACTGAGTATTTGGATAATTGAAAGCATGACTGACAAATGTTTTTACATTGTTTGTTTTGACCGAATTGTATCAGTTGCTGCAAAATAACTTTCGTAAAAGCCAACACGAAGGTCTCCCATTGTGGAACTGTTGCCGTGCTTTCAGCAACTTCCACGCTGGACACATTCCACAAACTAAATGCCGATATAAAATTTACGGCAATAATAAAACACACAAAACGGATGGAGAGAGAGAGACACAGCTGAGGTGGAACTTGAGCTCCAACAGAATAGAATATTGGGAATGACATTGTGAATGATGGAATTAAAGGTGTTAATGTCCATTGTGTCACATTGTGACAGGTGTGTTTCGTTCGTGCGTTGAGTGGCAAAAGTTAATAAAATATTTGACACCACAAAAGTGTTTCGGCTCTCGACCTCCGACAACTGGCCTGTCCAAACGACAGTCCGTATCACAGCCACAACACGTGATAATAGCTGATTTGTCAACGGCTAACTGGATGTACAATCTTCCTGGACAGCTGCTATTAATGGCTCACTTTGCACGAAACAATAGGCCACTATGAGAAAATCAAGTGGGTCAAGAAATATTTGGGTTCTCTTTAGTTTTGCTGAAGACACACAACTCCAACTCCCTCCAAAAGATCTAGTGTGTGTCGGTGCAGAGTCGCGTAAATGACGACTAATGTAATGATTTGTAATATTTTATGACTTAGTTTTCATTAGCTCGAGCTATTTTTTATTTAAACATCCGACCATTGCTGCTGGTCCATGGACGGCGCCTGTTTTGCTACACAACATTTATTTTCATGTCAATCTAATGGCATAAGAAAATAAAAAAAAACTGACCTGGAGTCGGGCGAAGAAGCCACTTTAAATTAATGCAACTCGACATGAAAAACAGACTGACATTTGTAATGGCCCTTTATACATCTTCATGGACCGGAGCAGACCACGACATACCCACCAGTCAGCCGGGCAGCCAGGCAGCCATCATAGGACGGAGCTGTATAGCATCTTTCTGCTCATTGTCCTTAATGCCGAATGATAGACAGAGTGTGTTGAATTTGGTGGTGAAAACAAATGCCTCATTAAACATCTTGGCATGGCACCAAATTACCAAATACAAGTGCAATTTGATGTTTGCCGACAACGTGCGGCGTCCATGAGATATGCTGTCCGCATAAAGCTCGCCAAGGAAATACTCGTGAATAATGGCAAGACGACTTTCGCAGGGAACGGAGGCAAGTACTTCTAATTGCCGTATCTGTACATATATAGCATATTTTCAATAATTTATTGTAATTGTAATTTGATTTTAATAAAAAAAAACTAAATTAGTATCACTTCTTATTGGAGCATGTCGGCGAACAATGCAGCTTTATCATTTTTGGCAGAGCAAGAGGAAAATAATAATTACCAGCACATTCCCATACACACATGTATGTGTGTGTATACCCTTGCGATTTGTATGCTCTCCATCTTGGAAAGGAGGGTATTTTAAATTTGTCATTCCGTTTGTAACACATATGAATATTTGCCGTATACCTCATAAAGTATATATTCATTATTCGCATAAAATTCGATCTATATGTTGAAATCATCATACAGTCCACAATATTTGACGTTAATTTGGCGCGATAGGTTGTATTGTGTCTAGTATTGAAAATGAGATACATCGGCCCACGTTTTCGTTTCAGTAACTCCCGATACCGTAGCGTCATTTAGCCTATTTTTCAACGAAATTGTTTCAAATTTGATATTAAGAGTTAGTAACGGGTGCCATTTGCTGGTGGTAGAACATTGGCGCTATGGGTCAACAATTTACTATAGAACTCACGCTATATAACGGAACCATCGGATATTCCGTATTTTGACGATTTAAGCACATTTTCTCACGAATTTGTTTAAAACTTGGTGCTTATGGTTCGTAATGAGTCCCATAGCCCTCATATAACAATACACGCAGATATTCGGTATTTTTACAATTTAGGTCAGATTTTCTATAGGATTTGTTTCAAATTCTATACTTGTAGTTCATAAAGGGTTATGCAACCCGTATCAAAATATTGTCCATTTTGTTTTAAAACTTTAACTGCATTCTTAAAACGTTCGCACTGGTATTTTCAGTTTTAAGTGGAATACGTTCGAGTATTGAATGCAGATACTATTATTTAAAAATGTGTTTTTTTTTTCATAATGGTGGAGGGTATTGAATGTTCGGCTCGGCCGAACTTAATGTTTTTTATTAATTTCAATTGTATTTGTGAAATACATACAATTGTGTAATATAGGTTGAGTTTGACTACCCTACCATACCTTCGCTTTTAAAATGTTCGTCGTCATTTATTTTTGGTTCTGACAGTTATTCTGCTAATTGCGGCACTCTAAATGATATCAGGAGAAAATTCGAAAATGAGAAGGGGATTGTAAGTTAAAGTTATTAAATATGAATCGACAAACTTGCCAATGAGTAAAATCGGACAGACTCATCAAATTCCTTCATATTGTGAACGTAATATGAAATTATAGCCAATCCCATTTCAAAACAGAGTGCAGACCTTTACATGACTTAAAATGTGATAAACATCTTCAAAGTAGTTGAAATCAGAAACTTGGCAAAATTTACCTGAACGTTAATCTAATTGACATTCATGCAGTAAGTGTTTATCTGTATTTAGTAATTACAATTGAGTCGGTGGAAGAATCCTTCAATATACCGAAAATACAAGGAGACCTTAATTGGAAAACGAAGGGGTGATACAAGTGTCTATGCTAAACTTCATAAAATGGGTTGAATAGACTATAGAATTAATCCCCAAGACAAGAATATCATCAATAATGTGTAGCGAAAGGTTTCGGGTTTCGAATTCCCTTGTGGTCGCTCAAGTTCAAATTAAGATAAACACTATACACGATACTATCTCTATCAAAGGACAATATAGTCGAATATGACAAAAACATCTGCCTGAAATTATGGCCCTGACGATTGTGCCCATTTAACATAAATTATCTAAACTATATTACCACAAGAAATATAGCTTCAATAATCCAAGAAACCCAAGGCCGAGAGAGACTTAAAACAATTCCTTTAATCGCATAATTTCTTTTCTTCGCGGTGTTTGGGTAGCATTTGTAAAATTAAAGATAATCAGCTTTTGCACACATTCTCCAGTGACAAATTGTTCCGCTTTTACCCCATATGCTCCCTTCAACAGCGAAAACCCCTTCTTTATATTTTTAAGTTCTGCTGGAGTTCCTTGGATGTTTGTGTGGTCTCAACTTCAAAATTAATTCCTTTGTGGCATTACTGCTGAAGCATAAAAAGTGGTTTCATAAAATTAAGAAGCTCAACCCTTTTTGCACAAAATCTAATAAAAAAGGCAAATGTACACTCTCATCGAATATTGTGTTATGATTTGATTGCATAATTTATAACCGACGAAGCGTAATACTTATAATCATTTATGTATTCACAGGGCATAGAGTTGGCATTTTTATGGCTTCTTTATATATTGGCTGTAATAAAAGCGCCACAGTCGACGACACCGCCAAGCAACGCTCCGACGATGTGTTCAATGAATTACTTATGCATGGCGAACTGAAATCGAATCGAGTCGAGAGTCAGTCATTCGTTCGTATTGGCATAAGCCAGGGATCAAGGATGCGGTAAAAAAGCTAATGCAATAAAAATACTGCAAGTCTCGGATGCCATCGCAAAGGGAGATAAAATGAAATACAAACATACATGTCCATAAATATAAATCAGCCTTTGGCAATCATAAAACTTATCCTTGTACGGTGGGGAAGGATTGTGTGTGAGTGTATATGTGTATGCAGACATCGAAAAACAGCCTCCAAATTGCCAATTTAATTTCGAAGATAATAAGCAGGTCAAATGTTGCTACAACGAAGCATAAAAACACATAAATTGAGTGATACAAGAAATATTTCGCCTCTGTTTCCGTGAGATATTTTTGCCAAGTGTAAAGCGGCCAAACGATAAAACATTTCGATTTAAAATCAAATAAAAAATGACAATTTTACATAACGTACATCGTTCATGTGTGACCATAACTCGAAGAAGTATTTTTCGTAGCTGCTGCAAAAAAAATTTCTTTTTGCTTTCTATTATGCAATTGTAATTATCGCAATTGGCAGCTTGTTTTTATACCCTACAACACTATGTGTTGGGGGTATTATAAGTTTGATTGGGCCATAATTTATGTAACACCTCGAAATATTGGTTTCCCACATAGAAAGATCTTCCTAGCTCGCCGAGCTGAGTCGATCTAGCTATGTATGTCCGTCCGTCCGACTGTCCGTCTGTCCATGTTAATTTGTAATCACGATACAGGTCGCAATTATGGCCCGATCCTAACGAAATTTTGCACGAAGGTGGGGTTAGGGCGAGAATAGAAGCCTATTTATTTTGGAGATGATCGCCAAATGTTTAGGGGTTGAAATGGACCGAATACTGAAAAAATGTCGGGTTTTGCAGTAGCTATACAGGTCGTAATTATAGACCAATCGACGCGGAATTTCGCATGTAGCTAGAGTTTAGGGCGGGGAAGAAGCCTAAATTGGGTGGTCATCGGATAATATTTAGCGGGTAAAATATACCATATCTTTTGTGTTGAAAAAAATCAAAATTTTTCATTAAACCGCGAATATTTTAAATCCCGGCGAAATCACGAAGTCATGACAAGGTTACTTCTGATCTTTACATTGATGTTAACATCCAACAAAACGGATATATAGCAAAATATGTGCGATATATATGTCTATCAAAGAAGATATGCTTGAAAGATCTCTTATATGTCGAGAACGGCTGAACTGATTTCGATAGTTTTCATTAATTCAGAATGGCCTCTTGGCAGGAAAGAAAAAACGTCTAAAAAAATCGCATAAAAATATCTCTCTAAAGATGAAAATATTGATTTTGTAAAATATTCTCATATTTTTTCAATTTTGGCATATTTTCATTTTGAATTAAACATTTGGTAATATTTCTACAGCTAAGAAAACCAAGTAGTTAGGATTTCAGGATATCATATACAGATCGGATTTATGGCCCGATCTTTACGAAATTTTGCATGGGGATAAGATGAGGGTCAGAATAGAAGCCTACTCTTTTTGGAGATGATCGCCATATATTTGAGGGTTGAAATGGACCAAAAAACTGCAAAATTGTCAGCAGGTCGTAATTATCACCCGATCCTCACGCACATGTGAATGGACATTGCAAAAGCCAAGCAGTTTTAAATGGCCATCCAAAAATATTAAATGTGTGAAATAGTTTGCCAACTTTTGTAGGCAAAATACGAAAATGTTCATTCCAGTGACTTTTTGGAAAATTCACAAATACAGGAAAGACGCACTTCTGACTATTTCGTTAACGCTGATTTCGTTGAAGAATATAGTCAAATGTCTGTATCTCATATAGATGCGTTACAGCCAAAAACCAATAATAAATGTTAATCTTTTGCCACTTCTGAGAGATTATAGGTCTTTGGGAAATATTGGTTCCAGATCTAGGAAGACCATTTAAGTGCAACATCTACCAATAAATTGGAAATTAGCAAATTAGTTTAAGTTGCTATTTTTCGAAACGTGATGGTTGTCTTTTATTATTTGTCATTTGCTGTGATACTAATAATTATGTTTTCTAAAATGATTGCCCATGAAGATGCAATTTGATAATTGCGAAATATTGGGAACATATTATTGTAATCAATAAAATAAAATCCGAAAATGGCCTAAAGCTCGAAAAAATCTTATTATTTATAAATTTGTCACAATATCTTGTGGAATTCTTTCGAGTTTCTCGCCTATATAAACTGTATCGTTTATTATAGTGTTGTAGGGTATTCAACGGTCGGCCCCACTCGACTGTAGCCTTTGCTTACTTGTTTGAAAATAGCTAAAGAGACAACTTGAAGATGAGTGGAGGACTGACAGGCATATCAGGCCAAACTAATGAGGATATAAGCTTAGAATTTAAAATGTGATTGGTTAAACGTTGACCAAGACCGTTAAGATGAGTTAAACAATATAGTTTATCGAATAAGATGCTCATTACAGGGAAATTTTGAACCGAAAAAAACGTTCGTGAGCAAATTGGCATATATTTTCAGAATCATTATAGTTGCTTCTCTCTGCGGAATATTGCATTAACAGCTCTAACGGCTGTGATCAATTACACTACTGCCAATAAAATATAAGTTTAAGATTTTGCAAAATCGTATGAAATGAGATCAAAACGTACTAAAAATAAGTAAATATTTCCCAGTAAAGTAAGTAAATGTTGAGGGAAAAGGGTTGATATGAAGAGTACCGGCTCTATAAAAAAAAGTAGTAATTCAGTTGAAATATGTCCGTACTTAGACGTCTGTCGAACAACTTTCAACGAAGCAGCTTAAATATTTGATTGGGGTTTGCAACTCCTCCAATATATGAAAAGGTTGGGAACTGCTTGGAAATACTCACAAATATTTTGCTATCGTTCAAGCTGAGTTTAATATTTCATAAAATAGACTATGTTAAAAAATATAAAATATGTTTTCCCTTGAAAAAGGTAATTATTTCTTATATCACTTATAAAGTCGAACCTCCGAATATTAGGCCGAACTTAATGCATTCGATTTTGGGCAAACTTTGGAAATCCCCATATTTTTGTAAGTGACAACTGAGGTGCGAAAATGGACATTATCAGCTTACTCCAGCAAGTAAATCACACACAAAGGGCCAACATTTGAAATATTTATAACTCTAACAATATGTGAAATAAGAGCCCGATTGTATTTAATATGAAATGAGCGTCCGATTCCTTTCATACTTGGCACATCCCAATAAGTTTATCAGCACAAGATCAGGTGTAAGTCTCGTAGATATTCTGGTACCTCCCCCATAAAGGGTCAACATTTTGAATAACCAAAACGAGCATAAAATGTGAATTGAGCATCCTATTCTTTCAAAATTTCACATATCGCAAAGCATTCTCTGGTGTGAAGCTGGGCTATGGGGCCACCCACAACGGTTCAAAGTTTGAAATAACTCAAACTCTCATAAAATGTGAAAAATTCATTTGATTCTCTTTAAACTTTATACAATTCATTGCTTCTACTAAGTCCAGATCTGTTTTGAATATGAAATATATCGTACCAAACCTTCTGGTACTTCTCCCAAAAAGCGGTCGAAATGTTGAATAACCAATATTTTTGCTAACACAATATCTGGTATGAAGATGGAAGATATCGGATCATCCCTTCATAACATCATAACTTGCGGAAAACGTAAGCGATTCTTTTCAAACTTGGTATGTGAAGTTAGAATTTACCGGCCTACTCCTTCTGATACCTGTCGCACAAAAGAATTACATTTTTATTAACAATTCAATTTTCTTTAAATTTTCTTAAAAATTGTATTAGTAGTAAATAATTGTCATTCCCATTTATTTCCTACAAATGTAGAATTGCCGTCAGAAGACTTGCCAATATAAATTCGGACATAGTTTGCTCGTGCACAAATGTCCAACATACAGGGTACGGTACTGAAACTCATATTGGTCTGATAATAAATACGATCTATACTAAGTATATGACTGAAAATGATCACAGGTAACTATGGATCTATCTCGTCTCATCCGCACACAAAGATATAGTATAGTATTAGTATTTCCACCATATAAAAATATCCACTCAGAAATTCAAACGTTTATATCACTAAGAAATTTCATAACCTATCTTGGTAAATCAGTCTGCATTGTCATTCTCAATATCATTCAGATTTTATTCAACAGATCACTTGAAATGCAAGAAAGTCAAACAGACTCGTCTATTTTTAGTTATCCAACATCATATCCGCAAAATGATGAACTTGCAATGAAGTAGCTGCTCATTGTATTGTTTTTGGTGTCGAATTGGTTTTTGTTTCCTTCCATCTACGTGCAATACGAATTGTTTCATTGATTGGAAAGAGGCAAGACTAAACGGCGGATACAAAGAATGAGTCAGTTTATGATTATTTGGCACTTGATTGCGCATCAATGAAAACCCAAAACCCGGAATGAAAATATAAAAGGAAATTTGGCTTTTGTCCCATCTTTAAAAGCTAATTCTGAGTATGTGAACCCATAATACGTTTTGCGAATAGGAAGTAATTTTTTTAATGTCTTATACAATGAGGCATGCCGATGTATGTATATTTATATGAATACTACGCATCTTTGGAATGCATGCATTATAACTATGACGCAGCAAAAACTTGCATTACGAAAACACGAGTATCCTAAACAATTGTTGGCAATCTCAGTTACTTTGCTATCCCACTATATTCACAAGGGCACGCCGACTTAAGTAATTAGTTATTTGTTGGCTCTCAATGTCGACAAATATGTTATGATTGAAAAATTCACCTTGAACAGCAGGGTATATTAACTTTGTCATGTTACATCCCTAAATATTCGTCGCATGCCCCATAAAGAATCAGCATAAACTTCTAGGTCGATTAAACGATGCCGGCATGTCTGTCCGTTACTGTAGAGCTTCAAAAATTGGCACAACAATTTTTATTGTGGCTGGACGGTTGGTATTGAAAATGAGATATACCGGTCTACGTTTTCGTGTAGGCCCCATATAACGGTACCTCCCGATATTGTGTATTTTGATGATTCGCCACATTTTTCACGGATTTATCTACAAAATGTTATTTGTAGTTCGTAATGGTTTCTAGCTCCGGCAGCGGAATTTGTATATATAGGTCTACGTTTTCGTATAGCTCCCATATAACTGTATTTTTATGGTTTATGTCACATTTTTTACGGATTTGTCCAAAAATTGGCATATAAAATTCGTAATGGGTACTAGCTCCGGTGACAGAACATTGTTAAATAGCTTCACGTTAATCTATAGCGCATAAATAACTATACCCACTGATATTCAATATTTTGATAATACTAGTCACATTTACCAACGAAATTGTTTCAAATGTAGAATTTAGTAAGATTTGGAAGATTGTTAGGTACCCGTTTTGGTATGGCCCCCATATAACGCCCTCATCCACTTTATTGTTTTTTTTGACAAGTTTAAGAGTATTATCTAAACGATCTTACCGGTATTTGTAGTTTAAAGTGGAACACAATTGAATCCAGATAATCTATCTTCTTTCTATATATAAAGGAAAGTTGTGTTAGTTACTACGCTTATAACTCAAGAACCGCTGCTCTGATTTTAGCGATTCAGACAAATTCGGAATTATCTCTTGGCGGAAAAGGATAATATCCAAAAAATAGGGTAAAAATGTGAAATTTAAACGTTTTCATTTTGACTTTTGAAATGTACAATAGTAATGTTTTATTTTGCAAGATTTCTTTCCATTTAGACTTACTATTGTCAAATGTATATTTGTAGTGTTTTTTTATTCTAATATGATTTGTAGTCTTTAAAAAAGACTAAAAGTGGCAACGGACAAAACTGGTACTTATAGATTTTATGTATTTATTGTGTAAGTGAAACTATCCGAATAAAATCATTTTAGAAGAGGATAAGCTATGAACACAAAAATCAATTTTTAATGTGTACGAACGGTTTTTCTCAATTCAGTTAACTTTGTTTAGTTGTCTCGATTTCTTGAGAATTGAAATTGCAGGCGGGCTACATAGAATGTAGCATTGAAGTAGTAGTGGCTAAACTGAATAGATGATGTCGAAATAATTTTACGCGGTCACATAAAGGTCAAAGGATAATTACTTTATCAAAATCACTGATAAATGAAAAACAGACTACCTCATTGCAAATATGCTAAAATCGGGGAAAAAATCGAGAAAAAAAATTTCAATGGGATCGAATTTCAAAATTATAGTACGTTCTATTGACAAACTTCGTACGGACTTTTAAACATTTGCTGTAAAAAATCAGCGAACAAGTTGAAGATTTTTTTTCTTTTTTTCAAATGAGTGCGCAATACAATGTTAAATGGCGATCTTTCATGTCTAAAATTGACATCTAGCTCTAGATGCGAACAAATTTAAACAAACAAAATTAACCGACAAAGGGTTATGGGCTCATTTCAAAACGTGGACCTACTTCTCTCATATGAAAATAATCCGTCCAATGAGAATTCATAATGCAAAATTCATTGAGACTGCAATCGGTAAAATACCGAATATAAAGGGTGTAAGTAAGAAAGGAGTTTATATCCTACCAGAAATTCTTCCTAATTTTCAAGATACCTTAAATCGATTTTGCAGGTTAAAATATGGATCGTTGTACCCCGGAGAAGGGTACAACCCGATTTCAAGTATATATTAAATTTTAACCATATTTTTTTTAATAAAAATTTATAATTTTTGCATGAATATTTATTTATATTTAGAAAAGAATTACAATGGTGTCATTACTTATAATAAAAATTGTGCCCCTTACATAAGTCAGATCTGTGATTTATTATGCTTTTTTGGCATTAAAGGCTTAAAGTACCGGCCGGCAACACGGACCGGGACTGTTAGTTTTATATAAAAATAATTTCTTTACCCAATGATGGTGGATATTAAAAGTTCGGCCCGGCCGAATTTAATGTATTTGCACTTGTTTTTTTCTGTGATGTACCATTTTACTACAATTCCCTTTTTTACTATTTCATTTTTGCTATTTGTAGCAACGAACATTTAGGGTTGTTTCAAGTCTTACATCGCCCGTCACTGAAAGAGTGTCACAAGTCAAAAAATTCTGTTTTGAGAAAAAGGCATTTTATGTTAACGATTGATTTCTTGTTCTTTTTGTACCTCAGTTATACTTTTTTATACAGTTATCAGAAGGAGTGTGCTGATATTGTCCCTTTTTGCATTTGGCATGCAAATATTCCCGTTCGCTTTACAAGTTGAAGGGGGTTAAGGATTAGCGACGCATTCAAACGTTCCGACCAAATAAAATTTCTTATGTGTTGAGGTATTAAGTTGTGAAAGTATTATCTATTGTTTGGGGAGGTATTAAAAGGATTAGACCGAAATTGTCCCTCTTCTCAGTATGCAATAAATTACGAATGACAAACGAAAATGTCTAGATCGACTCCAAAATTGATGAAACACTTCTTCTTGTGAGCATATAGTAACTGTTCTGAATAGTATAAGTTCTCAGTATCCAAAAAGTTAAAGATACACAAATATAACCGGACAGACCATTTAAAACTGTCATTCCAAAGCGATTAAAAGATTAACAAGATTACTTTCCTTTCGACCTCTAAATTTTCATCGGTAATTACGGGATATTTTTCGTTAATTACTCAAATTACAAGCAATTGTAAAAATTATTGTTTTCGATAATTGTAGTTAATTCTGCACATTGACGGCTTACAGATTCGCATTTCAGAACTACTGAGGTCTTCTTTGCTACTGCTAATTTAGGTTCTATTTATGGTGTAATTTGGTTTCCCTCCGAAACTCTGAAAAATGAAATGACATATAATCGACAGTTTTCAAATATTTGACGATCAGATGAATACAAATTTATGAGAGCTATACCCTGGGATTAGAATTGACCACCAGTAGTTCATCATTTTGTATGCATTGCTTTAAGAATCACGATTACTTAATCTGAAATAAGCCGATGTGTCCACAACACCGCCATCACCGAGTAATTTATTCAAAATTGCCTTTGGCTCATTGCCAGTTAAGCTCTTCAAAAAATAATAAAAACCACTTAAAATGTTGACATTTCCCCCTCGGTCCATCCTGCGATATCATTGTTTGTTCCATAATTTAATCAACTTGAGCTGATGGCTGAAGCCTGTGATGCAGTCAACATCCTTGGCATTTAGCCTGACGCTATCCTTCGTGTTTCTTTTTGTTTGTCAATTTGAATGCAAAAGGGAAACGAAAAAAAAAAAAAACAACCGATACGGAAAGGAAGTATGCCTTGCTCATCAATAGCTTAAAGTTTACGCATTCATTATGTGTCTCTTTGGCCTAAAGACACTCGAAACGCAACGAGTCTCATCATCTCAATTTCTTCAAACACAGCTCCCCTCTCCCTGACTTCAATTGCTGCCCTTTTCCGAACCATGTACTGTGGGTTTGAGCTCGCATATATTGTGTGTGGGTGTGCGTGTGTATGGGTGAGCGAGTGTGTGGTTGTGTGGGTCGGTGTTCGTACCCACCAATAACCATTCATGGTAATGGCTCATCATTTACGCCATCAAAGTATTTCTATGAATATTTTAAAAGCTTAAACAATGAAACACCGACACTAACAACACAATCCCCAGCAGGCAGCTAAGAAGGTGGCAAATAAGGGGCACGACTCACACTCTATCTGCGGTGGCATTAGTGGCACGCCAAGAGCCATCGGAAGAAGCAGCCAAACTAAACATTCGCATCAACGCATTGCCCTCGCCATCCCAATCTTCGTCTTCATTTTCATCGCAATTGGTTGTTGTTTGTTATGCAAAAAGGATCATAAGGCTCTTTAGCACTGTATTGTAGTGTGAAACAAAGAGAGCAGAATGAAGAAAAAAAAAAATCATCGACAAATACTTGCCGTCCGTCCGTCCGTCTGTCGTTCAATTCCCTTCCATTTGCAGCGGCGCTTAAGACAATGAGAAATGAAAACAAATAAAATTGAAATTGTTTATTTTTCATTTCCTTTTTTTTTTTCTTCTTCTTCTTGTGTTGGTACTACAGAGAATGCAAAGTGGTTTTGAAAATGGTATCGAATTGTTATTCAAATAAAAATTCAATTCCTTAAGACCCCATTCTTTTCGATACCCCATCCTTGCTGTTTAACTCCATGCGGATTGAGGAAAAAGAAACGACACGAACCAATCCTAATGTATCGCAGAGGGGTTTAGGATCTCCTGCCGATTTATGTTGTGTTACTTTGTCACGCAATTCAATAAATATATTTGAAATCGTTTGCAAATCGGCATCCATTCACCTTGTGCTGAACTATTAATTTAGGTTAGCATGAAATTGATATGAATGTTTTTGCGGAATGACAATGCAAATTTTCCGAACTTAAAATTTTGAAATTGTCATTTTCCAGAGACACATATGTAGTTAGTTTTCATGTCCCATTACAAAAATGAAAAGTTGGAAAATATATTTATTTGCCTGCACATCAATAACTACAGAACTTCATAAATCATTGTCGTCCTGAGCGCAGCAATGGGGCCACACAGCAACAACTCTTTGTTGTATTAGATACAAATTCATTTGATGTCGCATGGAGTAGTAAATCGTCGGAGAACATATGCACCTGCCTATATTTCGCCTCCCAAGTGCGAGACGGTTCATCGTTGGTGCGGTGGCAGTGTGGCAGTGTGGCTGAAAGTTGTGACAAAAGAGCACTTTTCTTAATTGAAACGCAACTTTTATTGAGTCCCGCTATAAAAACACAAATACTCCCCAACACTACTCCCGGTAGTGGAAGCCGTAGTGCCTGTGAGCTTGTCTGTCCTTTGATCCATTAGTGAAAATTATACCTCTACTTCTTTGTTGTTCGACTGGAGAAAAACAAACGCTGATTGAGAGCATTAACAATTGTAAAAATGCCAGGCTTGTCGAACAATAGCGGCGGCAGGACGGATGTAATTTTTTCTCTGCGTAGTGGTAGAGTTAGACGTAGCACCAACCCAACATACAATACACAGTGCAACATGTGTAGCAACTACAACGTCGTGTAGCAATTTAAGTAACATTTGTTCACAAGCACACAAATACACGTTCGGTGACATACATATGTATGTGGCAGAGGCCAAAGGGGGTCTCCTTTCGCAGGGACACATTTGGTAGAACTTTTAAACCCATTCGCGACTTCTTTATGGAATGAACAGCTGGGTGCACAGTGGAAGAAGGCTACGTTTGATTGGTTGGTAACGCAAATAAAAATCCCCTGTTTGTACTTCTCTAGCTGAAAGTTTGTTCTAATACTCAACTGGAACCCACTTTTAGATGAGTTGTGTGATTAAGTGAAATATCTGGTTTTAAGGAAAAAAAAAAGGATATTATGGTCTGTGGATGCTTAGTGTTTTTGCCTCTTAAAACAAGAAATATCATATTGATACCATAACATGTTTAAACTAGACTTATATTATATGCTTTCATAAGAACAACGCTTAGAGTTAGTACAACCTATACTTTCGTAGACGGAGTACCGTTGTTGGTGGTACAAATGAAACTTTACGGCACAATATTAACAAGCGAAAAGCGTATGCCATGCCATCCGCAATTAATGGAACGGTAGGTCACTACTTACGCACTACGCACAAAAAATACCATATTACAGGTAATTTCGTTGAAAATAAAGAGAATATGCTCAAAAAACCCACCAAAACATGGATTAATATTGAGGGGAGCAAATTATGTGGGGAATTTCTTCAAAGTACCGAAAAGGTGCTGTTGTGTATTTTATGTAATCAATACTCGAAATGTATAAAAATATTCCGTTTGAAAAGATAATGAGTAAACAGGACAGGCCCAGATTTCAATTTTATCTACAACCTCATTCATACTATTAAAAGATTGTCATTCCGCTTGTAATACTTAAAAACAAGCATTTTAGACACTACAAAGTATATATTCTTGATTAATTTTATTGCTATGCATTTAGTTCCGTATAATTTTTTACAGTGTATGGAAAATGGGCTGCATAGGTCCACATACCATTTAATATCTAATCATTGGTATTTTAAATATTTTAGCCACATTTCACTGGAATTTCTTTTAAATGTGATAATAGGAGGTCGTAATATGTGCTCCCTTGTATTTCAGAAAATTACATGTGCAGATCCAAGTCTTCGTATAGCACCCATTTAACTGTACCTAGCAATATTTGAATATGAGCCAGATTATCGACAGATATATCATTTTTTTTGGGAATAAGTGATAGCTATAGTTTTACCTTTTGTGGGGGAGGTACAAAATATGGGGACATAAGAAGTTCGGAAAGACAAAGACGAAAATTCCAAACTGTGAACCTTTGTGGGAGAGTTACCAGGTGCCGATATAAACATTTACCACAACGGGACTTGTGTTACTAAGAATATTGGGATATGTGAAATTTGAAGAGAATCTGATGCCTACTTCGAATTTTATGAGAAATATAATTATATATATAAAATTTGACCTGTTGTTGGGTGGAGTGATCCGGCATCTACTCACATGGGTTTGTGCTGATAGAAATATTAAATTGTGCCGAGTTTGAATCGTATACTCATTTCCCGTTTTATGATCTTCATGGCTATTCAAAATTTAGGCTCGTTGTGGGAGAAGTACCAGGAGGAAAGGACTAATATATAACACCTTCGCACCAGATCTTGTATTAGTAAAGGTATTGGAATGTGTGAAATTTGAAAACCATTATTCCAAACGTTATGGTGGATGTGTTGATGCAGTGGGCCGATCTTGTCCACTTCAGCACCTGAACTAGCATTGACATAAATATTAGAAATTGACAAGTTTCCACAAAATCGAGTAATTTTTTCTATGAGGTAAATTATTTTCTTTGCAAATTTTTAAATTTTGTGGGAGAGGTACCAGATGGAGTGGACCGATGTTACCCATCGAGAGAATTATCGTGCCAGCTATACGGACACCCCTAGATCGACCCGAATTGTTCTGAAACGGATTTGGTACAAAGAGACCTAGGGTCTAAAATCTTTATTTCGATGAGGCACGCAGTGGCCGTATGACATCTGTTGTGCCGAAATTCATATGAGAGATTTGTTTTGGATATGTTGACCGTTTCATGTTTGTCTTCAAAATTTAAAATTCTTCTCGATAATGTAACTTGGCAATGGTGAATATGGTTAGACTAACATTCATATGCTGTTCTGATCCTTTTTTCTTTATCGATATATTTTTTTGGTTATCTTAACCTTCCCAAATTTTAAATTGTATTAATAATAGTGCATATTCAGCTAAAAATCCAAGGTGACATTTAAGTAATGCATTCTAGGTATTGATGTGAACACCATACGAGCGGGGCTTTCAACTTCCATTTCATTTGACATATATTGCAAAATTGCAAACCCAATTAGGTAGACTGAACCACCCCACTGTTTCCCCGCCCCTTCAGTTCATACGGAACTACGTTAACATTTCCTCCAAAAGTACCAAAAATAAAAACATAGAAAACAATTGACGTCAACACGCAATACCTTCATTTCGGTGTCAAACAACTCACAAGCGGAAATGTTCTGTAACTTAATGTCCCCCATGTGACACACAAGCACACCCACATCCATGACTGAGGCGCTCGGCGCACCGCACACAGTCGCACATTTGCTAATTCATTTGTTACAGTCAGTCATAGTCGACTGAGCGAAAAGCGCACCGAACCTCTAGATTGCGATTTCAACCGAGAGACTCCTTGCAGTGTGCGGTTGTCTGTGTGCTGGGTTTGAGGTCTAAGTGGAGCTAAATTGTCTCCAAAAATGGTTGAAAGGCGGTCGGAGCGGTGGGAGCTGCCAGTAGTTGACGGAATCGTTCAGTCGGACTGGAATGTCGAGGTGTTGGGAACTTTTTAAGTAAATTAAGTTAGCATAGCATGTAAAAATTGTATTATTTGTATACACCATTACACCGTTACACAATCGTAATTGCGATCGTAATCTATAAATTGATTACTGCAGAAACCGACAACCACAACAATTCGCTCGAGTACAAACACTGCCGTACATCAGCGGTAAAAAAGCAATTAAATGTTACGCTTAATGACGGGACAAACAACAGCACCAACGACGAGGACATCGACAATAATGATAACAACCCTAGAAATGTCGGCAAATGAGCCTGGGACTGAGGAAAACAATCAACTAATTGCATTCACAAGTGAAGCGCTCTACAAATGTTGTGGTCAAATATCTTCCATATGTAATGGGGAGTAGTAGAAAATCGATCGTTTTGCTCAATTGAAAGTGTCCGAAATTGGGGTGAACAACTCGAGTTGCCACAGGGCTCTTCAAATAAAACATTCAACGAAAACAGCTAAAGAAAGAATGTTCGAAGGAAGATGACCATTTGGCCAATCAAAGATTTGTTTAATATAGACGTAACATTGTATGACACTCCTGGAAGAGCATGCGCGTTCCGAGCTAGTTGTGATGTATACCTCATCAAGTAACATGTGTCATTCGCTTCTGTTCCCATTCGATTTTTCTAAACGTAGAGATGCTTGTATCGCCCGCATCGATGGATGTCAATTCCCTTTGAAGTGCTCGTATAGGGGTACGTTGGATGTGAGTGCATCCTTTTACATCTGAGGAGGACACTTGCAGCTGACAGTTATTAACAAACATTCTAATGGCTAAATGTCCGTCATGGCTGCCATTGACAGAGAAGGTGGCACTTGGCTGTTTGTGAATTTGTTTGTATGGACAACAATTCATAGAAATGGGTACTCTTATTAGCAAAAAAACAAGTGAATAACAAAGAAGTCCTGTTTTGAGTACGTACGATGGATTGGTATATAAGGTAACGTGAATATTTTCGGACAACCAACGTATTAGACTAATTTAATTAGAATACATTAGTTGGAACCTTTAAAGATAACCTATAACGTTCTGGGTATTAACAGCATTCTGGAAAAATTCTACACTGTAATGAAGGGTGGTCAGTTCTTTATTTTTGTTTAATTTAGTTCTTCAAACTAAGGTTGGTTCCCACTATCTTAGCCATCTTTGGGAGCTCTCCATCTTTCTATGGAAATCTTTGTAAATGCGTCAAAGTGTTTCAAGCTGCATATGTGTGTATTGACCTTTGCGACTTAAAAATTACACTGTGAAACACAAAAAAATAGCTGCAAGAATGACTTTGTAGATTTCAAAAAATTAGAGCTAAAAATTGAAAATATTTTGAAATTATCCTATTAAGATGCCTTGGAATCCGCTCATTTTAGATATATGTTGAATTTGGTAATATCGCTGTTAACAATATCAGGTTTATTTTGGCCTTTATTATAAAATTTTACTATAGATCCTACAATACATCAGAGGCCTAAATTTTACCTAAACGCTATGAATTAATTCCTAATCGATTTGAAAATATGAACAAACTCCTAAAATACCAGCGTTGCGTTTTTGGTACAGCCTAATGCACCAACAGGACCCATTTTGAAGCAATGATTCAACATTTAATGTTTCGAAATATATTTCAAAATATTGGAGTTATTTTTTGTGTGGCCATGGCCCTCAAAAAAGTTTGGATTTTCAGCGAATTCGGAATTAATCGAAAATTTAGAAATGTATTTTAAACCAAATTAATTATATGATACATACTTTGTATACAAAATTCTTTTGTTTAGAGACCTACAATGCAATGTTATCTAGAATATTTTTTACTTTGACACGCGCCTCAAAAAGAAAAGTATTTAAGGGAATTTTGACTTATAGTGGAAATATATTGTACTAGCACCAAAAACATAAACAGATGTGCTCAGCAGGTATGTAAAAGATATTACTACGATAGCTGATTCTCTTTTTATGATATGGAAAATCAGACCAATTTTCAATTATAATATTTTGTTGTTGCTTTATCCCTTTATTTTTGTTTTTATAAAAACAACGTTTATTTATTAGTGGAGAACGATGGTAATGTTTACCAGGGGGTAAGGCAGGAATACCTCCTGCCCTCCCTACACACGGATTTTCAGTGCCCCGGAAGCGTAAATTTTGCTTATTAATGTACCCGCTAAGATGAAAAATCACTTATGATTATTTTTGATGAAAATGCATCTTCTTCTTGGTGATGATTAAGGATGGCCACCAGAACTTAAGCGCCGACCATGGTGATGGTGTGGGCCGCCATAACAGCCGATGGTTGCTCTCTGCTCGAATTAATCGACCGTGGCATCAGAATAAATGCCGAATATTATCGGGAAAATATTCTGAAGGGTGGAGAGTATTAAAGCCCTGAGCACGCAAAAATTTTGGCCGCAGACCTTGGACATTCCAACAGGACTGAGCACCATCGCACTCAACACGCGCCACCCAAGAATGGGTTCACAATGAGGTTCCTCGCTTTCATTTCAATCGAAATGGAGATTTCAGTTGTTAGAGACTTTTAGTGAAATTTGTTGAAATTCATTATTTTTTGTCTTTGACGTATCCTTCTGAATTGATGATTTGTATAAAAAAGTTGCATAAACTAAAAAGTTTAACATTTTCGACCAAAATAATGCTTGTATTGTTATCAGTAGTATCTAAAATGCACACCTACCAAGCAATCTTAATCAGGGAATTTTAAAAATGTTAAGGAGTAGCAACAACAAGTTTGAAATGTTTAATCCTGCGTTATATCACATTTTTAAGTGGAGACACAACTTTACAACATTATTCAATGCTATGAATACTTTTTATAAAAATTCTAGGATTTCAACTAATACGGATTTGATGAATATACTGTTTTCAGGTTCTGATTTATGGGGCAAATAAAATTAACCTTTAAGTCCGAGTAGTGCTGAAGACGAGAGTTTTTTTTCAAGATTATATACGGCAATGTGTCCATGGATATAACATAATTGATTAATTTGAAGACGACGAATTAAATTTTCAATTAAAAATAGGAACGCAACAACAATGGATTTTTGCCATTGATAAGGAAATATTTGCTAACACTTGCTCCTTAAAAAGTGTCGTGACAACGTTTTGTTTAATGGAATCAACCACAGCGACTTTATTTATGTGGCACATTTAAGTTTGTAACCGATAAATGGTTATTCCTGGACTTTTATACGCTCGTCCATAAGATTCAGGATATATTAACATTGAGATTTCGATTGCAAACCACGAAATATTCGTCGGATACCCCATAGATAAATATTCTCCTGAATATTTTTTATTTCTAAGTTTTTGGTACTCCTAAGATGTTCGTGTTCGCTTATATTTAGATAATATCCTTATACAACGGTAACATCCGTACCCAATTTCAAATCAAAACAGCTGTAATTTCATATTTCCGATCGTTTTTACTTGCTATATGTATACTTTATGCGCCAAGTCATTTATGTACATACTTCCTAAGAAATGCATGTTTCCTAGGGCATATCTGATTCGTAAATACGCTACTACTGGTAATATTTGATTTCGAAAGATTGTCAGTGGTACCTAAGCTAACCTAAATTCTATTGATTCAAAATGCAATGGCAATTGCCTGTGCTTTGGTTATCAACAGAACATAAAATAGTGTCTACTCCTCTCGTTTGTGATTCAAGTGCCGCATTGAAACATCGCGTGACTCCAATTGGAATCGATGTTTGCTACAATTTGCGATGTTGTTGAGGTAACATTTTATTGTTTTTCGAAGTAGATGTGCTGTGGCGAGGCTAATACTGAATTGTTTTCAAATTTCTGTTAAAAGCTCTTCAAATGATAAGACAATAACTTTGGCAAGGAAAAACGAAACAGGCTTTGGCATTTACAACATGCTCCAGTTGTGTGCTGTTGGGAACAACAACAACAAATGCAGCATTAACAATTTGTAATTTTAGAACACCGATAATAGATAAAAGAATGAATGAGTTGTTGAAAAACTAACCGGGAACTAGGGTGTGTGGCTAGGTGTTTGAGTGATATTCGCCAACCCGAAGTATAAGTGATGTTTCCACCAGTCCATGAAGTGGTTGGCTTTCGTGTTACAGAACACTTAAAAACACTTTTCACCTCATAAAATGAATATAAAACAACAACAACAACGACGACAGCCGGCAACAATAACAAGAGCAATAACGATAACGAAAATGTAAAAATTTCTAACAATAATAATAACAAACTAAAGTAACATAAACCAAAAAAAAAAAAAAAAAAAAAAGAAAAAAGTCGTGTCCCCACCCAATTTCGTGTTCAAAGTGGTCGTTGCCGCCTTTGCCAATTTTGTAAACAGCAAAACGTTAAAAAAGTGGTAATAGCCACATCGAACGGATCTTGTTTGCATTGAATTCAACGGAATTGATTGTAAAAATGAAAACATTTTTCCCAAAAAAAAATCTCTGTGAAGGCTTCTAAAATGCAATAAGACAGTTCGATATTCCTACGATTTTGGTCTATCAGAATATTAAAATATGTGCTGGAATGTGCTAATTTTACGATATTAACTTCTGGTACAGTGCTCTCTCTTTGATCCTCCTGGATATGCCATTATTATACCCTCCACCTTGGAAAGGAGGGTATATTAACTTTGTCATTCCGTTTGTAAGCTCCTTAAATATTCGTCTTAGACCCCATAAAATATATATATTCATAATCAGCATAAAATTCTAAGTCGATTTAACGATGTCCGTCTGTCTGTCCGTCTGTTGAAATCACGATACAGCCCACATTATTTGACGTAGAGCGCCAAAATTTAGCAGAGCAATTTGCATTGTGTCTAGGATGGTTGGTATTGAAAATGAGATATATCGATCCACGTTCTGGTAAAGTCCCCATATAACGGTACCTCCCGATATTCGGTATTTTAATGGTTTTTCCACATTTCTTCTAATGTTTCTTTTACCCTAAGGTGGAGGGTATTAAAAGTTTGGCCCGGCCGAACTTAATGCTTTTTTACTTGTTGTCATTTTTTAAACTGTTTTAAGTCGATTTAACGATGTCCGTCTGTCTGTCTGTGAAAATCACGATACAGCCCACATTATTTGACGTAGAGCTTCACAATTTGGCAGAACAATTTGTACTATGTCTAGGATGGTTGGTATTGAAAAAGAAATATATCGGACCATGTTTTCGTATAGGCGCCATATAACGGTACCTACCGACATTCGGTATTTCGATGATTTTAACGACATTATTCACCGGAATTGTTTCTAAATTTGGTATTTGAAGTTCGTAACGGATACCACAGCCTGTGACAGAAAATTGTCAGTGCAGGTCCACGTCTTCGTATAGCCCTCATATAACTGTAACTCCCGATATTCGGTATTTTGATGATTTTAGCGACATTATTCAGCGGAATTGTTTCAAATTTGGTATTTAAAGTTCGTCATGGATACTACAGTCTATGACGGAAAATTGCCTATGCCGGTCCACGTCTTCTTATAGCCCCCATATAATGGAACCTCCCGATATTCGGTATTTTTATAATTTTAGCGACATTATTTACCGGGATTGTTTCAAATTTGGTATTTGAACTTCGTCATGGATACTAAATCCTATGCCAGAAAATTGTCTGTGCAGGTCTACGTTTTGGTATGGCCCCATATATCCAGTATTTTGATAATTTTAGCATTTGAATATTATGATAAAGGTTGCTTATTCAGGATCACGTCGTCCGTATTTTTAACTGTTTTTTTTTTTTTTGAAAATTGCCAAATTCGTTCCAAATGGTGGAGGGTATTAAAGGTTCGGCCTGGCCAAACTTACAGCTTTTTTACTTGTTTTTTTAATTCAATACAAAACTGTTCATTTAAAAAATGTTTTTTTTTTTCAAGCTGTGTTGAAATTATGTTTCCTTTGAATCTGGTTAAACATTTCAATTTTCGCTTTGTACAAACGATTAAAGCCAGTTTCGAATTGTTGAAGTCTAAATGTGACCAAAAAATGAATGTGTCGGCAAACCTGTCCGAGTCTATTCATACAATTTTAGATTTCTCTTGAGTATTTGCAATACGATAGTTGTCGACTTATCTGAATTTAACTACCCTTGATATAAGACATTTGGCTTGTTCCGAGGATTAATAAAAGTAATAATGACATGGCAAACATTTTATTGCCATTCCATAATTCTTAATGGTGTACAAATTATACCAGCCATGGAAGTGAATCCATGACACCAATGTACCATCATAACGTCTGTCATCATTCTGCCTGCTGCACATTTCGGGTATGGGCAGTAATAATAAACGAACCGCAAAATCCATCCTATTTGTCTCATCATTAAATGTACATAAATCCAATTTTATCTTGATTGTGGTCCTCTCGCTCTCTCGCATGCACAACAGGATTCACTTAATGGGTTCGGAATCTCCTTCATAGCAGCACACAGACGAATGGCATCTCCACGTTATCACATACAAAGACGCACACGCATACATCCTTTGATATTAACTGACAACTCAAGGATATTATTATGATTCATGCGATGACAGTATTGGATGTTTATAACCTCGTCGCAGTGACAGCGCCAACGCTTGCCTGACCAAATGGACAGAAATGGTAGTTGACAAGGTAGCCGGCATATTCCTTCGACCATTTCGTACGAGCTCCACGATTTCATCATAAAAATGGCAAATAAAAAGAAAATGGCAAACGGCAAACGAAGACAAATGAACGGAAAAGAAGTAAAAAAGGAAAGCTTACAAATCTAAACCCATATTATGGGGAATATGTGCAATTTGTACGGATTTAGGCATTAGCTCAATATTTTATCCAGAATAAATGTGGGCACAAATGTAATTTTACGCCATTAGCTCGCAAAGGGAAGAGAAGCGCTGATTATATGCCAGTAAAAAATTGGAATTGATTTCTATGTGGACTCATTTATATGCTTCAGTGTACGAAAACGATTAGCGTTCAGAGATTGGAATATGAGGTGTGAATAACACATGGATGCTTAAAATCTATCAAATCCAAAAACACATTGCTCATTTACTTCAAAGATTTTACATGGGAGTGTCAACATTTTGGACGCCTGGTGGATTTGTCTACATTGTTACGATAGCGTAACAACATTGTCACCACTGTAAAGTTATTTTAAGCGTTAATATGTGCTTTGTTCCCTTAATCTTTTTCTAATCTCTAACAAGACTACCCTGCAGAGAGGGTATCACAAGCTTGTTTCGGCCCAAATTTAATACATCTATTGCTATATCTCGACAAGCTGAGTTGGCTTTCTATGTTTGTCCGTGCGATCTCGTTGAATTGTAATCACTCTACAAGACACAATTATGGATCAATCCTGACGAAATTTAACAAGGGATTGCGGTTATTTATCAATATTGTTTTAAATTCACATTAGTGCAATTGAGGGTGAAGTATAGGTCACTTTGGCAAAACTCTCTGACAACATTTTGGGAATCCCACGGCAAACAGCATGAAATACCTAAAGCATTCATTACACCTCGGTTTGGACAAAATGAATTCTAATTGTAAAATATTTTACCTTAAAGGTGGAGGAAATTTTTGTGCTGGGCGTACATACATGTTAATATTTTTGAAAACGTAGAAATGTGAAGACATTGATTCAAGATCTAATTTTAAAATCTTAAAAGAATCGATCATGCTAGTCAAAAGAGGTTCAGATCTGGCCAAACTTCACCTTAAAATATAGCCTTTTCATACTTCCTTTTTCTTTTTTTTCTCTCACTTCAAAATCTTCGAATTGCTTCGAATTGGGATACAGTCGAATTTCTCTAGAGTACTGAAATAAAAAAAAATATTATTGCTGTAATTAAAAAAAGTTTTATGTTTTAGAAAACGCAACTGACAGTTTTCCAATATTTTCTGATAGCTACCAATATCATGATTATAACCTGCAAAGGCAATAGTTACTTGTCTTTTCCAACTTGTTCATGTGACGACTTTGTATAGAGAGTCAATATAAATAAACTCTTATTTATTCTCAACATTACGGGAATTGTGGTGAGAGAAACCAGTTAATTGAACCATCAATGAAGTTGATCCTTCCAGAAATGTCTGGGTTTATACGATATATATATTTCATAGGTATATGAGGTCATAAAAAACGATCCGTGAGTGTTTTAGAGAGGACGTGCATCTCAGTATCTCTGGTGGACTCAACTCCAGTCGACCATTTCAGATGAATTTATTAAAACACCAGCTACGGCCGAACGTTTGAAATCGTATGAAAAATAATTTGCTTCGGTGCAAAGAGCCTTTTTCGCAATAAGCAGTAAAAACAAATTCATACCTTTCATTTCTAAATACCGTTAAATTGTTTTCGCCCCACATCTTTCGGTCGTTTCATCGCCCAGAAAGCCTCAGGCCATTTCAACAACATTTCACTTATTTAAAAATTAATTAGAATTTTTTAAATGGAAACCATAACGGAATCAGGCAAACGTAGGTGTGTGCGTGTGTTCGTTTGTTTCTTCCTATCGGCTACCAACTCAATTTGTCAATTTTCATAGAAAACCACCAAACGTAAAAAAGAAAACAATTTTGTGTGGAAAATATACCAATTAAACGTTTCTAAGGGTCGGTTTTTTTTTGGGGAAACGTCGGTTAATTGGGAGTGCGGGCGAGGAGAAACTGGCAGTGGGATGAATGCGATGTTTATCATAAACATAAATGCGAGACAACTAAAGGAAATGATGTTTGTTTCCTATCTTTTTTACTTCTCTGGCTTGTATTTTCCATTTGTTGCTAAGTACTTTAGGAAAAGGGACTTTTTTCCTTTGTGGTCGTGCCCACTTTAAGGATTATTTCTGTTGGCATTTCTGACTTAGTTTTAGAAAAAGTTTCTCATTTCTGCTTGTTTGCAGAGTGGCTTTACGTTCTATTTGTGTTGCTTGTTATTTTTTATTTGAAATTATTTCCATTTCCCTAGAGTTTCCACGTGTATTTGTCTATGGTTGTCAGGGTAGGCAATATTTTAATCAGTAAACCAAAAAACGACTATATTATATTTTTGAACTTTAAATTCCTTTTGAAAGAAGTTTGGATCATTAATATTAAGATCAATTTCCAAATTTTATTTCATACTTTTACTATTGAAATAGGTTCCATAGCAGTGTTTAGGTGGATAAGAGCAATTTTACCTGTCAGAGAAATCTATATTGAGGTCAAGCCAAATGCAATTGTAGCATTTTGACTTAGTCAAGGCACTTGCTTTTGTCGAAAGTCAAAGGTCCAAGACAACCCTTTTCTTTTGCATTTTGTTTACCTGCGTATATTAATATTAAAGGGATTAAAATGATGAATTGGTCCGCAAGGGGGAGCAGAAAGCGAAGGGCCACTACATCTGATCAAGGATTACTGCACCGCTTAATTGTATACCCTCCACATACATAGTATGGTGGGTATATTAAGTTTTTCATTCCGTTTGTAACTCATCGGTATAATGATTTAGAACCCAAAAAAGTATATATTTTTGATTTCAGAGTAAAATTCGAACTCGATTTAGCCGAGTCCGTCCGCCCTCTGACTGTTTATTGTAATCACACTAGAGTCCAAACGGCAGCTAATATTTTGCATAGAATTGTCTTTTGTCTGTAATCAGTCCAATTTCGAAAATGAGCCATATCGATCAACGTTTTCGTATAGCCCCCATATAATTGTACCTTTTCATATTCGGTATTTTGACGATTCTAGCCACACTTTTATATGAGTTATATTTTTTATGAGTTACTTTCTAAATGGTGGAGGGTATAAAAAGTTTGGTCCGGCAGTATTTCCACCTCATTTTTTACTTTTTTTACATTAAAATCAGTAGGCAAAGGATATAGTCGGGCGAGGCGAGGCTTTTTACTAGATTGAAGGAATACCTAAAGATGTGACCCCATACTACTTAAACGATCCTAAACTCTAACCAAATGTAAAATTCTATTGGCCAATAATTTTGACCAGAAAATCCAAATAAAATCCCATAAATATTTTACGATCAGACGAAGATCTGACCCTAGCCTTGACAGAATGAAAATCATCGTGAGGATGGGATCATAATTGCAATCTGCCTAGTGATTACAATCTTATTCCCATACCTACGACCAGCAATTTGACACAATTAAATGGCTCAACTGGCTTAGATACTGTCCCATGCTAAATGGCGAGGGACACCAACTGTTTGGCATCGTCTTTTTATATCGCATAATAATTCCTCTCCGCTGCGACGCTATCGTCACACTATCTTGTGCAAACACGATGAACCGAATAGACTTCAATGTCTCAGAGAAAAGAGGTCATCTAATAAATCTTAACCCACCAGCATTTTTAATAAGAGCCTTCAACAAGACATCTACTTCTGTATTCTTATAAATACAACATATTCATGTATTTGGCTTACCTGCGATTAATGTTCCAGCGTCTTTCCCTCCAATTCCGCAAGGATTAAAACGTATTAAGATGGAAGTGTTTTTGCTAACCTTTTTTTGTTGCCTGCACGTAAATTACAGCCAGCCTCTCTCATAATACTAACACACAGAAACGTCTCTTTATTTGTCATCGGGGATTTTAGGCGTTTCCTTCTTTGCTGTCACTTTTACTATATGGCGAATAAAAAAAAACAATCTTTTTTCTTTTTCTTTTTAATTTAAGTTTTTTTTAAGACACAAATTGTTGTGGTTGGGTTGTTATTGTTGTACCTTCTCTATTGGGAAATTAGTACGAACTTGTTGAAATGGCAAAGGCATTAAATTTTACATCGGTGACTTGTGCCCAATTTGGTACATTAATTTGACGTTTTTTGTTTCGCCCTGTACAAATTCGTGGACAACTCCAACGTTTTCAATTTCTACAGCGACTAGAACCTGTATTGCCAGTGTTTTAATCTCACAGACATCGTTGGAAAATGGTTGCATGTTGCAAGACAATATTTTCCGTATTAAATCAATCAAGACGAATTTCAATAAGTTGGTAGCTTGAAAGGGTTACGTGTGATTTGTTAGGAAATTTTAAAATTTGCGATATTTTGTCATGAAATTATTTTCTGTGCGTATTTTTACTGCCCAACTTAAAGATTGTTTTGTTTGTTTTGATCGAGTTATATTAAGTAGATAGTGTTGGTCATTTTTTTTTTTCTTCAAAAAAGCAGATACCCTAAATCATGGAGTATTTTAAGTACGTTATATTCGATCTTATTCGTGTACAGATCCGGTGGCAGAATATTCTCTACATTGGTCAACAGTTCCTTCAGTTCCTATATATCGTTTTAACCCAACATTCAATATTTTAATAATTTTCACTGATTTTTCATTGCTTCGAATTTGAAACATAATTTGAATTACAGTTGTATTATAATTCTGTAAAAATAAAAGTAGAAGATAGCCAATAGCAAATGAAATTCTTGAATTACAATTAAAATTATACGATGCAGTATTACAAAACTAAATGTTACCAGAAGCCTCCTCTTCAATTTTTGTGAACAAAAATTCGTTTAACATGTCAAGATAACAATCGCCATTGACTGTAATGCCACTCCTTTTCGTAAATTTGGTTTGTGTTTACGTTGGCCTTCAACTTCCCGAGTCCAGTCAATCACGGATGCTGATTGACACAACGGGCATCTCCTCGGCATACTTCCTTCGGCGGAGACCGTAGAGCGCAGATGCCACCGGGCGGTGGTTGTTGTTGGTTAGCTCACTTTGATACATACGAGACTCTGCTCTCGTTGGAAATAATTGTAGATGTAGTAATCGACAATGATCCTTGGCGATTGCAAGAACCTCAGCGTTCACTTGTCGTTCAGTAGTTGAAAAGTACACACTAAGGTCTCTGCGCCACCCCAAAATACACAAGGTAATTTTGCTTGTTATAATAACCATAATAATAAACCACCAAACTTATTTGAATTAAACTAATCACTACTTGTGTTTTATTTTTATGTTCCTCCTTTCACCTTCTCACAATTTCCCCGCCTTAACAGTTTGTTTAATTATACGCCAAGATAATCGATCGCAAGTCCACGGATGGTCAGTTGACTTCAACTTCTGAATCAATTGCACTTTGTATGGCATTATACCAAGGTCAAAAAAGTTTAATTGTTGAGCACAACGGGGAATTGGTGTAGATGGCGCTTCACGCAAACTCTCTGCCACATCAGCTACTGGATTCCGACGCTTTTGTTTATCGATGGGTTTATTTCATGCCAGTTTATTTCACTTTTTAAACCCTTCACCATAGTATGGAGGGTATATTAAGTTTGTCATTTCGTCTGTAACACCTGGAGATGTACACTTTAGACCTCACAAAGAATAGCATAAAAGTCTATGTCTATTTAACCATGTAACGGTACCCTTCTATATTCGGTATTTTATACCCTCCACCATAGTGTTGTCATTCCATTTGTAACACCTCGAAATATACATTTAGACCCCACAAAGTATATATCTTCTTGATCAGCTATGTCGATTTAGCGAAGTCCGTCCGTCCGTCTATCCGTTTGAAATCACTCTAGCTTCCGAACAAAATGAAGTAGGTTGATCAAATTTTACTCAAATCTGTATTATGTCTGCAGGACTTTTTTTATTGAAAATGGGTCATGTATGTCCACGTTTTGGTATAGTCCCCATATAATGATACCTCGCTTTTTCGGTATTTTGGTGATTTAAGCTATATTATTCACCAGAATTGTTTCAAATTTTGTATTTGAAGTTCGTAACAGATGCTACAGCGTATGACATTATCTGTGCAGGTCCACGTCTTCGTGTAACCCCCATATAAGGGAACACCCTAATATTCTGTATTTTGAATTATTTCAAATTTGGTATTTGAAGTTCGTAACGGATTCAAGTTTCGCATTTGAATAATGTAAGGGTTTATGACAAAAGTTGCCCATGCAGATCCACGTCGTCGTATAGACCTTAATAGAACGAGTACATTCGGCATTTTTAGGATTTTGACAAACTTTTTAACGGATTTTTTTTTTTTTTTGAAAGTTGTCAAAATCGTTCCAAATGGTGGAGGGTATTGAAAGATCGGCCCGGCCGAACTTACAGCCGGAAATGGTTCATATTTCGTGGTTGAAATTCCTAATAGGTACTACAGTCTAAGATGGAAAATTGTCTATGCAGTTCAACGTCTTCGTATAGGCCCCATATATCGGTACCTCCCTATATTCTGTATTTTTATGATTTTAGCTACATTATTCACAGGCATTTTTAAATTTTCGTAATTTCGAATTTTTTATATCAAATAACATCCGACTACAAAACCCGGGGAAGCTGGTTCGAATCTCCAGGTCCGCAAATACGAAGAGTTCGTCGTCGGACACACTTTATATTCAGCTGCTGTTAAGTAACCTTACCATTATTTGCGTTCATTACCACTCCCTTGCTCTCCCCCTTACATCCGATTGATTTTCATAATTGTAAATGTAAATTCTGATTCTTATTATGTTTATACACTCCAAGAATAGTACAGGACATTATACATGTGCATTTGATATTCATAATAAATATAAAATAACACAAAACCCAAAAAGTATTCCATGACATTTTTTATATAATTAAGCAATGCAAAAGACGTAATTTCTGAACCCGACAATGAAAATTTCCAGAAAATAGTTTTAAGTCAGTGTTGCCTACCTTCTAAGTTCACATTTAAATGCTTCGTGTTTTCATGATGTAAAATCTCAATTATGAAATAATGATTCGTATACCGAAAGCCCTTAGTTACTATGAAATTCTAAAGCAACCAAATAGTTCACTTTATCGATTATTGGCACCAACCTTAGATAATTCAAAACCACAGTACTGAAACAGTTTCTTGGTTAAACGTTTTTGTGTGTGTATGATTTTTAGCTTAGAGTTCAAGTGAATTCTATGTCTATAAGAATTTTCAGAATCACAGTGGTTCGTAAGTATTTCCCGAAATCTACCAATTTTTGTAAATCAGGTTTCATACGGATTGATCTTCTCGGAATAAGAGAGCGTATAATAACCCCGTTTGTAACTCCACTAAATAATCACGGTAGACCCTACAAAGTATCTATATTCTCGATCATCTTAAAACTTTAAATCGATTTAGTGAAATCGTGTAATCTTCTAAACTATTTGAACCGAAAGACAAAATGTTCGCGTATGTATATTTGGTCAATATACAGGTCAAGTATCTGTACCTGGGCCAAGTCGGGCTACATTTTCGTATAGGCCCCATATAACAGTACCTCCCGATATTGGGAATTTTGATGATTTTAGAAATACTTTCCAACGAAATTGGTTATTGAAACTCGTAATAGGTACGAACCCCTGTAGCTACATGTTGTCTAACTTTACGATCTTTTGTAAACTTTGCAACAAAAGTCGCTGTCATTTGCAGTTTAAAATTGAACACTTTGGGATCCCGATACATTTATTTTTGAAGAATAATTAAATTTATAAAAATCAGGGATAGAAATTTAAAAAAGCAGACATTGGTCTTTGTGCTAAATAATTACATGTTTAGATCCGGTTTCGTTTTAGCTTTGTTATTCCGTTAGTGCTGTCATCTGCCAATTTTGACGTCATGCTCCATATACTGCGGTGGAAAGTAATACTGCTCAGCACAAGCGAAGCGAACAGAGAACCTGATCCTGACATAGGAAATTTCGTATATTCTATGTAGCTTCACGGAGTAATGTTCCTCAGTCATTCTTCAAACTATTCGAACATGACATTCGCCTTGATCTGGAACACAAAAAGTTAAATTGTAAATTTGCAAATTTCCAACAAGTTCCTGCAATTCAAACCTGAATTTATTGATTCTTTCAGCCACATTATCGGAAAACTTTTTGATTTTTGATTATTAAGTTTCATAATTGGATGTTGCTGGGTACTGTACTGAGAGGTCGTTGATCGTGCACAAAATCTAGGAGGGGAAAACAGAAGAAGGATTTTGTGGATACACACAAAAAATTATACAATACAGTAATATGCTTGGTGGCAACAGGTTTGTATAAATGCTCTTCAACGTGTTTTGGTAGTTTTGTGGCGTTTTCGCCGAATTTTGCCCCCAATCTTAAAGGGACAAGTCATTCTCAGTCTAAAACCATCTCGTATAGAGATGAGTAGCTTATGGTACATGAATTTCTTTTAGGAATAAGGATATTGAAATTTTCGAACTTCTTTGTGTTTGTTTATAGTCCTTGGATTCCTTATAATAGCAGCGTGATCTATTAGTAAACTGCGTCACAATTTTAGCTTCCCGAAGTTTACAATTCAACTTTCCAATCGTCCAAATGATATCTGTTCCTCTCTAAATAATAATATTAATAATTTCACCCTCTATCAAAAATGAACTAGTTGTCTTAACTCTTACAAAAAGTATTACTGAGGATTCTCAGGGGGGATTCTTAGAATAGACGTCTCAGACGTACGTTTGAGCGCTTCATATCAGTGATACGAGTGGTATGGACTAGCCCATACTTTTGCACCCATTTCCTCGTCAGACAGGGGTTGGATATCATAAACTTAAGAAAAAACATTCAGCTGACTAGATCTCATAGAAACAGAGTTTTTTAGGAGGATTGGAAGTTGTGAGTGTGGTCCTTTCTTTGGGTATATTTGTATCCCTGTGATAGTTTAATTTCGTCCTGGTGATGGGCGCGTTAAAAGTGCTTTATTTAATTGTTGTACTTTATAAAATATCTTAAATGTTGTAGGGCTAACTCTCAGTATTCTCTCTCCCAGTTTATAGAATAATCGATTTTTATTTTTTTTTTTGTAATTTGGTTGGAGATTATCAGTTTTTTTGCCTTTAGCAAACACTGTGACATGCACTTCTACTCTTTCATAGGAAAAAAAAACTCGTTAGTCGCTTGAGTCGGATATCAAAAAAGATTCTGCGAGGATTTATTTTGGTTTCTTTGCTCCCCATTCCATCGACAATTCACTAAAACTTTCTGTCTACTTTTTTTTTGGCTTTTGAAAAAGTAATAAAAATACTTTGTGTGTGCCAAAGCAAATAATAATAAAAACTCAATGTTATATGAAAAGCCAAAACGACAAATAAGAGACTGGAAGGAGAACATCAAGAAAATATTGCATGAGCTGGATTCCGCCGCTACAGCAGCATCCGCATCATCAGCTCCGAACCCAACCCGGCAAGAACAACAACGCCAAGAGTGAAGTCAAGTTAAGAAATAAAATGAAATTTAACAAAAATAAATAAAAACCCATAAAGTCTCCCCTTCTTTAACGCACACACGCACGCACGCACGCATTTTACAAATCGAGGAAAAAGGATATAAACGTTTTTGAGACCAACTGCAAAAAAGTTTTCAAATTAATTTTGAAGCCTTTAAAGAGACTCTGTTTAACGGTTGAATAAATCTTCTCCGTCCACGACGAAGATGAGGCTGTACTTCGACTGCACACCCTTTCGAAGAGAATCATAAAGTGGACCGCTAAACCTTAAAGGATAAACAGTTAATAAAACCTCTTAATACTCTTTTTTGAATTTATTTTAAATTTCCCATTGACGTCTTCGGACAACACAAAGCATTTCTTCAATGCGACCGAAACGCCCATCTGATTAGAACCAAAGACGTCTTCCTTTCAATTTTTTCTGTCCAGCATTACATCGGCTTCGTTATATATATTTCACAAGAAATTAAACCGGAATAACGAATGAAAAATCTCTTGCAACCATCCATGGCAAGAATTTGAATTCATTCACTTTGCTGTACTTCAAATTATGCCAGGAAGTAAGAGGGGAATTTGTGACTTCCTTAAACTCATCTAAAGAATCTCATATGTTCATTTATATTTGGCTACGGACTAAGAAAAACGTAAAAAAACCGAAACTTGGAAGCAATTGTTGGGTTCGGGAGTGTATTTTTGTCACATTAAAATGTCCTTTCTCAGTTTGTTCATATCCATTTCCCGGGTTGTATTCCCCCCATTGTTTGATGTGTTGCCAAAGATTTCAACGGCCAGGGAAGTGGGGCTCACGAAGTCTTCGTCATGGGGTAATTGCAGGAATTGTGATAAAAGTACTGCACAGGAAGCCGGGCACTTTTCTTCAAGCGGAAGTACAAAATTTTATGCAAAAACGCACTGTTGTGGAAAAATGTAGAATAATGGTATAATGATAATAATGTTTGAAAAAAGTTTGGTTGGATATTTCAATAAATCTATGAAGTAGCGCACATTTAAACTTTTCAAAATTGATAATATACATAGAATAGGGTATTATTATTAATATAATTATTTCGCTGAAAAGTATGGTATATATACAATTGAATAAAAGTATATAATTGTATGTCGATTTAACGACTTTCAGCTTAGCGTCAGTTCCATATCTCTAGCCGTTTAATTCTTTGGCATCATCAAAAAATTGAGACAGAAAGTGAAGACTGAAGCTTGCCTTCTATGCCTGTTCCAAATGGCAAATGTTCCTTGCCTTAAACAAAACTCTCCGATCGAATTGGCTGCATCCCTGCAATGGGCATTTCTGTTTACGAAATAAATTGGTTTGTCAGGTCTTTAGTCTGTCAACATCGAAACAAAATGGGTGATTGACATTTTGCCCTATATGTTTCTTCAACAAAAATTCTACCCAGTCTGGTTATTTGTTGCTGCACTATTGCGTTACGTTAGTATTCCGCTTCAGCAAAGCTCTGTCCGAAATCCGCAAGTGGTAATATTCGTGTCTTTGAATGAACTTCAAAGAAAAAGTTTGATAGAACTACTTTCATAGTTCTTTTTTAGGGAATTATTTGATCTAGAACTACACAGAAATTTCGATGTGAATGGTATGGACCCACAAATCGCTTGTGACGAATAAATACAGTTTGCAATTTTGCTGACTTTTAGCCAATGGCGATACTTCTTATGAAGTTTTTGGGAAATACAATTTTAATATAAAATATTTGTACAGCGTTTTTGATTTTGTCGAAATTCTGATCAGATCGTAACAAAATTATGATTCAAGATTGAGACAACCACATTCGAAAATCGGTAAATTGCGAAAGAGTTGATGCTCGCAGTCATGTACTGCGTTCCAATGAACATTTCCAAAAATTGATAGGACTACAAGGAGGAATTACAGGTCGCATTTATTACCCGAACTGTATGAAATTTTGCAAAAATCATTTCTTTGGCTCAAGGACGAATCCTTATTATCGGTCAATATTTAAATATATCTCCCATATGTATCCTTGTCCGATTTGTCTTTTAATGTGCACCAATTAAGTAATATTACCCTAAATAGTATTGAATATGGCTCAATTGAGAATCTTAAAGAAACTATGTCGAATTTGGTGAAAATCGAGTCAGATTTTGATATAGCTCCCACATATATTGCTCATTCGATTTGTTATTTTTGTACCCTACAGCCACAATATGAACTCCACAACAACGATATTCGAGAAAATCGGTATCTTATTCAGCACAGAAATACCTTTGCAAAATTTTATCCGATTCGAAGTTTATTGTGCACAAAAATTGTAATACCATAATGGATTTTGTTAAAAATCAGTTCAGAAAAAAATATGTCGGCGTCAAATTTTATGAAAATTGACTAAGAGTTGGATATATTAGTTTCTTTTAGTTTCAAATTATAACTGCTTTAAAGACATAATACGATCATAGTTGGTATGGTATACTTCACAATAAAATCTCAAAATAAACGTTTATTTGTTATTAATAGCTCTACTTAATATGCATAGTGGCTAGGTTATCATAATATCGGCCTTGCCCGACTCTTGACCTCTTGAGAGTTGGTAGCCACCGCAGAGAACGTCATCTTCATGCATCGACATATCTTTTGCACATCTGTTTTTAAACGACATTTCTCTCTAGAAAACATAGAGTGGTAGTCAGAAGATATTTGTTCGGCTGAAGTTGATGGATTTATACACTTTACATGTTTCATCTTCTTCCTGAGTTCGCCTTAGTCTCATACAAAACCTAAGATTGGTCTCTCAGTCATAAATTTTTCTTTCCTAACGCCCAGGAATTAAATCAGTCAATCGTTAAATTTCACTTCATAATTAATATTATTTAAAGTCTTTCTACGTAATATACACATTTATATCTTTGTTTCTTTTTTTTTTTTGCAGTCTATACGAGTATATGTGTATCTCTCGAATGCAGCATCTACTGTGTAGCGAAACTCAGTCAATCGATCATTATTGGACTGTCAATCGTCTGTTGGTTCGACGTTTAATTTGCAAATTTTCTAATAACTATTCCATCAGGAATTCTAGTGAATGCTGTCGTGGCATTTTCGAAGCCATTCGATACGAAACCTCCCATATCAAAACCGAATATGGCATTGACAGCTGCCTTTTACTATGCAAAATTTAACTGACAGGCACTTCTCCGTGCATATGACGGGCATAATTGCTATTACTGTCAAAAACTCTGCAGTCAACACATTCACACGCACACACTCACAGAATGATGTGTATATTAAAATAAGCTCGCATGAATGTGTGAAATGCCAAAAGGAAATATTGTTGTAGCCCAAAATCAAATGAAATCCTTTCTTGGATATGGCGAAGTGTAATTCAGGACCTTATTGTGTTTCTTAGACCTTCCATACAGGAGATTTCCAAAATTTCTTGATGTTCTTAGATCCCGTATCCCATATCTTGGCTGTAAGCATCACGTTAATGGTCATCAGTGGCATTCTAATGTATTTGTAATTTGGCCAGGATTAAGCATATTGGCGGTTTAGTGGAAATTTTTGTATTTTTAGACATAAAAGTTATTTTTTATTTTACCCGCTAAATATTGTCTGATGACAATCCAAATTGGTAGGCTTCTGCCCAGCTCTAAACTCCAACTCCATGCTATGTTTCGCGTCGATTGGTCTAGAATTGCGACCTGTAAAGCTGCTGCAAAATCAGGAATTTTCTGTTTTTTGTCCATTTCAATTATCTACAAAATCAATGGCTTTCTATTCTGACACTAACCCCACCTACATTTTCCATTCCGTGATGATCGGGCCATATTTGCGACCTGTAGCGTGATTACAAACTAACATGGACAGAACTAACAACTATGCTAGATTTCTTTGTAATGTGACGATTTTGTGACTTCCTTGCTAGATTAAATTATCCCCTCATTCTGAGGAAAAATTCTTAGTTCTCATGAAATGTTGATTTTTCATTACAATTTGACTTATAACGTTTCCCTACGAATGGATGTAATATATTATTAAAACAATATACACTTCTCATTTTTAGGAAAAATGTTTCATATCACCTCTAGTATTGGCAGCAATCTCTTCCATTTGAATCTACGCTCTTTGATTGTTGTTCTCAAGCCATAAACATACATCTTTAGTGCTAGGCTCCTACACCCCGCTTTGAAAAAAAAAATATAAAATACAAACAACGAAACAACGCCATCTGACGTGGTACTTAAATTTGACATGAACGAAATTATGAACATTCATTTCTCTCCACCCGTCTCGCATACCCTCCTCGCCTAGGAAAATACATGTGATTCTTTTTGTTTCTTTTTCTGAAATATTGCAAATTTTTGCGAATTATATTGCCGCTACAGTCAGTCGAAATATTTGATAGCCGTCAAGGGACCTAGGGCGAAATAATCAAAAAATGAACAACAACAACAGCGAAATTTGAATTCCTCACACACGCACACATACACTCATAAATGCATACATGCGTCGTTATTATTTTCAAGTTATGACACAACAAGTGTTTCCTTCATTGTTGCTATTGTTGGTGTTGCGGGTGGTAATCTGTGTGTGTGTGTGTTTGAACGTTAAGTGTTGTTTTTGTTTTGGTTGTACTCTTACACTGCTGTAAATCGTTATGTAAATTGTATTCTGGTGTTTGGGTAGGAGTTGCTAAAGAGAGTGATAGGTAGGACGAGAAAGGAAACAAGGTTTGTTTGCTGTTTGTGTGTGTGTGTGTGATTCGAATACAAAATGTGTAATCATATGTTTCTGTTGTGTGATTGTATGAGTGTATCCCATTCAAAGACATGTCGCTTTTGAGACGTGGGTTCGCAATTCGCAAATCACCCCCCAAAGATTGTAACGAAATTGAAAATTGAATGTTGTCATTGGTTCTTGGTTGGCAGCAGGAGGTTTTGTTGGAGTTGAACGGTTTTTGTTTCGGGTGTCAATTAAATGTGAATTTTATGTAAATATAAATTGAGTTTGACCCCCTTGTTCATGAAAAAGGCAAATCGAGAAATAAAAAAAAAAAACTAAAAAGAACAACTGTCAATAATCAGATAAAATTGTATGAAATCAACACATCATCATCATTCATATGATGCCGTATGAAAATTTGGTAAAACATAAAAATTGAGTAGAAAAAGAGATGTGAGATAAACCGACTGGTAGAATGAAAGATTCTACTTCAGACAGCGACGACTATGTGGGAGAGATCTGACAACAGTAATTTATAGATGGGAAATATGATTATGTCGCATGCCTTGGTTCAAGATAAATCAGAATATTGGTGGAACAAATATATCGCAGAAATATCTAAAACTCGACTTCAACTTAATAAGTCAAATGTATTTCTATACTCTATATGATGTATTATACAAAATACCATTGTTATCCCGTTTTTAAAAGGTATTTCAAGACGCATACGTGTCAAATCAATTGAAAGAGGTATTTTATTATATTGTAACTTACCAAATTTCATTGGTGGGCGTATTTATTGGGACATATTGCTGCATATAGCTGTTATGCGCCTTGAATACTCTGAGGGAATTTAGCTGGGTTTGTTCCAGTCAGAATTTTGGTATATGTCTAAATCATTTAGATAAAATCAAAGTGGATTATATAGAAGCCACGTCTCACTATTTCGTATTGTTCAAACTATAAATACTACCTGATGTTGATTGCAATAAATAAATGGAGAAATGGACTTAGAATCATCAACAAGAGTAGCTATGGGTCTGTCTCCTGTTCGGTATGTCACAACAAAGCTATGCTGCAGAAAATATTTTACTGATTTCAAGTTGTCCATATTCTGAACAAATAATAGAACAAGTTTCTCATTTCCTCAAATTTGCGTTGCTTAACAGTTTACCCTCTTAAATGCCTTTCTTTATTGTTCCATGCCTGCTTCTTACGGCGAGTTTTTTGTTTTTTTTTTGTTTCTGGGTGGTAGATACGCAACGTTTCCCCAAAGGTTTAGATGTTCGCATGCATGTATGTATACATATCCACGCGTGTGTGGCTTAGTATGAGATTGGAAAAAGTCCTCAAAGTTGTTTTTCTTTCGATTTTGACCCCAAGGGAGGTAATCAATTATGTGTTGTTTATTTGGAATTTCGTTTTTGGGTTCAAAATGTTTTCCAATGTAAATGATATGGGGCTTAGGCGATCACATTCGTATTCTGTATTTTGAGGTATATCCTTGCTACCACGTAAAGTCAAATGTACATACGATAGGGAGGACCTGCTGTGCGATGGGATACTCTAGGGTGAAACCCATAATATGAACATTTGACTACTCAAAATATCCGGGAACATCGATGCACCCTAATATATTTGCATAGGTATAAACGTGTTAAACAGTCGCCTTGTTAAAAAAGCATCTGTGGCATGGAACTTGAAAAGGGCTGCGGTGTTTGTTGTTGCTATTGGACGCATAACAATAATGTTTATTTATTTGGTGATTTATTGGATGACTTTTTCCAATGTCAACATCATCGATAAAAATATCATTTACATAAAGTTAAAATGACTTTCGGCAACATTTATGTACGCATCTGTTCGGACATGTGTGTTTGTGTTGGTGGTAAATTTATTTGGTTCTTTACTGGAAACGAAGGACATGCAAATTTTATTGACATATGTTAGCCAATAAGGTTTTCTCAAACGCAATATCCGTTTAATGTCCCGAATAAAACAGCATGGCTATTCTTGAGCCCATTGGAATTCAATTACGTATTTGAAGCTAATGAAATCGTAATAGTTCTAAGGCTTCTCAGTATGAGAATGCCGCTTATAAAATTTAGAATGTTTTCAAATTACCTCTTGAAATCTCACATTAAGTTAAAAGGACTCCTGCTTTGTTAAAAGTAAAGTATTTCCTTGAATATAAAATCTAAAAATTAAAATAAATTTTAATAGTTGCATATAGACAATTCGGATCGCACATTCTCCAATTTTATTTACTTAGTATGATGCATATATGTGTTTATATAGGTTTAAGGAGCAGCGAACCGCTGTATCCCATCTTTATGCAAGACATAATGTTGGCAAACATATTGAATTACATTGAATCTTAAGAGAAAATTGGACTAATATTGAGGGTTTCTGTCATATATTTCAACAAAATTTGTGTCCCGGACAGAAAACAACCTTACATTCATGGTACAAGGAACCTCAGAGAAATCACTTTAAAGTTAAAATATTGTGAGAAAAGTGATAAATTGTGCAAGTTTAGGTGCGAAAATGGACAATATCGGCCCACACTCCTAGTACCTCCCCCACAACGGGTCAAAATGTGTATTGGTTTGAAGCTCGTAATACACGAAATGCGTTTCCTTCTATTAAAATTCGGTACATCTCAATATTCAAGATCTGTTGTGAAGATGGCAGATATCGGCGACTTCTGCTGGCACTTCTACTTCCCCAGTAAAGGGTTAATATTTTGAATAACCCAAACAAAAAGTCCGAAACAAGCATTCGATTCATTCTAAGTTTCACACATTCCAATATTTCCAATAACACAAGATCCAGTGAGATCTTGGGAAATATCGGTTCACTTCTTTCGGTACCTTCCCCACAAATCATGACATGAGAAACAAGTTAGCGATTTTCATTAAACTTATAGACAATTTCTAATAGATATTTCGGTCCACTCATTCTGGTTAAACTCGGCAAGCTCGGCTGATACTTTTTAACTTGTTCAATAGGATGTTTGTAATCATCTTCTGGTGGGGAAGTATCTACAGGATCTTGGTTTTTATCTATGCCACATATAAGGGCACCTTTGGCATTTTCAAGGTTCACAGTAAGTTTCTAATAACAAATTATATTCTCTTATCGCTAACAATACAAAATGCCATTCATATACAATTTCATGTGAAAAGACATAACGCGAATCTATGATTGGTTTCCAGTTTATCCACAGCCAACTGAGGATATTTTTTGGAACAATATTTGTATTTTATTTGGGATAACGTAGTTATTGTTGTTTTCTACACAACCAGGGAATTAAATGAAACTAAAGCCTTTTAGCATTATTTGTCATTTCTTTTTCCCTTCCATATAAATACTATTGCGATTTTGGTTATTAATATTGACAATTGAATAAAGCAACGAAATTGATCAAAAACTTTTGCAACAAATTAGTCTGCAATCCAGAAAACTGCGAACGTCACTTATCCTATTCTGTCAGAGTTCTTTTGCACTGTTGTCAATAGATTCCTGACAATATCTCCGATATGTCAATTTGTTATAAGAAAAACCTGTGGATGACACTAGTTCTGCAAAGGAGACACATTAAGCGTCCAGGGACATGGTGGGATGTTGCTTTATCCTCCATGGAGGGAAGCAAAAAGATGACACTGGATGAAAATCAAATAATGAAAATGCTAGAAGGACATTAAATGACTTTCCGAAGCTTTGTGAGCGCTATGTAATGGCACGTGGACACTCACACATGCTGCTGGCATGAAAATATAAGAAGCACTAAAAGTTATGGGAAATATTAAAAACTGGAGAGAAAATAAGGTTGCCCACTTGAAAAATGTAATGGAAGAATGGAAGAGGTGGGATGGAAAAACAAGTGCACACTTATCAAATATGAACGACTCAATATGCTCCCGATAAGATGTCACCGGATAAATGAATGAATGCTGCCGAAGAAAGAGCAATCGTTGTCAACTCATCACTCTGCCATTTTCCTTTGCGTCTACTTGGACTTGCTTGTCGTCAGCAACGAGGACGGGCCGAGTGTGGTGGCAACTTGGCTTGAGGCTGTTTACTGTGGCGTTGCGACGCGTAAATTCCATTACATTCGCAGTGAATCGAATTGCACTTCAGCCAAGCACAGCGCAGGGCTCGGATCGAATTTAACTGCCATGTTGTGTGATGTCCCGCCAGTATTGTTGGATTGTCGACATTTCTGTGCAGCGTAGAAAAAGTTTATAAATTTATGTCGAGTGTCAGCAGGGCCTGAAGTGTTTTCCACTTGAGTTCGAATATAAAGTTTATATTTTTTCCATCGACCCTCACTCACTTCCATTGTGGCACTCGATAAGCACGCAACGCCACAACTACGAAGTAATGTTGCAACAAGAACAGCAACGTCATACCGGGTAGAAATGATATTAAAGTGTTTCTCGTGTGAAACCCACAGAATATTTCAAACATTTCCCCAATATATGAGAAATAAAGTAAAATTGAATTGGGACCAATGAAACGAGATAACGAAGGGTATTTTTTGTTTTGTTGGCATCATCCTCTGTTACATATTGACTTCTGAAGGCTTCAAGTTGGTGAAGTTGATTTGAAATTGAAATATATTCCTACTTCATTTAGAGTGCTTCAGTACCTTGAACATATTCGTTATCATTGTGCTTATATATATCTCGTCAAGTTAGATTGATCTTGCAATAGGGAAAAAGTCGGACATGGACATGGGAAAAAATCGGACAGACGGACATGTCTAAATCGTCTTAGAATTTTACGCTGATCATCATTTCGAGGAATTACAAACGGAATTATAAATTTAAACTAGCGTCAGCCTCGGATGGTATTTATGTGCAATGATGTGTGTTTTAAGGAAATAATAGAAATTCTTTTGTTGTTTTCCACACAAACTAAGTGCAATTTAAGGAGCTGGTCAGATTGACATATGCCTTCCTAACACTCCTCGATGGTATCCATTCATTAATCTTAATTCACAGATAATCTTTGCCAAGGACAGCAAGGCTATCGCCAGGTCAAAAGTGTTAACAGAATGCCTCTATTGGTAACCACAAAAAGAAATTCTCACTGATTGAATAAAATCACGTACGATATTTTGTTGTTAACGTTCACGCTCTTCAACAGGATTAGAAGCTTATGTCCATCAGTCAATGGGTAAATTAAAATACGAGGGCCACTCTATATAGGGGTATGATTTGTCACAGTAAACTTGTAAGATTGTGATGCTAACGAAACAATTGGGTAACTCTAAAAGCAATGAAAAGCCTTTGAAATGCATTGGTTGGTTGCAAAGTTAATCGCTTAAATAATAACTTCAATGTATCTTTGTTTAACAGAATTATTACCCGGGCATCTTAACACACTGACAAAGTGACCACTTCTGGACATGAAATCAGTTTCACAGCCCTCCGCATGCTTTCTCTCACTTGGTGAATGTGTGTTTCTTCACATACACACACACACACCACACAATACTCTCTCTTAATAGAAGGACTTAGTCGTTGACACACCTGAGACGGACGCGGCAAAAGGAAAGCCCAAAAAGATTGTCAGTTGAAGAAGAAAAATAGTTTCGAACGAATGAAAAGATTATTTCATTCCAGATTTTGTTCCGTCAGCTTATGTTGGTTGTTGGTGTGGTGAGCCTTTACGTGTTTGTGTGTGTGTTTGCACTTCTTTGGCGTTGAGGCTATTTAACGTGGTCATCTCCTTCACGAACAAACAAGTGGAACTGGTAAACAATGGCAAATACCTTCTATTGATACGTCAGTCATTTAGTCACTCACTCGTTCGGCAACGAGAGAATGTCGTGCTGCTATAGATTGTGTTTCAGTCCCAGAGAAAACGATTGTGTCAATGCTAACAGGGGTTGTCACCGTTGACGCTTCTGATATTTTGTTCGTTAATCGCGTCAAATTAATTGTGTGAAATGTGATTGTGGCCTAACACTAAAGTTTAGATCCCGCAATTTTCGTAGCCTGAGAACAATGGCTGTTTTGCGAAAATGACATTAACTGCTGACCAAGGGAAACCCTCTTCATTGTGCCCTGATAGATGTTGTGGAGATATTGTGCCACTAATGATGTGCTGAATGTTGAATAATGCTTTGAAAACGGAAAAAAAATTCCTTGATTTATTTGCTTTTACCAAATGTCACATAATTGAACTTATGGTCAGATAATAGAAATAGCATTGAATCTACAATAATCGCATTTTCACGGAAAATATATAGAGGATCAACCAACCAAATTTTGTCGAACGATTGATCATCAAAATCAACATACCTTCATATTAATTTAATAGAATCTGAAATAATATTATAACATGAGTCGCAGTCTAAAAGTCTGACTTTATGTGTCTCTTCCAGAACTGCAAGAATTTAAAACTATTTATACCCTACACCACAAGGTGGTCAGGGTATTATGTCTTTGTGCATATGTTTGTAACAGGCAAAAGGAAACGAGATAGACCCATAGTTCCTTTTGATGATCTGCATAGAATCACATTCTGAGTCGATTTATGCATGTCCGTCCGTCCGTCCTTCTGTCCATGTATTTTTGTAAACAAGGTACAGTTCCCATTTATTGACCTATCCAGATGAAATTTTGCACAAATCATTTGTTTGACGCAAGGACGAACCCTATTGAAATTGGAGATAATCGGTCAAAAATTAGATATAGCTCCTATATATATCTTCGTCCGATTTGCTTTTTATTGTGCACCAAACGTGTAATATCAGTCCGAATAGTATGGAATTTTGCACGTACGATCAGATTGAACCTGAACATAAGTATGCCAAATTTGATCGAAATCGGTTCAGATATAGCTATAGCTCGAAATCGGTTCAGATATAGCTATAGCTTCCATATATATAGGGTTCATCCGATTTGTTATTGTAGTCCTCCGCAGCCGTAATATGCACTCTGTAACAACAATATTTGGGGAAATATATACAGCTCAGAAATACATTTGTTAAATTTTATCGAGATCGGTTCAGATTTGGATAAAGCTCCCATATATAACTTCGTCCGATTTACCATTGATTGTGCACCAAACGTTTAATATTTGCCCAAATTGGATGAAATATGGCACTTACGACCGAATTGAGCTAGAAGCTAGTATGTCAAATTTGGTGAAGATCGGTTCAGATATAGCTACAGCTCCCATATATACTATTCATCCGATTTGTCATATTTGTTACCCACAGCCGTAATAGGCACTCCGTAACAACGATATTCAGGGAAATATATCAAAAACAGCTCAGAAATATCTTTGCCAAATTTTATCGAGATCGGTTCCGATTTGGATATAACTCCCATATATATCTTTATCCGATTTCAAGTTAATTGTGCACCAAATGGGCAATACAAGTCCGAATTTAAAAGATACAAATGCTTCGTCATATTTAGTCCTTTGAACTTTAAATTATAATTATAATCATAGCGTGTATGATTGAATTCATAAAAACTTTTAATTGTTATGTGGAGCTCTACTACATTAGCAAAGTGGTGTAGGGTATCTTAAAGTCGGCCCAACCCGACTTTAAGACTTTCTTTACTGGTTATTGTTTGTTTATGATATCTTTTCTTTCTTATTTTTACGATACTTTCTTCCATCAATATAGTGTAATAAACTTCGCCTATCTCTAGGCCGATTATGTAATTTTTAAATTTTTTTTATTTTGTGGACAGCTGTTATTTGCAGTAATGATTGCCCTCAGAGGGAATAGCTCAATAAGATCAGGATATCTACTGTCGTTTAAATATTACGGAATAAACCTACATGTGTTTATGGGATATTCTAGACCTCTCTGATTATTTAACGCTGAACCTATAACGAATATTTAAGCGATTTAATAGAGGGGAGAACTTAACTACGAAGAATGCAAAATGACAAGGTACAGCTGAATTGATCATAATTTGTGGCCGATATATTAAAAACACATGCAGTCAGGATGTACCATTCAATATATTGGGGTTTTGATATTATTTTGAGGTGTTCCAAACCGAGTGCCAATATTAATATGCAATATTAACTGTACAAGAACATGATGTTTATTATCCCCTTATTAGACCTATTTCACTACGTGATGTATGATAAGGGGTTTTCTAAACACTAGATATATATTTTCCTTCTGATGGGCTTCTTCTCTCAGAGCCTAATTTGTTAATTAATGCTAATGATTTTTATTATTTCATGACAAATCTTAACAATTGCCATATTTTATTCTGAATAACAATTTAATGGAAAAATATCTACTTAAACTACTACTACTCTACTCTACAGTTTTTGATTTAAATTTGCCTGAAAAGAGGTGGAGTAGAACTTTCAGATTTAACATCTAAAACGAATTCTACAACATTTGAGCTAAACAAGCAAATGAGTTTATTGCCCATACCTCCGTCTAGCTTTATTGCGGAAGTCAAAAACATTCGATTCAAACTGCTGTGTTCGGCCTCTGTGCAGGGTTCGCATCATTATCGTATGAATGGCATGCGGAAACACATACAAAATTTGTTGCAATTGCTCCCCGTAGTTGACTTTTGTTATTACTTCGGCTAGCTTCATGTGAACCGCTGTCCATGAGGACGGTTGTATAATTCTGTCGTTTGTTGCAGCCTCCTCGCCTTGCATTCGAGCCATTGTTGTCAAATGCATAGCAGAATCATGCCATCACCGCCGCCATGCCGGACACATTTTGTGCACTCGGCAGTCGAGTCACTGGCCACTAACTAACGCTGCGTAATGTCACTGCCCATGGACCATCCACAGTTTGAGATCACATCACATTGCATTACGTCACATGTGTAATGTTAAAACGTCAAGTGTTGCACGAACAAATCACACAGGCAACGACAAGGATTTTTGTTCGGACATTCATGAATTTACATGGGCGGTTCGAGTGGCGTGGTCTGTCACTGAAGAGCCAGGAGCCAAGTCTACTTCGGTGAGTAGAGTTTCTATTCGTAAGAACAGAGAAGATCACAGAAACCGTAAAAATGCCCTCCTTACTAACACTTTCAAAATGTTTTCGTAAAAGTCTCGGTGATATTATTCTAGAGCAAGAGCTAGGAATATTTTGCATAAACATTGTTAATTAATGGTCCGGAGTTCGGAGATGTTACCTTCTGGTATCTTCCCCACAACGGATCAAAATTTTGAATAATCATTAAAGTGCTGCTACCTCCACCACAATAAAATCAAATTTTTAAAAAACACAACGTTCATTAAATTCAAAAGAGGGTTCAGATTCTCTTCCAATATCACACTTTCCAATATTTCTGTTAAAGCAACATCTGATATGAAGATGATAGATATCTGCTCACCCATACTCGTATCTCTCACATAGAGGGTCAACATTTTCTATACTTTGTATGTCTCTGATAACTTGCGAAAAAACTAATCTCAACCAGAGATCGGCCCAGTCTTAAAGATTAAACTTTTGATTAAGAGTTATATGCATAAAATGTAAGATTAATGTTGGATTTTTTAAATTTGCACATTCCAAAAATTGTATCACTATTAAATGATGTGGAACACTTCACATCATCACATCTGGTACCTGACGCACATTTTAACATCTTTCATGGTTCAGATCGATTCGATACGTTGTAATATTCCTATTAGATTTAGGCCAGATACGAAGTGGACAATATTGACCCACTCTTTCGGAATCACCCCGACTTGTTGGTACCAAATAACGTTATGAGAAAATAACAAATGGCAATATATAACAAATGATGGAACAGGTACAGTTTTTAAATGTTTGAATGAAACAAAAATCTATAAATTTCATGTTTTACAGCGTTTCCTAAAATTCGACGTACTCAGTCGACGTTTTCACCACCCAATTTAAGCACATGTATTCATATGAGAGTTACCCAAACACGTCGGGGGGACAACATTTCAAAGTTGAATATTTTCAACATTGACAATTGAACAATTTCATTTCTTGTGTGTTGAATATATCAATGAATAATACGAAAAAAAATTTGAATGTTTGGAAATTGGAAAATGTTACAATTGGGTGAATTTTAAAAAGTATAAAATTTTACAACCTTTTTATTTGGTAGATTATAAAATATGGACCTAACGTCAAGACAGCAACGCTATTAAAAAGCAAAATCAAATGAATTTAAAAGACTCGTCTTTTATTATTGTTTATTATCTATTTGAAGTAAAACGGACATATTATAAACTAGCATAGGACCGATTCGTAATGTATTAAATATAACTCAGAGCGATATTAATTTCCGATCGACCCTCGAATATTCTAATGCAATGACAAAACAATGTAAGCAGAGCTTTTTTGATGGTGCACAACACGTTTGCATTAAACGGAGATTTGAATTTTTGTGTTGGGCAAAATGATGACCAACGAAATTTTATTGTTTGTCCTTTCAACATCAACAATCGGTTGTCTCCCTGTTGCGCCCTCCGTCCACCTTGCATTGTATGTACGTTAAAGTCGACGTGCTTTTGTATGGAGGCATTTGTGCTGGCGTAGGGTGAGTGTGTTTGTCGTTTTTGTCATGTTTGCTGTTATTGATGTTTTGCTGATGTACGGCGCGTTCAGATGGCCGGGGTGGGGGCATCCGTTTCGTTTTGCTATAATGTTTACGATGCTGTTGATGCATGATGTTTATTGAGGACAACTTCTGCATTGTTGTTGTAGTTGCTGTTGCTGTTGTTGGTGCAATTTTCGAAATCACCATGATTGTCATGCAATCCAAGCCCATCGGGCAACTGCCAGAAGGATGCGTGGGTGTATGCGTTTTCCATTCATGGTCCATCCCACAGCCGCCGCCGCAGGACTGATGGCTACTACCGATGGCATATTGCAAATAAAGGCGTCGATTGTCGGTTGCAAAATGTCACTAGTTGCAAAATTACACAATTTTGATTTTAACAAATTACGGTGAAATGTACTGGAAGAGGCAAACAAAAATCGAGAGGTAGACGTAACGTTAATTTAGTTTTTGGCAACACAAATTCCTGACTGTCCCATAAAAAAAACGATTGGACATGATTGTGAATGGTAGACCGGGAAGGCACAGCGACCAGTGAATTGGAATTTGATGAAGTTTTCACAAATAAACGGTCGTCAGCAGCATACTCCTGGGATATTCGGTTACAGTTTACAAATAAAAACTATTTAACTCAGATGGATGGATGTACGGCAATTAAATTTTACTTTTGCTGACAATGTCATATTTTGGTTCATTTCAGTGCAACTTTATTTTGAAATTAATTTGCAGTAATGGAATTCTCGAAATTTTTCATTCTTAACAGTCTAGCGATATACCGTAAAATTGTTTAATACTTTATTCTTTTGGAATCTCAATACCAAATGTCATGCTTCGACTATTGTATCTCCGCCTTGGCCACAAACCTACTACTATTGCTATTTTTGCAACATTAGATTAGGAAATTTTATAGGAATACTTAATAGAACAAATGAAAATGTAGCGTTGCTTTTGTCACACATTGTGAGGTGGATTCGGTAGGATAATTGTACACATGTCAATAAATTATTGATATTTTCACCAATTTAGAAAAACAATTCCCCCAAAGGCGATTGTGGTTGTCCACTCTATCAATCGGCACTATTAACAGACATACAACACATTTTTATTATTCGTTCAGAATATAACAAATACAAGATATACGAATTTCAAGATGCAATTTTAGCTAGAGCAAAATACATTCTGAGTTTAAAACAGGGCTAGGCAGAGAGCCACACAATTTTTTTGTAATTGTATGTGTTTTGAAATAACAAAAGTGTTTTTCCCCTCTTTTTACAGAGAAATTTTAAATAATTGTAATTGTAATACCGATTACTACAGGCTGACATACAGACATATAAAATATTATTTCTGTGAATTACAAACAGAATGATAAACATAACATCTTGCTATTTTTCCTAAAATTGACTAAGACTGTACATGTCATTTCATAGAAATCGGGGGATATTAAAATGTCTAGTAATTTAGAAGGACAATTAATTTGTCGGTCAATATGAAATGAACTCCTACTCCTAAATTGTGAATCCTTATACAAATTCTGTCAAACAGGAATCAATCAAAAAAATAAATCTTAACAGTCATAATTCTTACAATTTCGCAAATATTTGTTTCAAATATGTAGTAAGATATATTTATGTGCTCCAATATTTCTTACGGTGTATTCATAAAAATATCCGACAGCACCTTCCTCTTCGACTGCTCGAATAAAACTAAATATTCGTTCCAAACGGTGGAGGTTAGGTCGAACTTACAGCTTTTTTACTTGTTTAATTTTAAAATGAGTCATAATTGAAATAATTGTGCAAATATATCTCCGAATTGTCTGACCAGAAACAGAAACTTTAAAATTGAAAATTTAAAGATAACAAATTATTTCTCACTGTGTAAGAGAGGCAAAAGACACTTGCAATATCTTGTTATTTCAAAACACATACTGTTTAACTCAGGGGAGTGGGGGAAAGGCTTCGACAGCAACAACAAAACTCCCCAGAGTTATTATGATGTGAGATGTGTAGGTGAGAGGTTTGGTGAGGGTGATTCGCGCGTGTGGTGTAAATAAAGTAATATGACAAGAAATAAAACAAAGATAAATTAGTATTTTCTAAATATAATTTATGCTTTATTAGTGACTCTTTCTTTTCAAACAACAAAATTACCTCTTTTCAATGTTGTGTGTTGGCGACAATGGCCGTGTTGGGTATTCTTCCAAAGACTAAAGACAAGTGAACGCAATGGTTCTGAGTGACCGCTGAGGGTCCCATGTCTGTCTACTATTACAACTACAACTACTTCCAATGAGAGCAAGGTGAGCCTACCGACAACAACCAATGCCCAGCGACGATCCGCTCACTACGGTCTCCGCCAGGGGAGTTGTAGAGGAGATGCCTGTGCGCCAATCAGCATCCGTGATTGATCGAGCATTGGAAAGTTGTGGTGGAACGTATCGAACTTATACATTCCGGCCCCCTTGCTAGAACTACGAGTCTAGCAATCTATATCATAAAGTGTTCTATTAAGTTAGGAGAGAACGTAAATTCAGATTCCTAAGTGAGCTATAGTTGCAGATTTTCAAATTATGACACGAACGATTTAATTCAGTTTTACAATTTCAATGTTTAGTGCATGCGATATTTTTAAATTCTAAGCGATATACATTATTTTAAGAAATGGTCGACTTCATTTTTTTGGTGCGGGATTATGTAACAGTCGCGGGAGGTACTGAACCGGTGAGAATGTACCCGAAAATAGACTTTTGGGCCAGCAAAGAATCCAAAATTATTTTTGGAGGTTCAGCTTCTAAAATTTTAGGATATAAGTCAGCGCCAAGTAGCAAATCTATTGGGCTATTATCGAAAGAATCCGCTAAATCTAAGTTAGGAATCCGAGTCTTCAAATTGCTAATAGATGGTGACGAAAACAACTTCCCCTTGATTTTAGGTACGACTAACGCTTTAGTTTTGACAATTCTAGATGAATTTTTAGGGGAAGACAACTGAAGAGAACAAACTTCTCTTCGTGTAACAGATTTAGAACAAGTAGTCTCAGATTGAGTTAAAATGCCAAGTTTGTTTTTAAGTTTTTTACTAACAATTGATGCCTTAGAAGAAGGATCAACAATTGCACGAGTAGTGTACGACTTACCATCATGAACAATATTTACCAGTGCAGTTCCCAAGAGCACATGATCTTCAATGGTGTTGGGAGACTGACTGTTTGAATTATTTTTAGCAGAAGGTGGGTGCGTTTTAGAAGGTTTAGGACCTCGACTTTTGACCTTCGTAAAAGTAGGAGGGGACTTTGTACCTCGACTTTTGACTTTAGTAAGAGCCGGAGGCATTTTCTTTGATTTCAAAACTACTTTTTGCGATGTTGAAACAACTCTATTAATTTGTGGCCGGTGAAGGAGGCTGTGATGCCTTTGTTTGCACGATTTGCAACTATTTGTGCTGTGACAATTTTTAACAGCATGACCACGAGATAGACAATTTATACAACACCTATTCTTCTTGACAATCGAAAATTTGTCCTCAAACGAAAGATTTATAAAGGTTGGGCAGAGTCGAAGAACATGACCCTGGTTAGAACAAATGGGACAATTACTATTCGACAATGAATTAGTAGACCGAGGGACACGCACAAAATTTGGCCCATGTGCCAATGGCTTGTTAATGGTGGAACCAGATGTACAAGCATGCTTGAATGCTAACGACCTAGTAGAGGAGTGATGAGGTGGAACACTCTTGGAGGACAACGATTTAGGCAAGAAACTAGGAGAAACAATGTTTGTGGGCAGATTTCTACGTATATGTTGAATACATTGCAAAGTTTGTATTCTTTCAGTGAGGAAAGCATCTAAGTCTGGCCAGGAAGGCAACAACGACTTATTTTTGATACTTTGCTCCCACAAAGTCAAGGTGGTTAAAGGCAAGCGCTGCAAACAGATATGTACAAGAATTGGATCCCACTGATTCGTGGCGACGTCATAGACGGCCATTGCAGCAAGACAACTATTTATTCCACTTTGAGTATTTTTCAAACCCGAACAAGTTTCGATTTTTAGTGTAGGAATGTCAAACAAGTTTTTGATGTGGCTATTTACTAGAATGCGTTTATTATCGTACGCATCCGTCAAGGCTTTCCATGCCAATGGGAAACTGCTATTGGTGAGTGGAAATCTAGAAACGATTTCTCGAGCCTCACCAGTGGTCTTCTGCATAAGATGGCAAAGACGTTCAATGTCGGAAAGGCGTGCATTTTTTACAAAAAAGGTTGTAAATAAGTCGCGAAAGGTGGGCCAAGACATAAAATCACCAGCAAAGATTTCAATATCAATAGGAGGCACTACGAGAAAATGATTATCGAAGAGTGGATTGGAGCAACTATTTTTGACAGAAGATTTGGAGAAAGTATCAACGGGTGGAGAAACAGACTGCACAGGAACCGATACGATAGGTTCGCTCAAAAGCAAGCCTGAAGGTTGTGTAACATTAGCATTAGTTGCAGAAATGCAATTATCACAAGGAGAAGACTGAGAAGTTACAGCAGGAGGACTATTATCACTATTTGGAAATTTGAGGCGATCGAGGTGCTTGTTGATAGTAGTCAAACACCAATGATATGCAATAAAAGTACTATTGAATTTATCCTCAACGACATCAATATTTTCAAACTGTGCAGTCTCGGATGCCGTGAGGTAGTTTTTGCACTCAGTGTAAGTGTGCAAGACCTTATCCCACAATCCTCGAATTTCTGATAGACGAATTTCGAGGCTGCAAACTGTGAAATGTGTGGCATCAATTTGTTCAAAATAGTCTACACTCTTCAGAACAATGTCAGCGGCTCTAGAAAAACGTGTGAGCGGAGTGATCGACATTTTATTACTAAATTTATAACAAAAACTTGATAACTTGAAATAAGAAATTTCCACAAATAAAAACCTCCAAATACTCAAATAGTTGTAAATGTTACAACAGAGTTAAATAGGAGAAAGTTTAAGAAAAACTTTTCCTAAAATTGCTCCAATAGGCTAACAAACAAAGATTTTTTTAACAAGAATTTTTAGTGTATGCCAAAAGTAGGGTGTATTATTCTAAAAATACCAAAACCCTACAAAGAGTCACAAATAGTGTAAACAACTGTAATTTATTTACCCAAACAATTACGAAATAGCCACAAAAACAAAAAGATTCAACTAACATGTGCTGCTTAAATATATGCACAGAATGCCGAATGTAGGGTGAATTTATCAAAAAAATTCCAAAAACCCTACGTAGAGTTGCAATTGCAAGCAGAAGTTAAACAAAATCTAAAAATGTTGTAAAATTAACCGAAAAACTATTAATTTTAACCAATATGTTTCACTAAATATGTCTGCAAAGAATGCCGAATGTAGGGTGAATTTATCAAAAAATTCCAAAAACCCTACTACTAGTCAAAAATATTTCAGAAAATTATCGAAAAATAATTTCTAAAATAAATTAAAAATATTCACAAATTATGCTGTTTTACTCCACTGTGCCGAACCAACAACGGATATCGCACAAAGAGGAATAAAACACAAGCGACGTCGGCAGAGAAATGACTATGCGTAAGCAGCTACGCACCCACACAAGAACCGACGCTACAAACGATTCAACAGTGAGAGTTGGAGATCAAAACAATTTGTTGTTATTTCTATTGAATATCAAACCGACGCTAAAAAGGGCGCGTGGAATGATGAGATATTGTTGTTGCAATTTTTGGCAATGTAAATTCTCAAGTGAGAATTGATCTACGTTAAGAAAACGAAGGAGAATTGCAACAAGTGTTGTTGGAGAGGACGACAAATAAACAACCGACAGAGATGTGGACTTATTATATGTGCGTTGTTTTTGTAAATTAGAAACAAATTCTCATTACAGAGCTCAGCCTTTAGAGGAGAAAAGAAATGTTGGAGTTAGAATTACAGCACAGTTTGGTTGGTGAGGAATGCAAAAACAAATAAACCAAACGACCGAATGTGATAAAATATGTATGTGTGCTGTAATAACAAATGTGGTGATGCAAATTCTTCTTCAGCTAAGGCGAGGGAGTAGAGATACAACGAGGGGGAATAAAACAACATCAACAACTCTTTAAAGATCCACTTGTTGGATCGATGTAAAATGAATTGTGAGCGAAGCAAAAAGAGATTATTGGATGTTGTTTTTGGTAAATGAGACTGTCAATACTAACAAATGTTTCGACATTGGAAATTAGAGTTAGAAAACGAAACAAATGAACGAAGCGGAGCAAGAGCACCAAATATTTTTGTATGATCAACGCGACGACGGATGATCAGTACAAAGAAAACTAATTATTTTCACAACAACAGAACTACTTGTTGTAGGGGAATGCACTTGATTAACACAAGAAGTGTTAATATAAGTCGACCAACTGACTTGTTTTCAAACGAAAGGCAAATGTATGATCAACGCAACGTAGGTTGATCAGTACAACGAATAATATGTGGACTGTATTTTTTGTAGCAATTACACGCGCGTAAAGCAATTGCAATTCGACCATAACTAAACAAATTAATATGCACTAAGAAACGCGAGTAGCTCACTTCAAATAGAAATCTGAATTTACGTACCTGTTTCTTAGTAAAATATGTTGGTGATGATGAGAGTAATCCAGTGATTTCTTCATCCACGATAGCAAATGTTGGCTCGAATCCGGCTCGAAGGACCAAATGTTTAACTCAGGGGAGTGGGGGAAAGGCTTCGACAGCAACAACAAAACTCCCCAGAGTTATTATGATGTGAGATGTGTAGGTGAGAGGTTTGGTGAGGGTGATTCGCGCGTGTGGTGTAAATAAAGTAATATGACAAGAAATAAAACAAAGATAAATTAGTATTTTCTAAATATAATTTATGCTTTATTAGTGACTCTTTCTTTTCAAACAACAAAATTACCTCTTTTCAATGTTGTGTGTTGGCGACAATGGCCGTGTTGGGTATTCTTCCAAAGACTAAAGACAAGTGAACGCAATGGTTCTGAGTGACCGCTGAGGGTCCCATGTCTGTCTACTATTACAACTACAACTACTTCCAATGAGAGCAAGGTGAGCCTACCGACAACAACCAATGCCCAGCGACGATCCGCTCACTACGGTCTCCGCCAGGGGAGTTGTAGAGGAGATGCCTGTGCGCCAATCAGCATCCGTGATTGATCGAGCATTGGAAAGTTGTGGTGGAACGTATCGAACTTATACACATACAATCACAAAAATTAAATTCAAATTCAATCATATGAGTTTTTAATCCACAGACAAGTCGAACCAACACTGCGAATAAGTAATAAAGTGAGCTCACAAATATACTGTATACGCCCACCCTTCCTGCAGCCTAATTAAGTAAGGCATTTTTACTGCCCCATTAGAAATTCTCTAAAAAGACAATAAATCGTTTACACTACTTTCCACGTATTTCCAGCTTGTTAAAAGAACATCCCAGTAACATTTTTTTATAAAACACAATGGAAACTTTTACACAAAATAATAATAAATATTAAAATATTTTTAAAAGTGAAAAAATCAGTATTCTGTGAAAGTTCTTTAGATTAGGTGCTATAATTAATATATTGATCTCCAAACTAAATATAGGACGTTATAAATATTAAATAAATATTTTCCCGAAACGTACGCAAAGATATATAAATATAAAGATAGCACAAGACAAAGTCATATATGGCAACCCTGTGAAAATACCTGTGTTGATATGTTATCATTACAACATAGTTACCAATGTTAATTGATTTAAAACCCTAAGACAATATGAAAATTTTTGAAAAGATCTATAGAATAGAATTTTGAAACCACATTTTTGGTTTTTTAAAACTTTTATTGTCATTTGTTTATGTAATTGTGGTTTTTTGCTCAAAATGCATTTGCTCAAAATACATATTGTCTTTGGCGTACGTTTCCTCAAATTATTAGATTTTAATATGTCTATTACATATGTATTCGTGCTAAATTTTTGGTAAAAAAAAACGCACACATATAATGACGTTACCTTGTGTAGAATACCTTTCAACACTTTCTGTCTAAAAATAAATTGTATATTACTTTCATGCGTCAACTCGAAAGGTCCGAAAATAATTTTTCAAAATTCATTGTTTACCAGGGGGTAAGGCGGGGAATACCTTGGTTTCGGAAAGAGCCACCAATCCTCATTAATTCCCTTGTTTTTTTTTGTCTGGGATATCCTCCCCAAAAACGTTTTTTGCCGAAGTGACGAGATCGTAAGCTCAATAGAAGAGGAACCAAAGAATTACCAAAAACTAACATGGCTTGAAGAAAATTTTAATATATACGTATTTCTTTCGTTTTGGTAAGATTAACCTTTTTCGTATTCTGGGACCTATTGTAGAATTTTATAATAAATAATTTTGTGGAACTTTTTGACTTTCTACGATACTCTGCAATGAAAGACATCCTCGTATTGTTATCAGTAATATTGCCTTAGACACTAAGTAACCAAAATTGATGGAATCTTACTACTGTGTTTCTTTGCGATGAAAACTTTCTTGTTCCATCCTCAAACTTTCACCTTTTTTCAGATACCATCAGCAATATTAACCAAATGAACATTTTGGAGATGTATTATCGATATGGAAATTAGACAGAAAACAAATAACTTAAACAATCTCAAATCATTTAAATAAGAGACTCAAAAATGTATAAATAAAAAAAATTTTGTATTACACATGTAAGTTCTTCTCTTGGGCATTTAATGCATAATTAAAGGGCATTTTATATTTATTATCTTTTGGTTTCACTGTCAGACATCTTCAGTTTGGTCTATAGTTTAACCGTGAATCGTCTTACAAACGAATAGTGCTAGCAAATCACTGAGTTTTATATTTACAGTGCGATCCTTGTGTTCATCGACGAAGCACCATTTTGCCTCAATGGGTGCGGAAATAGCAGAATGGTCCATTATCAAGTGAAAATTAAACAGAAGCAAAAGCTACGCAACCAGGAAATGTAACGATTTAGTGCGGCTTATGGGCTGGATTTAATTTGTTTATAAATAGAAAAACAATGTAGTCAATTAAGTGAATTTTTATAAGTCATTGCAATGTTTGGTACTAATTAGAGAATAGCTGCAATGAGAGAATAGCTCACAGATTTTTTAAGTCAGATATATAGGGTAAGTGCGCCTAAGTTCGACATGTACCAGTAGTCGGCATGACCACATAATGAAATAATTGCAAAAAAACGTCAACAGTGTTCTCTGCTCTTTTTCTGTAAAAAAGCAATGAGCTCCGATCAATTAATACTTGAGAATAAGGGTTTTCGTCAGTGAGTGTCTTCCAACGTAAATTAAATTTAATGCCTTTGGAATCAGAAATATTTAATAATATTAAATAACAGCCTAAAGATCATTTTATAACTTAAAAAACATACATAATCAAGCATTTTTCTCCTATATTATTTAATGCCGACAGTATTCAAAAATTATTCAAAAACTACTCAAATAAAAAATAGTTTTGAGTCGGCAGTTGCTTTTATTTGTGCTTTTTGACCATATTTTTTAAATTAAGTAGGTTTTTTTTTAAATCAGCTATTTGACGTTTTAGACATTTTTGAAAAAAAAAAATGTTGGCTATCTAAATGTTAAAGATCAATTCACAAATTCCAAATATTAGAAAGGTACTTTTTTTAATATCATTTTTATTTTAATTGAAAACCCATACTATTCTTGATTTTCTACCTATATTTGGTTTAGAATGATAATTAAATAAAACACTATTTAAAAACGAAATTAGTTAATTAAACTGTGAATTAGTATTACAGCATTGTTTTATACTATTTAAAATAAAAAATATACAAAATAATATTTTTTTAATGAAATATAATAATAAAAACAAATGCAAATGTTGTTTAATATTTCGAAAACTAAAAAACGTTTTAAAATTTCGCTCAGTTTTCATATTTAATTTCTATGTCCAAGTCCAGCATCACACACACACACACAATCTAAACACCATATGAGCAACACAGACTCTCACCACCCCAAACCACTTTCGAGACTGAACTGGATACGTGAGTGCTGTTACCGTTTGAACTTCACGCTTATACATTCAGATTCGCTCTGTAGGCAAGCCCGAAGAGCAATTTTAATAATTTCGTTTTACAGAAATTGCTTTTGGGTTAAATGATTCACGAATAATGGAAAATGTGACGCTATGACACATAACATTTAATGATACTGTTGTTCTTGTTGTTGTTATTGTTAATCTAGATGATGGCGCATAGTTATTGTTGTGCAACCTACAAATGTAGTGGTTGCCAATGTCAAAGAGGAAAGAAAGACATCCAATCCCACAACATTTCTCTATGGCAACACGAGGTTAGAAACCTCCAAACTCCGAGCAGAGTGTTGCTGCTCCTCTTTACAACTCACTTAAGGTGTTGAGAACTTGCGCAATTTTATTTGGTTTGCCAGAAACTGTTTCTCCAGTCGGAGTAGCTGTTGTCGCCTCTAGATGTCCTACTTCTACTACTTCGAGTATTTTAGAATCAGTTGGGCCAAACCTATACGAGCTGAAAGTACATTCGATCTAAATTTTTCACTTCTTTTTTCAGAAGCCACAAAATGTTACATTTATCCCATCATCATTTCGCTTATAATGTCATTGGAGCCTTGCTGATGTTCTGATGTTCCGCCACTAGTAGCCAAGGTAGATACGTATAAACCTCCATATGACCATGGAGGTCCCTTTCATTAGATGTTATGATCTTGAGGGAGGGGAAATGCTTTGTGCTTTGGGTTAAAAATGCTTTTATGATGACATTAAACGTAATGGACATTGAAAGCACACTCACGTTGCCACATGCACAAAAGTATTCGAAAACATATCTAAACAAAGGAACGGAGGAATTGTCGAATGGATTGGTGGCCATGTTGGACTCTTTGAGAGTTCGGCATGGTCTACTGAAATGCGAGTGTAAAACCAAACGAAATGCTGAAGGAACGAGGAGAAATGCGAGGGAAGCGAGTAAAAGCCCTTTTAAGGGTCAGTTTGTACAACTGTCACTTAAGAATGTACATGAAAACACAATGACCATAAATGAATGTTATGCGAACAATTCACAAATATGGTTAAGCTGTAGAACCGTTTTTAAAAATATAGAAACATTAAAATTCATTTGTTAGTGGGCTTGTGGTAATTGTATTTGTTAACGCATGTTGGAGTTTATATTAATGTTTAAGCATTTCAATTAAAAAAGCGAGGAAACAGGTATTTAATTCGGTCAGGCCGAACTCTTTCAACCCTTTACAATAGGATAATGAAAACATAGGACAATATATTCTAATGTGAATTTCGATTTTTTTTCACAAATTCATTTTTTAATGCTAACAGTGTAAAATTTCAATGCGGTTGTAATGTTTTAACTCTCAAACTCATGTATATGGTAGTATTGTGGTTCAAAAGGAAGTGATGAGCATGTCTATGCATATAAAATTTATAAATAAAATAAAATTCATACAGAGTTGCACTTACAATTTTAAATCATAGCCCACTCCGTGGAAAACTGTCGTCGCAATGTTCCCAATATGAAGTCTACATAAACTCGGACCAATCAACATGTTCCGTTGAAAAATGACTACCTAAAATCTGTAATACCGTTATTTCCCATTATAAGGCCCATAAACGTGCATGCAAAATATAAATATTAACAACATTTTGGTCATACTGGTTGTGACGGTGGAAATATCAGGCTCGTTTCCAGCTACGTAAATGTGTTTCATTAATTTCATTTTTTACAGTATTATAGTACTATAGCTGTTACGCCAAAATATGGGTACGTAAATGGGTTAAATATGGGGTTTCCAATAGATTCGATTACCGTTCCTATAAAGAAATACACATTTTCCGCATATATTGAATTTTTAGTCGAAAGGTTCCCTGATCTTTCCAATTTCCTTTGGACTTCTTTTCGTTCACCAGGTATAAACACAAGTTACCGTTACGTATTTATACCCTACACCAAATTGTTGTCAGGGTATTATGTCTTTGTGCATTTGTTTGTAAAATAGAGAAGGAAGCAATATAGGCCCGTACTTCCTTTTGATGATGTGCACAAAATCTCATTCTGAGTCGATTTATACAGTGCGGCAGTCCGTCTGTCCTTGTATTTTTGTAAACGAAGTACAGGTCGTATTTATTGCCCGATCAAGATAAAATTTTGAACTAAACATTGTTTTTGAATGCTATTGAAATTGGAGATAATCAGCCAATATTTAGATGTAGCTTTCATATATATCTTCATAATAGTCCAAATTGGATGGTATTTGGCACATCTAACTTAGAAATAGGTATTTCCAATTAGGTAAGATATAGCTACAGCTCCCGTATACATTTTTCATCCGATTTGTTGAATTTGTCCTCCACAGCAGTAATGTGCACTCCATATTCGAGGAAATAAATCAAATACAGCTCAAAAACAACTTCACCAAATTTTATCAAGATCGGTTAAGATTTGTATATAGCTCCCATATTTATTTTTATACGATTTTAAGTTTTTTTGTGCACCAATTGTCTCATATGTCTGAATGCAATTGATTTTGGAATATTCGACCGAATTTAGCTTCGAGAAAGTATGTCGAATTTCGTGAATGTCGTTTTACATATATATTGTTCATCCGACTTGGTATTATTGTTCCCCACGATCGTAATATGCACTCATATATTAGTTACTTACAAATTATAGCTGATCTAAAGAAATAATACCCATCCAAAACGAACATTGTTCATAGGATCTACTTCACACAAATTTGCAATGTAAACGGTTAATTGTTACAAGCTCTACTAAATGTGAGGGTATCATAAAGTCAACCCTGTCCGACTGTAGACTTTTCTTTAAAATGCTCTTAGGTGCAAGAATGCGCCTGGGAATAAAGAAAAGCCAAAAGTAGTAGAGAGGACATTCATTGGCGATTTTTAAGGTCAATAGGATCCTGATTGCATTGGAAACAAAGTAATACTAATTTCGTGTCTAATAAGCTATCCTTGTGAACTGTTAATACCAGATGAGTAGAATGAACAGGAACTCAAAATGGCGAATTGGGAAGCACGAACGTTAAACGAAAAGGGATTCGGGACAACATACTTAAGTGAGTTATTCGAAACCAATAAGGAAACTCTGTCAAAAAAGTAACAACGAAGCCATGCGTTATCATAAGCCACAGAGCGGTCTAATCTCAGTAATTCGAGGAATTCGTGTCGTTACGTGAACGATCATTTCATACGTTCGCGTAATGCCTAAAATGGACATATGCAAATCACCATGAAATGAGTATGCACTAATGGCCCAAATGACCCAAAAAACAAACATTTTTCGAACTGTGTATGTCAATAAAATACTGTTTGCAATGCAATTTTCGTTTATCTTAAAGTCATCATATGGCAAATAATTTCAATATCGATTTAGTTACAAAAACATCCTAATCTTTTTGTTAAAAAATTTTGTATTACAGATTGACCTTATAACAAATGTTATCACTTTTTTCTATAATTAAATCCTTAGGCTTTAGCAAGCCTCTACATTTATATCACCTTTTACACTACTCAAGAAAAGCAATGGCACTCTCCATCGAATGAATAAATAAATAATGGCAGTCTTCAAAACAATTCCCCAGCTTGTTTTCTGAGGTAAATCTAGTTTCAGCCTCCTCTGCCAGAGATAGGAAAGTAATTTATGCAGTTGTCATAAATATTTATGAAGTGTTGTGGCATAGTTTTATGGGTTTTGCCAGTCATTGTCTGTGTCATGTTCCATAGGCTTCATTTGCACAAATTCTCACTTGAGCTGGAAATGTGTGTAAAGAAAAAGTATTTTACTTTGGGATAATTATCTTTTAATCTTTAATAAACCGAGTAGATTTACATGCACAAGAATGCTGCAAGGGTGCAAGGATAGTGAGGGAGTAACCGAAACCCTTTTGAAGTTTTTAATATAATCACATATCTCTTGGCAAATGGGGGTATTTTATGCCTAGGCTGTTCGGAAAATACAATTTTGGTAAACATTTGGTCAGGGAAAAGAGTAGCCATTATGAGAGGTATAGATAAACTTGAGTTTCTTTTGTTTAAATTTTAATTATGTCTTGCTAGTTAAAGGGGGCTCCATAGTGCCACAGCCTTAATCGTACCTAATTTTAAATAGTTTGTACCATCATTGTCCTGCAATAAAAATGCGATTGAAATTCTAAAGTAGAATAGGAATTAGATGGCTTCTATAAATAATTTGTGGCGCAATTTAAAAATATATTGCGCTTATAAATAGTAAAAATAACAACAATACAAAAGCAATGGCAGAAAATCGCCTTTAAATGAGTTCTGCTGCCAAAGAGTAAAAACTACGGGGAAATAATACCAGCGTAACGTTGTAATGTGTTCTAACGAAACCGAATAAAATTTATATGGAATGTTGGAACATAAATTACCAAATACACACATACTTTTCCACGTGTGTGTGTGTGTGTGGTGGATGGGTGGTCTACGGATTCAATAAAAACAAATACAACGGCAATATCGACAACAGTATTGCAAATATAGCTGGTAATAGCAAAAGAGGAAACACAAAACAAAAACGTTAACTAACAATCAGTCGGAACATACGCCATGGGGTCTTTGCTGCCACATTACACATCCTCATCCGGGATATGTTATGTGTTTGTTTGAGTGCGTTTGTGTGTGTGTGTGCTGAATACGGCATGAGATCTTGAACCGATGTAATGTAATTTAATACGCTAAAAAATGTGCATCAATTTTCTGCTTAATATGTTCCGATATATTCCTTTGTACCATGTCCAGCATCGAAAATATCAAAGAATATCTGTCCAGATGACCGAGACTGTGAGAATATGCTTGTGAGTATGTCGGAAGGGAATAAATAATAGCCAAACACTTACAATTCGTTTTGTCGAGAGAGAAAATGCAATAATAACAGAAGAATGCGAATCGGCATCAGTATCGGAATACATGTTTTATTTTGTTTGGTCTTCCCATTATTTTTCTTTTTTTTTTGTAAGTGTCTTATTTAGATGCCAAAGGAAAAGTAATAACATTGCATTTGGAGAGAAAGCAAATAACAGAAATACACAAACAAAATATTGACAACGCGCACACACAGAGAGACGGACTCGGTGGTAGGAACTCACTGCGAATCGCTGTCAAGCAATCAACCGAACTAACAAACACCAGTAACGCATTTCCGCTTCCGTTAGTTCGTGTTCAGGCAGTTCCCTTCTATCACTTACGAGAGCAGTATGAGAATTGTCGAGTGTGAATGTACAGATTTAATATATGAATGTGCTAATGAAGTTAATACACATCTCTCATTTACTCAGTGAGTGATATAACTCAAAAATTCATGTTTCGAGTTATTAAATTCTATTTAACTTACATGTTGAAACACGAGGAGCTGCAACAATTCTACAAGGAGTTTGATAAAAATCAATAAAAACATGCTTAGTCTTACAAGGATATGTAGCATTGATGTTTGGTGACCCATTTGCAAATAAGTGTCAATGTAACGCTCGTATTACTTTTGTAAAATAACCTTTTTAATTCGGGAGGTAAAATTTCAATTTATAACTTAAATGCGATTTTCCTTTTTGTGAGATGTAACAGTAATAGGTATGTTAATACGGTGATACCGTTCTACAGGGTGAGATGAAAAAACTGCAACCAACTGCTGTTAAAATTATTCCAGTGACAGCTAATTATATTGCTTACAAGCATATAAAAGCATTTTGGTGAGAATTGTCCTGAAAAAAAGTATTCGTGATGGAATTCAAGCGTGATAGTGTGATTTCTTTATATTTGTCTGGAAAACCACAAGTGGCTATCGTTAGAGCACTCCAGCATTTACATGTAAATAAATATTTTGTGCCTCGTATCATCGCTCGTTCCTGTGATACTGGTAGCGTAGCCCGACGTGAAGGAAGTGGACGGAAGAGAGCAGCAACGTCATTCGCAAATATTGAACAATGAGCTCGGGGTAAAGATTGAAATTCCACAAAGTGCAACAAAAAGAAAATAGACTCAAAAGTGCTAAAGTGTTGCTTCCCTTGGCCGAAAGTGGTGAACTGCCGAATTTGGGTTTCTCCGATGAGAGAACAATTGTTGGCCAGCAGTTTGTTAACAATCGAAATGATAGTGTTTACTTGCCAAAGTGCACCTTTGAACAAATCTTAACTTATTCTAAAATTTGATGCTATTTCCGACATTTTTTTTATTCTTTCAATAAAATTTAAAAAAAAAAAATTAAAAATGATGGCGTTTTACTTTGTTACAGTTTTCGCTTGTGGTTCCATATTCAGACGTGGTGGTATTGCATGTCTTGCATGAAGAAAGGATTTAACGATTTTCTTAGTTTGACTGGTTCAAGAAGTGAGAGTTAAGGTCAATTAAATGTATACATTTTTTGCATTAAACATACATGTATATGTATGACCTATATGTTACATTCTTAGCTTCATGGCTAAACATGTAGGCAGACCTGCGTCTTATGGAAATTACGTTTTTAGAACGTATCTACCTTTGGAAGAAATTTAGGGGTTATCTATATATTTGACTGCAGTGTGATCGGCTATATTTGTTGATCCTAAATCCTTTTGCTGCTAGCTACTAATATTGTGAATTCATTACGGCGAAGGGAATGATAACTTGGCTTTTTTCAGACTTCAATATGCCGACTTTGGTGGAAAATCAATAAAAAATATATCGGTCGGTTATGCCGACAGCCTGTGTTCGATTATTAAAAATATTTTGACTTCTGTTATGATTATTCAAATGTATTACACCTTATGCAGTAGGTGCCGAAGAAATGGGCGAATATTGGCCATTTCGTATCGGACCTAAATTAATATAAAAAATATTGACTACATCCTCCACTTTACATCACATATGTGATAAATTTTAGAAAATGTTAACATTCCATTCCATGCATCATCTAATACATATTAAAATATTGGTACCAGCAATAAAAAATCTAACATTTCTATCAAATTTATGGAAAATTATAAATTCCATATTCATCTCAGGTTTGTGGCAAAGAGAGATATATTTATATAAAGCAAGTTGTAAAGAATCGCTGACGTGTTTATCAAGTTATGACAGATAAAAGTATGGAAAATTGTGACCCTTTGTGAGTGAGGTATCAGAAAGGGTTAACAGATATATATCATCTGCACTACAGATATTGTATTAGCAAAAATGTTTGTATGCGTGAAATTTGAAGAGTATTTGTTGCTTATTTCGCTTTCTGTGATCGTTGTGTTTTTTTAAAATCTTGAACCCCTAGTGGGGCAGATAGCAACAGAAATGGTCCGATCTCAACCATCAAATATTGGGATGTCCAAGTCTTGAATGGAATCGGATGTCAATTTCGCTTTTTATGGGCTTCATGGATATTCAAAATTTTGAGCCTTGCGGGGAAGGTACCAGAAGGGGTGGACCGATATATCCCATCGTCATAACGGATCTTTTGTTAGTGGAAATAATGGGATGCATAAAATATAAAAAGAACCGGATGTTTATTTCAGATTTTATAAACGTTTTGGTTATTCAAATCTTTAGCCCTTTGTGGGAAGGTACCAGAAGGAATGGACCTATCTCTACCGTTTTTTAAAAGATCCTGTGTTGATAGAAATATTCAGATGAGCCAAGTCTATATGGAATCCGATATTAATTTCGCGTTTTATGATCTTAATGGGTATTCAAAATTTCGATCTTTTGTGGGGAGATGTGCAAAAAATATATTTTTTGAAAATTTCGACGTTTTGTGGGGAAGGTACCAGAAGGAGTGGACCGATATATTCCATCTCAACACCAGACCTTAATATAAACATTGGGATGTGTGAAATTTGAAGACAATCGGACTCTATTTCACATTTTACTTGTGGAGGAGGTACTTGATGGAGTGTGTCTCTTGAGGTGTCGTAATGAGAATCACACTCACTTTGCCTTTCCCAGTGGTAATGAAAATTAACAATTCCGGATCCTTGTTTACCATTTCTCAAGTCCCACTAACTTAAGGCTGTTCTTTCCTCATAATTTACCGACATTTCTCTCAACCCTACTTAATTCTCCAATATTCGCATATGATTCAACCCTCGTTATAATTTGGTTTTGTTTTACATCTAGTCATTGTTTTCCTCTCAATATATATTACAGTCGTTTATATTGGTTTTCAAGATGCTCGTTGCCAGGACAGAGATGCTGTGGCGGTGCCAATGTATCCTCGTGCCTTTGTTTGTTTTCGGGAAGACAAGTAAAGATTGAGTGTCTACAATCTTTTACACATACTGGGAATATTTACGTTTGTCATTGTCTCTGTTTGGATTGTTTTCTATGCTTCTACCATAAAACGTCACAATACAAGGCCTTCGCACCCCCTCAACCCCCCTTATGACTGCTGCACGTACACACATATATGCACTTGTTCATGTGTGCATGTATCTGTATAAAAGTTCATGTTGCTATTCCATCTCCAATTTTTTCGAGTTGTTGGCGAACATTATTTCTCGCTCAGCGTTTTTATGCTTCTGACATTCGCATAATATTTACACACGATTCCTTATAGTAAACACAATTTGTAATGTGTGACATTCAATTGAGGGTGAAATTGAATTTACGAGCTAAAAATGTATTATTACGCATTCCATTTGATCTGTAATTACCGTTTCACTTACAGAGCATGAGCGTAGAGTCAACACATTGCGAACATACGGCTAAATTAGATTAGTTCTATTAGCTTGGAATTGGCAATTATCGCCAATAATTTTATGGAGCTAAAAGTGGTTTAGGTCGGAAAGGTAATGAATCAAACCACTTTTCAAAATCCTATATTTGTTTGCAATTCGAAGAAAACGTTAATTTTAAAAATAGCTTTTAATTTTTGTGTAACACAAATCATTCAAGTAATGAGTTTTATTTAGCGTCTTTTTCCAAAGAAAAATCTCAAGTTTATTCCTACCACAAATGTTACGTGTTGAGTTGTAGGTGCATCAAACATTGTCCTATTATTATGTTCAAACAATCACAACATACATTTATTCATAGCCAGATATTCCTGCATTGTACTCCAATTATTGTCTACTGTTGAGCATTTCCATTTGATTATTTCCATCAGCAATTTCATCGATACCATGGTTCATACTCATCTATCCATGTAACATTTAATCAACATCGCCATCCACTTCAGGGGGCCAGAATAACAACATTATCCTCAACGTTTTCATAATTTCGGAGAAAGACCTCTGGGGCAATTATATGCAAACGTCGAACTAAGCGATGGCAATCGACAACTAACTGCCGCCAGCCCCTTGCGATGAAAATAGGGCCCACACTGCCGTCGCCGCCGCCGCCGACCCCATCATCATCATTATAATCATAATCATCATTCGTCTTGCTGTTCCTCCTATTTAGTGTTGTGCCGCATCATTATAATCACCACCACCAGCACCACCATCATCATCATCCGGTAGCATTCAAATAAATATGCAAATATCTTATAGGGTATGTATGTAAAATGTATGGAGTATTCCATCGGAATTGATTGTGCTTTAAGAGCAGGGCAGGAATTTAGCAGGCGGTCGTGGACGTTTCAACTCGATTTTGGTCATGAAACTCAACACGGCATACGGAAGGACATTCCGTTGCTGTTGTCTTGAAATTCTTTTTGAGCCCCGTAGCATTTGTTTGAATTTAGACATAAGCGGGCACACAGACGCTTATACGTGTGCCCCGCACAAAGGAGCTGTTGTCCTGGTAACCCACCACAACTTCGTACACAACTGCAGGCAAATTTTTTTTAAATATTTATTGGGAAGTAAATAGAAAAATATATTGAGTGGAAGTAATTGTATTGACACAAGCGTCTAAACAACAACGTCCTCCCACTCCAGAGCGCCGTCGAAAGCGAAAGCCACCGAAGAACTTAAACTTTTGGCAACAAGCGTAGAGTATGGCGGCGGAGAGATATGGTGGATTGGAACTGTAGGAGGCTGTTAATAGATTTTCCACCGAAACTTTATACTCTCCGTCAATTTGCATCTGCAGTGGAGATGGGTTTCATAAAATACTTGAACTCGTAATGAGATTAGGATCACGAACTGTCATCAGAAGTGTAATTACACGCTTTGTAATTTATTTAAAAACTTTTCACAAATAAACATAAATATTTTAAAAGGTTATGAATAATTTCCCTATTGAAAATTAGTAGAATTAAAAGTAATAACAATTATTTTTGTAAGAATTTTTTATCGCTCAATGAAATATGAATGAATGTGGTTAGAGAGAAAGAATGGGTAGTCTGTGAGACCATCCAATTGTTTGAGTAGACTATGTGTTTTCTTAAAATAAAAACCGTTTAGCTTATATTTAAAACCTGTCTAATTCAGAGTATAAATTGACTTGACTTTGAAATCTGGAATTTGGAATGCATAGGGACAGTGTTTCTAAGCAATTATTTATTTTGAAGTGCTCAGTGTTAAGTTATCTTCATAATTTAAAATATGAATATATTTAAAACATTTTGTGTATTTTTATGGCAACGTTTGTATGAGATGATTTTTTTGGTGAGAATAGGTTTTTGGGTTTGGTGAATGGGATTATGATATACATTGACAAAATATTTCAAATTGATCATGTAAATAAAAATTTGAAAGCTCGGTTATATATAAAAAAATATCCCGAAATAGAAAAATTGTAGCCCCGGCCCACCTTCCTCATCAAATAAACTGTAAATTTATATTAAGGACCAAGGTACATGTACTAGGTAATCGCATCAGCCCAGCTGACGGCACCATTAAATGTCAAAACAAATTGTTGTAATGAAGAATTCGCCCTAAATGAATGCAACAACAAATTTGTTTATGTTGTCTTCCCTAAAAGTACCTTCTTATAATATTTCAAATAATTTAAGAGCAAGTTTAGAGTGAAACCAGTAAAAAAATTAAAAGAAAATGAAGGAAGGAGGTTAGAATGGAGTGCAGCTTTAAGAATTAAGTAAGCCTCAACATCTAAGATTCCCAAAGCACATCACGGGAAGTAGTGCAAGAATTCGACCCTTGCCATTTGCAGTTCCGGAATACTTTCGGTTTAAACCAGTAAAATATAGTCATTATAAGTTTCTTGGTTTAAAAAAATATCGCAATACCACAATTAATACTTATTTTACTCTTATTTGTTTTACAATAAAAACTTTTATTGCGACGTTCTTATACGACGAGAGGCACACAAAATAAAATGTAAACAAACACCTCGTTTCTGATTGATTGAACAAATTTGCCGCAACCTTTAAATGTCATGGTGAATCTATGTTTTTCGCCTTAGATGCCAATTTTGACATTTGAGGGTACCACAAAAGTTGCTTTGTTGTAGCAATTCGCCGATGCGGTTACCTGTTAGATCTACCTTGTTACGGACTCTGTCCCTCATAATACGGGACTTCCACATTTTTGGGATTTTCAAAGATAACCGATTCAACGACCCTCAGTAATCTTTCTACATTGCGGAGGGTCTAAAAATTAAACCTTTAAAATTCCGAAAATTAGGAAGTACTAGGAAGTGGTATGTAAATTGAATTGAAAACCTTAAAAATACCGGACTGATATATTTAATTTTCACATATCACACTTTCTACGAATAATATCAGTGTCTACTTACAATTTCAGAGCTCTGAACTTAACAGCGGAAGATTTCAATAGACTAGCGCATCGCTGATCATAAGAGAAATTTTAGATATTCTGAATTCCACGCTCCAAGGCATGTATATGAACCTGTGGTATTAAAACAGATCCGGGCTGAAGGAAATAAGTATATTTTCTTTCTCGCAACGTAGATTTTTAGTATTCAATATATCAGTTGGAAGAGAAACCAAAAAAACCGACTTAATAAAATAGTCCACAATAATAAAAAAAACAAGTAAGCAAAGGCTACAGTCGAGCGGGGCCGACCGTTGAATACCCTACAACACTATAATAAACGATACAGTTTATATAGGCCAGATACTTGAAAGTATTCCGCAAGATATTGTGACAAATAATAAAAGAAAACCATCAGTTTTCGTTTTCTAATTTTCGAATAATAGCAACTTCAACTAATTTGCTCATTTCCAATTTATTTGTAGATTTTGCACATAAATGGTCTTCCTAGATCTGGAACCAATATTTCTCAAAGACCTATAATCTCTCAAAAGTAGCAAAAGATTAACATTTATTATTGGTTTTTGACTGAAACGCATCTATATGAGATACAGACATTTGACTATATTCTTCCACGAAATCAGCGTTAACGAAATAGTCAGAAGTGCGTCTTTCCTGTATTTGTGAATTCTCCAAAAAGTCACTGGAATGGACATTTTCGTATTTTGTCTACAAAAGTTGGCAAACTATTTCACACATTGAATATTTTTGGATGGCCATCCAAAACTCCTTGGCTTTTGCAATGCCTGGTAATCCTCATTTAAATGTGCGTGAGGATCAGACAATTTTGCAGTTTTTTGGTCCATTTCAACCCCTAAATATATGGCGATAATCTCCAAAAAGAGTAGGCTTCTATTCTGACCCTCATCTTATCTCCATGCAAAATTTTGTAAGGATCGGGCCATAAATGCGATCTGTATATGATATCCTGATATCCTAACTACTTAGTTTTGTTAGCTGTAGAAATATTACCAAATGTTTAATTCAAAATGTAAATATGCCAAAAATATGACAAAATTGAAAAAAATATGAGAAAATTTTACAAAATCAATATTTTCATCTTTAGAGAGATATTTTTATGCGATTTTTTGAGACGTATTTTCTTTCTTGTCAAGAGGCCGTTCTGAATTAATTAGAACTGTCGAAATCAGTTCAGCCGTTATCGACATATAAGATATCTTTCAAGCATATCTCCTTTGATAGACATATATATCGCACATATTTTGCTATATATCCGATTTGTTGGATAATAACATTAATGTAAAGGTCAGAAGTAACCTTATGATAACTTTGTGATTTCGCCGGGATTTAAAATATTCGCGGTTTAATGAAAAATTTTGATTTTTTTCAACACAAAAGATATGGTCTATTTTACCCGCTAAATTTTATCCGATGACCACCCAAATTAGTAGGCTTCTTCCCCGCCCTAAACTCTAGCTACATGCGAAATAGCTACTGCAAAATCCGACATTTTTTCAGTATTTGGTCCATTTCAACCCCTAAATATTATGCGATCATCTCCAAAAGCAATAGGGTTCTATTCTGGTCCAAGCCCCACCTACATTCTAAATTTCGTGAAGATCGGGCCATAATTGCGACCTGTAGAGTGATTACAAATTAACATGGACAGACGGACAGACGGACAGACGGACGGACGGACATACATAGCTAGATCGACTCAGCTCGGCGAGCTAGGAAGATCCATATATACTTTCCTATGTGGGAAACCAATATTTCGAGGTGTTACATAATTTTTGGCCCAATCAAACTTATAATACCCCCAACACATAGTGTTGTAGGGTATAAAAACACGGACATTATTAGTAATATACTCACAGGCCATGTTTACATCGCTGTTTAATAACACATTTTCAGTTAAATTAACTTCTAAAATAAGTTCAAGTTAGATGTGATCTGATTGATTTGGTAATTTGATATTTTAAGATATCTTTTGCACTAATTCCTACATACTTATAGTACTCAGTCTTAAAATGTATAAATCTTTATTGTTAGTAAAATATATATTCGGTATTTTGGGGATCTCGGCTTTCAGATTGATTGCAATTTTATGATAGATATGACAACCAGGTTCATGATCCGATATATTATAATCGCATTTCTAGTCAATTGGCTCTTACTCAATAATTTAAATTCAAATAGCTAAAGCACCTCCACTAGAAATGGAATGACCAAATTTAATTGTTATATCAAATGTCAAGATTTTAGCTCAATGTTTTTTAGTACTTTCAGTACAGCAGTTTCAGTACAGCAGTTTCAGTACAGTTGAAATTTTCCAAAACTCAGACATGAACACCAACAGCATTGAATCAGTCACTCACTCGCTGAAATGTTTGCAAAATGAATACCGTGTTTACTTCAAATGCTGTAACTCACAAATCGCGGAGTATTACTAATTTTCAAGAAGAATTTAAATTTTTTCGGAACAATTCCTTTCCATTTTTCCAATTTTCTGACTTTTTTCAAAATTTTCTCTCGTAAAAACTCTTCAACTGCTATTAAAATTTAAGTCAAAACAGTCAAGCCATTCTCAATTGATGAGTTACTGTAAATTTTTCACACCATTTTTATATAATAGTGTTTAAAAGGTGTGCGTGGATGGTTCCTCCGCCTCCAAATAAACACTTAGGATTGGAAAGATTGTCAACGGTACTTCGTATACTAATTTTCAAACCGATAACACTTTGTTTTTGCAAATATAACGATTTTAGATAAATCGAAACAGGTAAACGTGGTCAATTTTTGTTTCCATATAAACCTAATTTGGAGCACGATGAACATTTGAAAAAAAAAATTGTTCATATCGGCCAGCCATTCTGAACCGATTCTACAACCAGCGGTGAAAATTGTACATAAACATTATGTGGTTTTTTAGTCACTCATTCCAAATTTCATTGGAATCAGACACACGTATCGTGTTTGGCACATCATATATGTGAAATTGGTAGAAAATATATATGAGATCTATATTCAAATCTGTACCGATTAATAGATATGTGCATAAGAAAACAAGTAAGCAAAGGCTACAGTCGAACGGGACCGACCGTTGAATACCCTACAACACTATAATAAACGATACAGTTTATATAGGCGAGAAACTCGAACGAATTCCACAAGATATTGTGACAAATAATAAAAGAAAACCATCAGGTTTCGTTCTCTAATTTTCAAATAATAGCAACTTAAACAAATTTGCTCATTTCCAATTTATTGGCAGATTTTGTACGTAAATGGTCTTCCTAGATCTGGAACCAGTATTTCCCAAAGACCTATAATCTCTCAGAAGTGGCAAAAGATTAACATTTATCATTGGTTTTTGACTAAAATGCATCTATATGAGATACAGACATTTGAATATATTCTTCAATGAAATCAGCGTTAACGAAATAGTCAAAAGTGCGTCTTTCCTGTATTTGTGAATTCTCCAAAAAGTCACTGGAATGGTCATTTTCGTATTTTGTCTACAAAAGTTGGCAAACTATTTCACACATTGAATATTTTTGGATGGCCATCCAAAACTGCTTGGCTTTTGCAATGACCGGTAACCCCCATTCAAATGTGCGTGAGTATCGGGCGATAATTACGACCTGCTGACAATTTTGCAATTTTGTTGGTCCATTTCAACAGCTAAATATATGGCGATCATCTCCAAAAAGAATAGGGTTCTATTCTGACCTTCATCTTATCCCCATGCAAAATTTCGTAAGAATCGGGCCATAAAAGCGATCTGTATATCATATATCAGGATATCCTAACTACTTAGTTTTGTTAACTGTAGAAATATTACCGAATGTTTAATTCAAAATGAAAATATGCCAAAAATATGACAAAATTGAAAAAATATGAGAAAATGTTACAAAATCAATATTTTCATCTTTAGAGAGATATTTCTATGCGATTTTTAGACGTTTTTTCTTTCCTGCCAAGAGGCCATTCTGAATTAATGAGAACTGTCGAAATCAGTTCAGCCGTTCTCGACATATATGAGATCTTTCAAGCTATCTTCTTTGATAGACATATATATCGCACATATTTTGCTATATATCCGATTTGATGGATGTTAACATGAATGTAAAGATCAGAAGTAACCTTGTCATGGCTTTTGATTTCGCCGGGATTTAAAATATTCGAGGTTTAATGAAAAATTTTGAATTTTTTCAATACAAAAGATATGGTCTATTTTACCCGCTAAGTATTATCCGATGACCACCCAAATTGGTAGGCTTCTTCCCCGCCCTAAACTCTAGCTACATGCGCAAATCCGCGTCGATTGGTCTATAATTGCGACCTGTAGAGCAACTGCAAAATCAGGCATTTTTTCAGTTTTTGGTCCATTTCAACCCCTAAATATTATGCGATCATCTCCAAAAGAAATAGGGTTCTATTCTGGCCTTAACCCCACCTACATTCTAAATTTCGTGAAGATCGGGCCATAATTGCGACCTGTAGAGTGATTACAAATTAACATGGACAGACGGACAGACGGACGGACGGACATACATAGCTAGATCGACTCAGCTCGGCGAGCTAGGAAGATCCATATATACTTTCCTATATGGGAAACCAATATTTCGAGGTGTTACATAATTTTTGGCCCAATCAAACTTATAATACCCCCAACACATAGTGTTGTAGGGTATAAATATTGTTTGGTATTTCACAAATTTACATAGTCTATGTTACTTTCAGGCGATGTTGTAATATACCTGGGTCTATAAATTACAAACAATCAAACGTACAAACATTTTCCTCTTTTAAAGTTATTGGTTCTGCAATTTTTCATTTTTTTATTAGTTATCACATTATTATTTAAAATTAAAAAAAAAATAAAATAATTACATGCCGTACAGTTTTCGGACAATATTGATATTTGTACAAATACTTTAGTTCTGCAAATATCCCAATGATATATTATTTTTTAAACACTTCCCAGCATATTGGAACTTGAAAGGGGACAGAAACTGCTACACAACGTCATTTGTTACTTGAACGTCTTTACGAAGTTATATATTTAAACATAGACACAAATGGTCCCATAAATAGTACACATCAAAGGTAAATACTTAATGAATTTACGATGTTTCATCAGCAGTAGCCGGTTTTGAGTTGGGCAACAACAGCTCTAAGCCAAGGCATAAAAATAATTAAAAATTGTGTTTTTCTGCCTTACGCAAAACACAAAATGGCGTCTAACGAATATGCCTTTGTGAAAATGGTTTTTGCTTGTATTTGCCACATCTTCTGCCACACGGCCCGGGAAATGGGTATTAAAGTTAATAAGATCTTCGTCGTTGGCCATGTAAACACAATTAGCATTCTAAATGAGGAAAACAACCAACAACCGCAGTATCAGCAACGATGCCATTGACAACAACCACACAAACATTAATTTCCCCCTGCGTATCAACACAATGCCAGTGGTAACAGGAAAAATCATTTTCATCCACGACCAAGTTGTGCCGCAACAGAAGCCGGTCAAACGATGAAAAAAAAACAACATCATCTGTGTGGGCGGAGGCATTTACATGTTAATACACCTATTCTCTATTTTTGTCGTTTTTGCAACAAAAACCTTGTGAAAATATACCTGTGAATGCTTATTTGTTTAACCCACCCTCCACCGCTAGTAATGCTTGAAATATTTGCTTGAATAACCAAGGGTCCGCCGAGTGCGTGGCATGTGCTCCTGTTAAATATAATTGTGTACTTTATGTAGATACCCATATACATACATATTTATCGATTCTAACTTCAGACTGATATCATTTTATGGAATGTTGACCCATTACTATCGTATTGCAATTCACGATTCGTAAAGAAGATTTACTCGTTTTAAGTGCCTCGAAATTAAACGCATCCTTAAGAAATAATACCCAAATAAAAAAACGCATGATACAGTACTGTGGCTGATCCTTCAAACTTAGTTCAGACTCACGGTCTATTTCCAAACGGAATCTGCTATAAAATGTTTGTTATTCATAAATTGTACATCACGAAATAATGGTTGTATTAAGTACATTTTAGCACCTATAAATCCTATGCCTGGTAGCGCCTTATTTCAACATGAGCATATCAGTTGCTAAGCTGCCACCAAGAGTAAAAAAATGAATTGTAGAGAATAATTATTTTATTTTTAGAGGTTAATTTGTGTCTAGTTTTCCACTCTTCATTTAATTTATTATTTAGATTTATTAAAAAAAAAAAAAAGGTATGGAGGGTATATTAACTTTGTCATTCCGTTTGTAACTCATCGAAATAATCATTTTAGACCCAACAAAGTATATATATTCTTGATCAGCGTAAAATTCTAAGATGATTTAACCCGTCTGTTGTAATCACGCTACAGTCTAAACGAATTAAGATAGGAAGCTAAAATTTTGCACAGATCTCTCTTTTGTCTGCAGGCAGGTCAAGTTCGAAGATGGGCTATATCGGTCCACGATATCGTATAGCCCCCATATACCGGTACCCCACGATATTCGGTATTTTGATGATTTTACCCACATTTTTCAACGGAATTGACTGAAAATCCACACAAGGAGTTCCTTGTGGGTACTTTATATCTCGGCAAAGAATTGTCTATATAGGTCCACGATATCGTATAGCCCCCATGTAAGGGTACTCCCCGATATTCGGTATTTTGATGATTTTACCCACATTTTTCAACGGAATTATCTGAAAATCCATACAAGGAGTTCCTTGTGGGTACTTTATACCTCGGCAGAGAATTATCTATATAGGTCCACAATATCGTATAGCCGCCATATAACGGTACCCCCCGATATTCGGTATTTTGATGATTTCAGGCACATTTTCCAATCGTATTGTCTGAAAATCCACACACGGAGTTCCTTGTGAGTACTTTACACACAGACATAGATTTGTCTTTATAGGTCCACAATATCGTATATCCCCCCATATATCGGCACCTTCCTATATTAGATATTTTAAAGATTTTAAAAGAATTTTTATTGGATTTTATTTTTTTGAAAATTTTCTAATTCGTTCCAAATGGTGGAGGGTATTCAAAGTTCGGCCCGGCCGAACATACTGCTTTTTTACTTGTTTTTTTTGTTTGTTTTGTCGACGCGGAGATTCAAACCTGAAACCTTAATTTTGAATCGATGCCACTTTTTACTTGGTAAGATAACAATAAATAAAAGATCTGCTAATAGAACTTGAGTCGAACTTGGAGAGTTTCTAGTGTTTAATTCTCATATGCTAAATCGCAATAAGTTCGAAATAAGACTACTTTCTAGAGAAGGGCCCTTGTAAGCCATTATCCACACCAAATATGCCTGATGAGCCGCTTAACCAACGGTGAAACGCGTCCCATAATGGTGAGTATGTGATAGTGTCTATCCGGCTTTCCTTTTCACTGCAAATTTCAGATCATTAAGCTCGTCTCGAAAGAGAAACCAACACATAAATCATTTCGTTTTGCAAATTTTATTAGAGAAATTATAGAAAAGGATACGGAGCCTTAATGTCTAGTGGAACTGAAAGTGGATCATTCACCTACCAAATTGTTGCTTGGGAGTGGTAACATCGTCGGCTCATCCTAATAAACATATTTTGGCCGAATATCGCTGTATGTTGTAATCATACAAGCTCATTTAGTTGGGTGACTTTTTATGACTATGCTCGTATACGGCATGTAGAAGTCTAGCTGTTGCTACCATGCATATCTATGAATGTTGACAATGTCGTATATAAATGTTAATCAAAAGATTGTCCTGTTTAGATTAGCTTTACATGTCCCTCCGCCTGCTTCCATTAACGTCTCAACTCTACTCCAAACAACATCGTGACCGTTGCGAATGCGAGACTTGTGCCCTTCGCCTCCACTACCGATTTCTTGTGGCTCTGTCCGTGGTCGCTTTGCGTTCATGGGCAGAACGTCAACCGTTGACAACGACTACAAAAACGGTACGGCAAATAGAGAGCATCATAATAATACCTGCAGAAATTACATTTCAGCGATTATTATCTCCGTAATTCCCATTTGTTCTGTTTATCATATTTTTTGTTTTTCATCGTTTCTCCGACTGTTTTTGCATCTTTTTTTCTCTTTGAGGCCACCGCAGAGAGAAAAAAGACAAATGGAATAATTCCATTGGCTAAACAAACGTAATAACAAAAACAACTACGACAATGCTGGCAACAACAAATTACCAGAAAATTCTGAACTCAGCACAAAAACGATAATAAATTAAATCGCCTTTGTTGGTAATGAGATGGAATTGTAGGAATTGTAAAAGAATTCGTTTCGAAGAATCGCTTTGCGGGTAGCAACGCAACATTGGCTTTTATTTTCATTATTTCACGGACACAAAGGTATCCATAGCGTGCTGAACAAATGCCAGTCTTCATAAAATATTTTATGATTTTAATTATCCTAAAATGTAATAAACAAAAGCATTAAGTCAAGTACGTGTTTTTGATAATGGCCGTTGTTATCGGGTAGTGGTTAGTGCGGGCACAACTCCCTTGAATTTGTTACAAATCCAAATAAACGCTTTGTTTTATAAATAATAGTTATTGTATTTCATTTTCATTGTGGAATTTTATGCAACATTTTGCTTCAAAGACAAATAATAGTTGAAAACGGAGATATTGAGGGTCAGGGACATACGCAGAAACACTTTTTGCAAATCATTTTGTGCGAACTCAACCGGTGAAGAATGAAATTCAGATCCATGCAAAATGTTCGTTAAATGTCGGAATATTAACGAAGATGTACGTCCCATCCGAGGGTAGTTAATAGAGTTGTGTCAATCTAGTTTATAATTGGGTACACCAGCTCCTAAACGTATGAGTGATTTCATAAATTACATATCAGTCATACGCAGTCTGTTTATACAAGCGACCGAAAGTGAAGTGCCAGAATGGCACATGTTTAAGTGGAACATGTGTCGCTCACTTTCCTTCCTGTATCGAAAAGGAGTTAAAAGACGTAAATATTTATTTTGATACCCTCCACAATACGTAGTATGGAGGGTATATTAAGTTTGTCATTCCGCTTTAACTCATCGAAATAATCATTTTAGATCCAACAAAGTAAATATATTTTTGATCGAAGTAAAATTCTAAGTCGATCCAGCCGAGTCGGTCCGTCTCTGTGTCCGTCTGTTGCAAACGCGCCAGAGTCCAAACGTCATGTGATAGTAAGCTAAAATTTTGCATAGAGTTGTCGGTCTGTAGTTGTTTGTCTGCAGTCAGGTCAAGTCAGAAGATTAGCTATATCGGTCAAAGTTTTCGGAATTCGGAATTTGGACGATTTTAGCCACATTTTCAATATTAATAATTTAAATAATAATATTTTAAAATTTAGTATTTAGAGTTTTTAATTAGATCTACCTCCCGCGCAATAATATTGTTCATATAGGTCCAAATAGGTCCCCATGTATGAAATGTTTTAAATAATAAACAAAGTAATTTTGAAAATGTTCAAACTGTGTTGAAATTTAAATTAATATTTGCAGCTTTTGGGGAGACTATGCTCTTCATTTTTGGGATGAAAAAAATAATTGTATTCTTATACGGAACACGATATTGTGGAAAATCCCCGTCGTTCCATTCATTTTTCGCTATAAAAATAAAAAAAACTAATTGTTGCATTTGTTATTAGCAAATTCAAAGTCTCAAGACTCTGGGTTGAGGGTTATATTTTTCAAATTTTATCATTCTGCCCTACCTTGTAATTATTGTACCAGACGTATTAGCATACAATCGGTATTTCAATATTTTTTTCCTCATTTTCAATGGAAATGTTAATGTTTAGGCAATTTTTATATTCGAATAAAGCTCACATAAATATACTCGCATTATTTCTAGTATATTGTGCACAAAGTATATAATATCTGAGCAAAATTAATGGATTGTCGCATGCGACCATTGGGCTATCCTTGTGAAATTTTGTGAAAACAGTTCATTTATAGTTAGTGCCATACGATGTTTTGTACAAGATATCAGATACAACCATTATTTCCCAACTATAGACGAATTACCAACAATGTTATGTTCTGAATATAATCCAAATCCATTCAGATAGATCTATAACTCACATATATATCCTTCCCAAAATCTTAGCTAATACTCTCGTAGTGCAGAAGTTTGGGAACACCCCAACTGATAATAATTTCTGAAGTATTGATATAAAGGCATGGTCGTGGCACTTTTAATGTGTGAACGATAATAACATGGTTTATCACGATCTGTCTATACAGAAAGTATAATCTGCACTGAAAGTATTGCAAGACGAACATCTGTAGTGATACATCATATTTTCTTGATAATCAGGTAATAATTCCGTAGGTTTTTCTGATGTTTATTAGGGACACATACATCTTTGATTCAAATGGTTATCAACATTTTTAAACGTATTTGTCTTACATAAACAAAATCGGCAGAATTCATGTTGAGAATATTGAAAAAGCCGAACGAGATGCGAAAGGAATAGAAATATAAGAAACGATTAAATCTAAGAATTATGTGTAAATTACAGACGGAAGGAGAAAGCACAGCGCAACACAGCATGCGCCACACGTACTTGATTTCATTTTCGATGCCTGTTCTAGATAATGAAGCGCTAATTAAGAAAGGCATTGCGAACCTAAAAGCAAACGGAGATAACTTTTTGGTAAATGCCAGTCAACATCAGACCAGTGTTGCTATGTGGATTCTCAACACAATAGGGTTCATTAAAGAAATTCACTTCAATACTCGTAAGAAAAAAATTAAGTTATCATTAGCAAATCATTCATCAATGATTGCAAAATATTTCTTTGTGATATTTTCGATGAAGTTAAATGTTCTACATTTGATGTATTTAAATGATAATGCTAACGTACGATAATATTTTAGAAAATATATCTATGCAAATTGTGTTATATCAGACTCATACTCAATACAGAATTTATTGTCGAGAACTATGAGCATTTTTAATAAAATATGTCAGTGACTGTAGATTTAATAAAAGAAAAGTTGACGAAACCTATTGATATTTTTCGGCATGATTGCATTTTTTGACGTTTTGCCAATAAGTAGCAATAAGTTTCCACAAAAAATTGATCTTCAAATAATTTTGGCAAGAAATACTATATGGTTTAAGTCTAATTGTATACTATAAAGTGAATTCAATACATATTTGTCATCATCGTCAACTTGATTCAATTTGGCAACTTTAGCTCTCTCGATATTTTGGACTTATGGCAACTCTTATTGTTAACAAGTACAACAAATTAGCAGAATAAGGCAATTTATTTGCCACTTCGAGAGGGGCGTACCAGACAAAGAATTTTTTTATAGTTGTTTTGTAACTGAGCGGACTTGAGAAGAGCCTTCTTCTCCGACCAGTCGAAAGTATCCTAGATGAATTCTTAATACAAACATATGTATTATCTTTCTCTCTCTCTCTCTCTGCTCCTTCCTTCCGAACCTATCCACTTAGACATGGGAAATACACAACGGGTGAAATCCATCTAGACATTCTGCTTGTATTTCGAACACTAGCATAAATGCACACGCACCAACACAGACATAGCAATGAACAATTAACTTAAAGCGTGACTTGTAAGCGTAAGTTTCTTTGGCAATTGTTTTTCTACGTCTTGTCGAAATTAGAAGAATTAAAAGTAATGAATAAAATTTGTACAGACAGAAGGGAAACAGTGCCTTGTTCCGCTTCACTGCGAATGATAAAGAAGAATTAAATATTTCGCAAATTTCTTCTGTGCGGTTTTCATGCTAGCGAAAAAGTCGAGAAAAATGCAAACACAGAAGTTTACTTGATTCCTAAACTAAATAAAAAAACTAACTTGAATTCCAACTCAGAACTTAAATTGGATTTAAAATATTCGAAATACCAATCCGGCCATGCTCGAAAAGTAAGATTGATCTTTGCATTGTGATGCGAGTAATGAAAAGGTCCAATGTAGCAAAATGATGACAACCTGAATTACTTTTAAAACATTTGTTCGCACACTAGACCATATTTGCTGTCGATGGCGCACAACCCACCAACTCAACAATTTTAAACGAAATTGAGAAAAAAAAAACTTTTAATTGCATTTCACATAGAAAAGTGTGTCATGTTTCTTCTGTTAACACTCGTCTGTTGTTTTTGAATGTCTTTCCAGTATTGAGATACATTTTTATATTGAGAAAATATGCGAGAGTTGGGCAAACAATTTGGAATAAATAAAATGAACATATTATTTCTTGTCCAAACTGTTGTTACATATCTAAGTCATTATTTAAGTAAAAAAAGTAAGTAAGGCAATTTTTTATTAAAATCTTTCCAAATATCAAAGCTTATTCTGCAACTTTCCATTGTTAGAGTTACCATTAATGTATTAATTTCAATTTTATGGTCGGATATTGCAATTATTGCTCTCCACATATCTTGAAACAATATTTTTCAAAGATGAACTTACGATGGAAAATTCACATTTTGTGGATGTGAATTTTCCATCGTAAGTTAGAGAAAACATCCAAAGGTTTCATGCATTAAATAACTATAATTTGCATTGGATTCTTGAGATATTTTCGTATAGTCATACAAAAGTGTTATCATTGCATTCATCTAGAACCAAGAGTCCATGCACACTTGACCTATATTTACGATCTGTATAAACTAAATACAAGGAGAGTTAAAAAAACTTCAACAAAGTCAAAGCCATAATTTTTAGCATCAAATTTTAGAAAAGGTTTAGATTTATTCGAATTGGTCAACTTTGGCACGAATTATGGCCTTCAAACGGCCAATGAAAACGTCACACGCTGCCCGAATATTGCTCTGCCGTATTTTGGATCGTTCCCGGCGAAGCACTTTATTGAGGTGGTATTTTTTAGTACCAACCTTGATTTCAAGATATGTGTTAAGATTTGATTTTTTTCATAACCAATTTCTCTTAAGTTGCTGTGTAGTTTAGAGAAGTGACTTGAATTCGAACGAAAGGAGTGCATTATTTGTATTTACCTGTAATTTTCTTCATGTCGACGGAAAATTTTCACAAAACTTAAAAAAAATGTTGCTTGCATATTTCGTATGAATCAAATGATTATGACTATGCGGCAATTGTTTCATTTATGTGGTAATACTTTTTTACATCGTAAGAATATCGAAATTTCAAATGTCAGTACTTAAAAGAGTCGATTTTTCAGTTTTAGCTGACAAGTATGGATAAACAGAACGGTTTTATTACACAAGGGTTTTTTAACTTTTATTTCTTATTTGCAATTTTGTTGTGGTTGGGTATGGTTTTTTCTTTTCTGAAGTTATATTATTTGTTAAGACTTTTACATCGATAAGGCAAAATCGTCGAAATTGGGTAAACAATTTTCTAAAGATTTTGAAATAACCTGAGTATCTGAATCTGAATTCGAATGCCGTAAATAAATTAGTCCAAATTTAAAACAAACACTTTCGGGATTTCTAAACACCGCGGATGTACGGCGTCGTTCGAATTTCTTTGGAATAATTACTCCTGTGCGTAGATTTACTACTACCACAACTACGGCAAATCCTGCTACCTCTTATGCCCCCAGTCGCCATACATCCGGGATTTTGTAATAAACGTTTACGAATTTGGTGTATTCTAATTTCTATTTTTGAACACGAAAATATTTTTATTCAATTAAATTACCTTCTAACCACCCTCTCGTTTTCACTTATTATTGTTGCTAGGCTCAAGTCAACAATTTGGAATATAAATTGTCCAATTGTTGAACAAATAAGAATTCTTCAATGCATAACGCCACAAACATTCGGAGTAATGACTATGGCAGAATAATTGTCGTTTACCATATTTAAAACAGTAATATTCCTTTATTTTGAAGAGAAATTTTCAAACCACAAAATTTCCATAGCTATTGTTATTGCTGTCAGTCCGAATGTTTACAGAAGATCGTAAAACTGCTTATCAATTTGCTAAACATAACGGCATTACGACACTGTACGCTTTTAAACTTTAAAGTCCGTTTTTAGTGTGACACTCTCGCACAAAGTCAATTTGTACATCTGCGAAGTGAGGATAAAACCTCAAGCAGCAGCTCCGGCAATGGTCCATTACTGGGATGGCAACGCCCAACCCAATGGATGTGTTAAAAATGCTTTTAGCATAAACATTTCGCTCTGGTTCCTGCATCCGTTGGCATTCCTGGGCACGCTTTCCCTGTTTGCATATAAAAACAATACCGAGTCAATAAATTCGTGCAGAATGCATCTCATGGGAGCCATATTGAACTCAATTTGCGACCAACGCCAAGTATTGACAAAATTTATGGCAACCAGAAAATGACACATTGACACCACATAAAAAACGAAGAATGAAGGGAAAATTACATGCGCAGGCATTGGTCGCATGTAGATGTAAAACAGCTTAAATGTTGAATAAATCGTTCACAGAGAAAAAAAAACACAATGCTCAAATGAAATGTACATATGTATGTTACATACATATGTGTCGTAAAATAGACATAAGAACAAGATTCAAGAGCAGGGAAGAATATTGGTATGTAATATATGATCAGTTGTTTAGGATTTTCTTTTAAGATCCCTTAATGTTTCATTTGGCTTAAGACCTTCGCTGTCAGAGCCTTTATCATTCACATTTAGCTTGTAATTATTTTAGTTATAAGTTAAATTAGCAAATAAATAAATAAATGTTTAGGATTTTTAGTTTCCTATAACATTACCAGTTGATTTTAAGTTTTCAGAATTCTAATATTAATTATTAAGCAAAAAATATCCGAGCAAAAATTGGTAATGTATATTCATCATTGGATATGGACCCACTTTTTTAGAGTGTGGGCAAATTGAGGCTTTAGAAGACAAGTCAAGACAAGAAATTTCAAAATAAATTAATTTCATCGACTAGTTGGCTTCTTTGCCATGAATTCTTGTTTAAGTATTTATGCAAAAATTTTTGCAATTAGAGTATCTTAATATTGTCCATCTCTTAATTACGCACCTAATTGGTGAAAATGCTTCACGCACCAAAAGCAGAATTTGTCGCAGGAAACCTAAAATTATACTTCACCTCAAAGTACTTGGGTGTCCAAGTGGCTGAGAAGTAACGAATAGGAATGTTACTTAAGAAAATTGCCATTGAAGGAAGAATACTTCATTTTTTGTTGCAAAGCGACGGACTGTTTCTGAGACCAGAGTCTTAGGCCGGCCAATAAACGTAAATGCTTTTTACCTATGCCTCAGCAAATTTGAGCTATAAACAATTTTGAGTGCACCTTCAAATTTTTGTTTTTTTAAAAAGAGTGTTTTTTTTTTAAAGTGGTAGAAGATGAATTCATTTCTTTGCAGTTTTCTAGTGTACAACAGGTAGGAGACCTGTACTAGATACTTTTGGAAGATTGAGTTAATTTCCATAAAGTCAATTGTAAGGGAGGTTTGCTAAAAATACACATTCAAATCGTTTTTTATATAATTTGACGCCAGTTTTATTAAGTTTTTGCCTATTTAAATAGTTATATTAATATTTTCTTTTGTCTGGGGTTCTCTATGTAAATTAGGACATCATTGTGTGGACCAAGGTTGTGGAGACGTGATCGGACAATTTTGCTAGAGTCTGGTTCGAATTTATATGTTTTTAAAAATACCATGCAATGTTGCTTTGGGAGTTAAATAACGTTTTGAGAACATGGTGGATAGTGCACAATAAGCAAATCAGTTTTGATTACCAAGTATCTACCTAAATTGTGAAATCGGAAGCTATAAGGAAACGTACTTTTATTATGTTTATCTGATTGTAAGTGCGGAGTATAATTTGAATAACCAAAGTGTTTATAAAATCCGAAATAAGCATCATGTTCTCTTCATTTATCACACATCCCATTACTTCCACTAACACAAGATCTCCTATGAAAATGGGATATATCGGTCCCCTCCTTCTGGTACCTCCCCCACAAAGGGTAAAAATTTCAAATGTTCATGGAGCTGGAAAAACCGAAATTAAAATCCGATTCCATTCAGACTTGACACATCTCAATATTTTCATCAACCCAAGATCTGTTATAAAGATGGTAGAGGTCGGACCATTTCTTTTGATACCTCCCCCCATAGGGTTCAAGATTTTGAGAAAGCAAACGCTTAAAGTAAGCCAAATAAGCATTCAACAAATTTCACACATACAAACATTTTTCCTTACACAAGATCTGTTGTGAATATGATATATACATATCTGCGAAACCCTTCTTGAGTCTCACCCACAAAGGGTCACAGTTTTCAATACTTTTATTTGTCGTAACTTGCGATACAAGTCAGCAATTCTTTACAATTTGCTATATCTAAATATTTCTCTCCACCAGAAAATTGGGATGAATATGGATTTAATGATGAAATTACAAATATTGACCAAACCTGGGACATCGCAATATTTATATCGTACTTATTTAGGTCCGATATGAAATTGACAATATTAGCCCATTCCTTCAGAGCCCACTCCATAGAGGCTCAAGAGTTTGAATAATTATAATAGAAGTCAAAACATATTTAAATAATCGAACATTGGCTAAGGGTATACGTTTGTCGGTAGAACCGACTGATATTTTTTAACTTGTTTATTTAGACTTTGTATATGAACTTGTTTGTTATACTTTTAGTTAATAGCTTATGTAATTTAAATTATTATCCTCATTACCAAATAATATGTTTATGAGGTACATTTTGGCACCAGTAACTTATACTTATAAAGTAGTATCCTATTACTCATAACGAGGTATGATGAAAGTAACTTATTCTGCCTTGCTATCTTTTTCGTTAGCTTTCCGGTATTGCAGACGATATGAAGTTTTCATTATTTTTGATCTACTGTACTGGAGAAGATAATTACTAGTGATTTTGAAGGTGGCACATTTGGCTACCAAATGTTTGCTGGATTAGAATTCTCAGAAGTTTCAAACTCAATGTCAGAGATCCATTTATATAGTTATCTTTTAAGCACGTTAAACCCATTCTTATTGTTTCGATATTTGGTAATAATTTCGAGTTACTATCGCCAACCACAACAAATGCGCATCACATTTAGACAAGTTAAAGGAAATATTTAGAACTTCATATAACCATAACCGTGTCATGTCCTAAAAGGACAACAATACAAAGCTATTGCTAGACCTAATCTAATGATTTAACGAAACCACTAACGTCGCAGACCGCAGTCTCTGAAGTATTGCATTCGAAAAGGATCTTCGTGGAACATATTTTAGCAAAGCTGAAAACAAATTGGGCTATCTCGACACATTCACTCATCGCAGAAAACTCATCATAACGAACTGGGGTAGAATTCGTCATCGTTTCACTTGTCAGGGCACACATCCACTGTAGCAAGTACACACACCCACACACAAGCGCACCCATACAGCTCTTGGCATATGTTGCTGTGGGTATGTGCTGCAACAATTGAAATGGCAACAAAAATGTCACATTTCTAAAAGTTGACAGTGTAGCACTCGCTTTTTATATGGTAGCCCATTTCTCTTGCTTTCAGTACAGGTGGTGTTGTTCACCTCTTCTGGCTCTTTTGGCTCGAAACACATGTGAGTGTGTGATGTGTGCTCGTGAGCATCCAAGAAAGAATGAAAAAAGTCGCAGACAAAATTGCACCGAACACGGACCGAACAATGGGTGGATGAACGAGCCGCCACAGGGGTAATGCCAAGATGATGGTTACGTTGCTAGTGACGATTTTCCTTGCGGGCGACGGCAGCTGCGGCGGCTGAGACCGGTGTTTCTTAACAATTTTCCCATTGTTTAGTCTCTGTGTGTTGGAGATGTTTCGAGCTCACTACAGAGGACAGGGCAAATACTTACAGTTGTAGTACTTTTGGGATTGTTGAGTGTTTTTCAACTGTCATTCATGTGTGAATTAATAATTTTGCCAGCAACATTCTTATTCCTATTGTTGTTATTGCTGTAGTTGTTGTTGGTGGTGGTGTTGTCTTGCTGTGAATCTTTCTTTTTTTGCTCATCGCCTATTCTTGTTAGTTTTGTTGTTGTAGAGTGGTGCGGTTGTAAAATACACACGGAGACATATAACATCATTGCACATAGCATGTGTGTGTGTGTGAGTGTCTATGTCGGATGTCGGCAACGACATCATCATCAACAACTGCAACAACGCCAACAGCAACAGCAATGGCAGTGACAACAACATTTATTTGTTAAGCAAATGGAGACGTAAACATTTGCACCAACGCCATACTCTGTGGATCTACCAGCTCCCGAGCAGCTGGCACTGCGGCTGCACAGGATCGGGAGCCGTATCTGGAATGTTATCTATGATGTTTTAGTGGTTTGTTGAGTTTATGTTGCCGCTTATAGTGATGCAGCTGTAGTGTCGCTCCGAGAGTGGGTGTGGCATGTCAGAGGGCTGGCTGGTTGGTTAATGTGTGTTTTGTTGATGCTCCTGCTAATTCGGGCTGTTGTTACACTGACATTTCGAACTAATATGAGGGCTTTAGCAAAGATGGACTAGTTTCAGCTGCAACTCGAGCTGAAAGACAACGTAGCCAGACAACATGAAACCATTAACGCGTGCCACTGCTGTCACTGCTATGTCACTTCCTGCATTAAGCTGTGATTGTAACATACCCACACCAATTCCACAGACAACACGCACACACCCACAGCCATAAAGTGGCGTTGGTTTTTGTGGTGCTGTCACAAGTGACAGCTAATGTGTGTCGCATTTTATGTTTTTGCCACGACATTGCTGTTGTGTGTGTGTGTGTGTGGCCATTGCAGTAAAAGTTAAGATATTAGCGACAAAGTTAAGCGTATTTATGTATTTATTGATAAATGCATGTATGTCTCTTTAATTGAGTGAGAGTATTGCGTACACCATTTGTGAAGGTATCTAAACTATGACAGCTTGACAATCAAATTTCTTGGAAATATCGGTCATTTGATGATTGAATGACATGCAATTTGTGCAACAGTTCATGCAATATTGTACTATTTAAAAAAAAAAAAAACTATTAAAACTTAAAACATTAACAACCTTTAAATGCATCCATTATTCTACAAAGCTTTGCTTTGTTACGGAAAAAAATTGTGCCAGTGGTGACGAAATTATCGAAGCTATTATCCGAGTATACCAAAATTGGTACATCGTAATATTATTATCAAAATTGAATATGTAATATGTTTGTAATATCGGTCTACTCCTTAAAAAGATCAAATTAAAACAAGAAAAAATCATGCTGTTTTTTTTTTTCACTTTTTGCGAATCCCAATATTTGTATCAGTGTTAGGTCAGATGTAAAAATGGACAATATCGATCAACGCCATTCACTAAACACCACCCTCCACAAAGGGCCAACATTTTGAATAATTATGACTTTTATAAAATGTAAAATAAGAGTTAGCTTGCCTTCAAATTTCGCACATCCCAACATTTTTATTGATAAAACATATGGTGTGAAGATGGAATATATCAATCCTTTCCTTCAGGTACCTCCCCCACACAGAAAATAAACGTTCGATTTTCTTTTTATTTTGCACACACCAATATTTTTATCAGTTTAAGATGAAGAGAATACTTCGATCCGTTATACCTCACCCATATTTCAGCATTTTACAAAAGCTATCACATTTAATTAAATCTGAAGGAAGTACTCGATATTGTCCAAATTTGGCATGTCGTGATGTTTATATTAGACTTAGATCAGATGCGCAATGGACAATATAGGTGCAATCCTTCTAAACCTCCCGCATTAAGGGTCATAACGCAAGTCTGAAGGTATACATCTGTTGGCTAAACCGAGTGAGTGAGTTATGCCTTCAAAGAATAACTAGAGGATTTAAATATTCGGAACATAGAACAAGTTTAGGCGTTGGTAGCTTTACTCAAAATACAAAGTAGTGTATGGTATAATAAAATCGACCGCGCCAGATCTTTTCCCTTCCCCTACTGGATTACTGGTAAGTTAATTTGTATGCTTTCTTAGTTTTGGCTCTAATGTACATATAAATAATTGAAATGAAAAAAAAAAAAATATGAACATATCTGTGATTTCCTGAAATAAGTTTGTTGGAAAGTTTTCTAGCGCTTTTATAAACAAATAGAATACCAGAACACAAATTGAAAACTACGAAAAAATGTATAAATATTTCTGTCAACATGAACTTTTGTAAGATATTGAAAAAAAAAATTAAAATATCTTTTTAAAAATTGTTGTGATAACACAATAATAAAGTAGAACTAATATTCTGTTTTTTAGGACCGCATTCTGTGACCAAGTATTGTTTTTATTTTTTTTTTGTAAACACGATTTGGTATTTTTTTACGAGGTCGAAAAAAATTAAGGACAGGACATAAGTTGTTTTTCAATAATTAAATAGTTAAGTGTGTTTATTTAATAGAGACGATCAATAAATATATTAAAGTGAAAAGCATGGTAAATAATTAGAACAATTTGCCGCTGTGATCTCTATGAACTTTCGCTGATTTTCATATAAAAGTACTGTAAAGGCATTTACTGAATGAATAAAGGCTAGTGTGTGAATGTGCATTCGTAAAGTTTACAAAATTTTGTTGGCAAATATAACAATGTCTGAAAGTGTTATACGGAATGTTTATTGTACACATATCGTAAATGTTAGTATAACAGATAACATAGTTCATGTTGTTGTATGTGGGAAATAATGTTAGTCACAAAATGATATCTAATATTAAAGTGCTGACTTCTGTATATACAAATCTGCAGTATGCCAATGGAATATATATTTATATAGTAAGTTTAAATATTTGGAAAAAGGTCCGTTGAAAAAAAATTGAAAAAACTAGCTAAAGAAAGTCTTAAAGTAAATTATACCCTGCACCACTTTGTATATTTAGTAGAGCTTCACATAACAAATAAAAGTTTTCATTGGGAATTTGTCAAAATTAAATTATACCAACTATGATTATAGTAATAATTAAAAGTCCAAAGGAACTAATATATGGGAGGAATATCCTCCTCTGAATCGTTTTCGACTAAATTTGTCGAGGCATTTTCGCCTTTTTCAATTCGTGCTCGTATTACCCATTTGGAGCACAATTAACTTGAAATCGCGTAGATAGAGCTATATCGTAGAGAGCTATATCTTAATCTGAACTGATCTCGATAAAATTTGGCTAAGGTATTTCTGAGCTGAATTTGATATATTTCCCCGAATATCGTTACTACGGAGTCTATGCATTATTATCTCCCATTTCAATAGGGTTCGTCCTTGGGTCAAACAAATAATTTGTGCAAAATTTCATTTGAATCAGGCAATAAATGCGACCCGTACTTTGTTACATACATCGACTCAGAATGTGATTCTATGCAGATCATCAAAAGGAACTATAGGTCTATCTCGTTTCCTTTTGCCTCTTACAAACAAATGCACAAAGACATAATACCCTGACCACCTTGTAGGGTGTAGGGTATAAAAAGAAACCAGTCCCCATGGATTGTTAACCAATAGCAATTCGGCTAGACTTTGCATACTTTCTTTGATTTTATATGTCTACTTCAAATTACCAAAATATAGACCATAACATATGTGCTCGGCCAATTTAGCCAAGAGAAATGATAACGGAATGAATGACAATTCTAGCTTCAAAAAGGAAATTGGACGCTGCATTAATGAAATACCGAAGCAATTATGCAAATCGGCCATTAAACTTTCCATCAAAAGACGGAGTGTATGCCAGCAAAACCGCGGAGTCACCTGCACTATATCTTGTTCCATACCTAACCTCATTTTGTCTACTTCACTAGATAAAAAAGTGTCAGGATTTTTTATTTTTTTTTTTAAATATCTGTATTTTATTAAAAATTTAAAAATTGTGTTCTAGTTGGAACACCCTTTTTAAGGGTATATCTTGGTGTGCATTGACAAGTACTATGAATATTATTTACTGCTCTATTTTTTGCGGGAACCCCGTTCCCGATTAAAAGTATATACGATTATTTTAAAAAGTGAAGCTAACAGTACGAAAAGGGTTTTAAATACAATTCTTGATGAAAAAATCAAATGCATTTTTATAAAATAGCAAATGACACACAAACAAGTGAGGAATTCAAACGAAATATCACGTGGCAGGGAGAATAAAACATCACCTTTTGATAATATATACAAATTATTGATTATTTAATAGCCTTTCTTTTTTGAACGTATTGATTCTTATCCTATTTAATATTGCACTCACTCTGTATTCAAAATATTTAATAACTGGCCAGCCAAGCAATAGCTATCAAAACGTTGACATTATTACCTCTTTATTGAGAGATATATTTCCGTTGATTAATTCATCAACAAGAGGTGAATATAAAATTGTTTTGTAATTTCGGGGTTACTGTTTGTTGTTGTTAGGCGAAAGCACAATTTACATAATTAATTTCTTGAGAATAGCTTAATTGACATTCGTACCTGTTGCATTTGACTGAGGGAATATAACAAGCAATTCCATTCCGCTGCCATAAAAGTCAACACGTATTATTAATTAGTCATCAATCATTAACCGAATTTCGCCCACAACTCTTTACTCGACAACCGCACAGCCTGAAGGCAGGCGCATATTTTCGTGGTGAATGTTCCCCAATAACGTGGCTAGGCCACACACAGGCTGAAATATCTGTGAATCGAATTTGTACGGAATCAGACTGAAGTGGGAACGTGCCACCAGTAACTTATTAACATTTCAAATGAAACTTTGATTTTGAATTATTTATAACTTCCCATGGAGGATAGTCAATTGTCGGTGGCATTCCATTCCGCAGACTGAAAGCAAACGACTACGGCCAGTATGGGTTCAGAGACAAGGCGGCTGTTATGAGGTAAGAAACCAGAAACCAATAAAACCGCCATCATCACTCAATATATGGCGGCTCGTAACTCGGACGGTTTTTTTCAGTGATTTTTTATTTTTTGCCACTGCAGCATTGGAAGCAACTTCAAGTTTATATTCAACGTTGTTTTGCTTCCAATTCTCGGCCGAGACAAACGAACTGGAGGATGAAGCACAACAACTGAGGAAGGAAACTACCACAACTTTATTGGGTATTGGTAACGCAAAAAGAAAATCGAATTCAATCGGAAGGAGCTACTGCGAAAAGACAAGCACACATTCACCGCGGTCACGAAGGAACATTTCGATATCTTCACCCACCCTCTGGGAGAGTCTCGGTGTGGTGGTGTTGTGCGGGCGGAAATTGTGGCAGCGTTGCCTTCGTTCGTCGTCCCATTATTTATTTATCTTGTCGTCTTGTAGGTCTATGAATTTACACGCCTTTTTGCAGTGGCAACCTTGAATCGGTGTGAGGGGTGTGTTCCCTGGCGTGCTCCCCTTTCTCAATGCGATTGTTGTTGATCGTTTAACAGCGTCTATTTCAAGACATTCGCTGGTTTCATATATATTCCATTTTGTACTTCCCGCACCGCCCCCCGAGATGAGGTTATTTTTTCATTCCGTATTGGTTTGGTTATTGGTGATGTGTTTTTTCTTCTTCTTTTTGTTTGTTTTATTTTTGTTATTTATTTAGTGCTTATCTTTGGCGCGCATAAATAAATATCAATTTTGATTTATTCTTTAGTTTATTCCTGACACTCTTTTTATCGACTGCCTGGTTTCGTTGCTTTTGTTGTTGTTGTTCTGCTATTGGTTGTTCTGCCTTTGTGGTTTTCTATGTAGACTTGTTTTCTGTGTTCTGCTGTGTCATCTTGGCGGGGTTTGATATCAATTTTACTGTGATTCGATTAACTTCGTGTCAATGATTTAACAACAGTGGTCCAAATAGTTAACAAAGTGGGCCCGTCATTGCAAGATAAGATTTATACAGTGTCATGTCAAATCATATCTTACAATGTCGGGTCCACTTTGTTTAATAAAAAGAGCAGGTGATAATACCTCTCACAAGCCCCCATATTTAAAAACGCTTTATTTTTGACAGTATTGACAGTACGATACTTTCGTAATCCATCGTATCTTCAATTTTGGATGTGGATGGGCCAAACACGTGTAAGCTTTAAATACCCCGAAACATGGTTCAAAGTGTGGCATGATCCACTGAACCGGATCAACTAGCCCTGGAGCTACGGCTGCGAAAAACATAATATACATTACCTATTTCATAAAATGACGGAAAATATATATTTTTGCACGTTCAATATCCTGGATAGTCTCCACATGAGTTATTTTAAAAGTAACTCCTGTGACAAAAAACTTTTTTAACTAAGTGGTGAGAGCGTAAGCTCCATAGAAGAGGAACAAAAATTTAAATTAAACTAAAAGTTTTTTGAAAATCTTCTAAATCTTACAACCACACTTACAACAATAATGGGATTAAGCCTGAATATTTTGCAACTACAAAATACTTCGGCATCCCGAACAAACATACCAACACTGTTCCAAAAAAAAAAAAAAAAAAAATAAATAAATAAAATAAATTAATAAAAATAAATAAATAAATAAAATTTTCTTTTGGCTCCCACGATGCATGCCACAATCAAGGACACGGCAATTGGACAGTACATATGACACTAACATTTGTATAACGAATCCTAAAATGACTTTTGGTTTCATAGTTCTTAAATTGATTCGATTGATTTATTAATTAATTTTTTTAATATTTCGCCCTTACATCTATTCAGCTAAGGGATCTTTTATCTATAACATACGGGTATTTCAAATCTTAAAGAACACACCACAAACAATCAAGGTCGTCATATCTTGGAAAATAAATGTGTTATCCTCCCACTGTACTTTAACGCAGTGTAGCGCTGGCTGCGTGCTCGTGTACATTAACAGTTCCTTATTTTCAAATCGGATTTCTTTCCTCTATCCCCATTCCACTCCCACTTGTATGAAGGAAGAAATAACAAATTCCACGAGAGCATTTATCGCTGAAGGAAACACCACCGTGTCACCCTCGTTCACTCAAGTCGGTGTTAAGACGAGTTCACTGAATTATTTTCACTTTATTGAATATTGTCTTTTGGTGGAATTGATTTCATTGCTCGTCTTCCCTTCCCGCCATTCGTGCTGATAAAGTTATTCGCGTGGCTCTCTCCTCGGAGAATGCCTCCTTTCATGCTGGTTTTCATTTTTTATGTTGATATATTTAACACTTGCAAGTTTTTTATGGGTTCAATTTAAAAGATACTCTCATTTTTTAGTCTCGGGCCAAATTCCACTGTACGCCGATAAAAATAAATTTCATAATTTAATAAGAGAGCAGTGAAATGAAACTATTCTTGACTCGAATATTGTATTAGTTATTCACACAGAATACATAAAGTTTTATTGCGAACAATTTATTTATGGAAAAAGGCCCACACAGCACTCCACCATCCTGGGCATTATTTCGGAGACATTGTGTTTATTAAAAATGTAGAACGGCATGACTAGTGAGATTGTGCGACTGGATGATGGCTGTCGGGTCGGCATATGTTCTTGTGGCAACAAGGATGTGGGATTTTAATAAAAATAAAGGCTCTAAAACAGAATTCATTTTCCCCCCGACATTTATATGTAAATGAAGTTATTTACTATGGCAACTAGAGGTTATTTATTTTTCAAGCATGTTTGACTTGTTCTTGAAGTATCGTAAATGTTCATCACATGTGTCCACAGCTTCGGCACTCTTACAACACTTTTCAAGGATGACTCCATATGTATCAGTTTTATGCTGAGGATATTTTTCATATGTGCATACATAAAATTACTAATTTTACAAGCAAATGATTTAAGCTGTGGCTTTTTATGAAAAGTACAACAAATTATTTTAGGAAATACGATACGCATACGCTAGCTGTTTTTTCGCATTCATCATACGCCGTATGGGCGAGCAAAACTTTTCTTATATTCGATTCGATTCAAACCCCTCATCACATTTTTGGCGAAGCTAAGTAATATTTTCTTCTCGGTATGTACTGATTTCTAATTGTGAAATTTTATAAAGTTATTGCAAAAATTACGAGGCAGTTTTTGTGTCGCACGGTTGCCGCAGGTCAAAATAGCACTTTGCCTCTCGCCGAAAGTAAAAATATTTAAATTTTCTAAGACAACTCAGAATAAAATAAAACAGTTGTCTACAGAAACCAAATGGTGTAGGATAGTGTTTTTCGTACAAAGTAATATTTGACATTCGTTATCGTTAGTTGAGAAGATATAAAAAATTACATTCACTTAAGTTATGAATATAAAACGTTGACATGTATTTTTGTATCAAAAAAAAAGTACAAATTTTCCCAACAATACAAGGACCTTTAGTCCTTTCAAAGTAGTTCGCCGAAAATCATCGAACTTTAACAATGACTACATTTTGACAAGAGATGTTACAAGCGTGTACTATTTGGTACACTAAAAAACAGAATACAAAGTGGTTATTTGAAATTTATACATATTATCAGACATCGTCACTATTTAAACTCAAAACAAACAAAAAATTGAAATATCTAGTATCTAGTATCATATGCAAATATAAGCTATTCATCTATTAAATAACCAGTACTATATAAGTTTAGATATATTGAAATATGTGACACCCATATTACTATACCCTCCTCTGAAACCTTATCGTTTTTGCCTTTTAGTTTTGCCAGCGAAATATGTATATATTTATACGAACAATAACATTGACATTATTTAGTTGCTACCCAGCTGTAGAATGGGTACTATTTATGAAAGAGCGTAACGAAACGTGGAGGAGGAAAATGCCTTTTGCAGTGTTTAAGATTAATTCCGCTCCATTTGCATTAAAATATGTCAAGTGTCATAAAAACACAAAAATCGTATAAATAAAATGAAAGTGAACATGGCTTTCTTTCATTCATTCTTGCTTTTTGTTTGATTCTTGAAGAGCCTTTTGCTTTTAGCAGCAACGAAAAAAAGCACACACCAAGAAAAAAAAACTACAATAAACAAATGGCAAAAACAAGGCCTACACTTTTTAGCACTAAACGGAACGAAAAAAGGAAATATTTTTACATCACATTGTGTAGTCCACAGGAATGACTCGGTTCGTCTACATGTCCTACATTTTTGTTGTGATGTTGCTGTTGTTGTCGAGTGAAATTAAAATATGAAATGTGACTGTTGCTGAATGTGCACTTTTTTGATTCGTCTAGAAGTGGCAGATCTAGATCTGGGTCGGTTGTGCCAAAAATGACTTGAGACTCTGAAATGTTTGTCTTGTTTACAAAGAAAAAAATAAAAAACTATTTATGTAAAATTTATCATTTTTCCTGTCAATCACATTTGCACATTATTTCAAATGTTATATCTATTAGAGATATGCAAACAAATATACACATGTCCGTCCATGGCAATCACTCTAGCTTTTGAATGAATCGACCTATAGCCCACAATGTCCTTCAAGTTTTTCTATGATTTCTTACTGTGAAGTTCTCGGAATTAGAAACTATTCCAGCAGAACAGAGGCCATGTTATTTTGAAAATTTTATTGTACACAATTTGAATTTTTTATTTCCAAATGGACATTCAACTCTACAACAATCATAAGTCGGTCCTGTCGACTCGGCTTATTATGAGGAATTTGGAGAAATTCTTATTGTTTGTGGGCAAGGAGCCGTTGCATATCGGGTTTTAATGAACATTTCAATTGCAAAAAAATCATGACTCCTTTATGATGTGGGTATCAGTTTCAAAATCGGAAAATATATACATTCTAAAAATGTTGATCGTTTGTTGGGAAGCTAGTAAAAAAACTATTAATCTGCAAACCAGGCAGACGGACATTGCTAGATCAACTTCAAATGTCCTGAAACGCTTTTCGTTTAAAAAGGCTACCGTCCATTTTATTTGTAGACTTTAACTGCATTCCTAACCAATTTTCGCTGGTAATTGCCGTTAAAAATAAAACTCCTTAAAATAAAAAGAACTTAGTTTTAAAGGTTCTTTATCTAACGATCGTTCTCTCCGGCTGAACTTAATGATTTTTTAATTGTTTAATTTCAAATATAGCCATTTGAACATTTTTGTGATAATAGTAAGCACTTTCACATGCGCAAAGACATTGGAATCTTTAAAGTACTAGGACAACCGGTAGTCTTAAAAAGGGGTTGGAAATCACTGAAAAATCGTGGGGCATAATAAAACCAATAACAAATGAGAGATCAACTTGGAAGGTGTATGTAGAGGCCCTATGTTCCGCAGTGAGTTAAAGTGAAAAAAATAAAAGAAGAAAACATATATTTTATATTTACTTTACATAAGTTTCCTGTTGATTTATCTATTTACCACTCTAAGGCTCCGACTTGCGTTGCATTTTTGATATTCATGTTGTGAAATAATAAAACAGTAGAAACAATTCGCAACATAGACAGCGATGGAATAAATCAAGTAGCTAATATTGCCGCTCCACTCCAATCAATTCTCTCTCAATTTAGATAAATGATCAAAAACCATATACTCCACCATTAAGAAGGACAATGCATCCAGTGATAATGAAAATAATAATGATTTCGAACCAGCAATGTCTAGTTTAATATACTTATTTAAATATATTTTCATATTCCAATCAGAAAAATGCGAGGGCAATGAAAAGTATTAACCAAAAAGATCTCCTAAAGATATGCTGACGCCTAAGCTTATAAGTTATTGTTCTTCTCAACGGGCACTCAATTTTTAGATGACTTTTCGTAGCATGTATAATTTGTTTTTATGCCGTCTTAAACAATATTTATTTTCCAACCTTTGGACCAGAGCGTAATTTTCAAGGTTAAAATGTACTATTTACGACGAACTTTCCGGCAACTTCTTAATTCATCAGATCAAAATGATAAACACCCTATAGAAGACTTGTAGAAACCACACAACATTATTGTTTTTTCTCAAAAATATTTTTTAAAACATTAACCAAAGTAAAAAATATTAAGTTCGGTGGGCGGAGCTTTTGATACCACCCACCTTTGGGTAATGGAAACATTTTTATAAAAATTTATCCAAATTTAAACGTGTTCCACTTTAAACTACAAATACTGGTAAGACCGTTTGGTTAATGCGGTCAATCTTAAAAAAAAAAACATGAAATGAGTGAGGCCGTTATGTAGGGGCCATAACAAAACCGGAATCTCTATGGACAATTTTATACTTCAAGGATTGTCATCTACCAAATCGATTTTGTTGCCTTTTACTTTTCTGTATTAATAATACAATTATTGAAATTATAGCGTTCTCCTAAAACGTGATTAAAAACCTGGAGTGCCTGCACTTCTTTCTCTCATTAATCCAGAATGACACCCTTATATACATTTTCTAAAAAAAAAATATTTCGGTTTCAAAGAAATATATATCCAAATAAATGCATTTCGAAAAAAAAACGAAATTACTATTCGATTTTTCCATTCTATTTAAACCGATGTGGTAAGGCTCACACCACTCGAGGGCCTATCTGTATAGCTTTTGAACAATTTGATGTACGAAATGTAATTTGGCAAATATTCGAGTAAAGAACAGGAATTGAGTGTTCATCTTCCACTGCGTTGTTGTTGCCGATGATGACATCGTAAAAAGTTAATGCCATTTTATGAATATTAGCAATCAAAATGCAATGGGTTTTTGTATTCGCCATAAGAGAACGGGCGCGTGTGAGAGCATATTTTATCCTGTGTTTCACATTCGATACGTTTGATATTTTTATGGGTTATGATTGTAATAAAATAAATTGCTTCATATTGTTTTCCTTTGATTACAATTCCTTTTTCCTGGTGTAGTTTGGTGTGTGCGGAATTTAACCTAAAGCATATAGACATACATGGAATTACAGTGAAATTTGACAGGTTTGAAAATACAATTCATATTGTTATCATACCATATGGTAAAGTATTTCCTTGTATCATTCTCAGGTTCGCCGTTTTTAGAGCTAACTTTTTAATACATGTGTATATGCGCCTTATGTACTTTGGAGAATCCTTTGAATGATGTGTATCATTAATAAAGTGTATGTTATTTTTTCCCACGCAGCAATATGGCAGTCTATCACGATTTCTCTAACTCCCAAAAAAATATTCAAAACGGGTTGGTCATATTTCAAAAAAATATATATATAAATAAATAAATAAAAATAAAAAAAATTGTTTCCTGTCAGTAAGCGAAACTCTCAAACAAGATGTCACATACCAAACGTTCTTCCACACCAGCTAGATCTTCTCTAAAAAAGTAAATTGAAATACCACAATAGATCCATGTTATCGTACCCTTTTAAAAACATCCTTTGGAAAATTTTTTATGTCGACAAAATTGCCAAAATTTGGCGTTGACTTGTTTTTTTGATCTGGTAAAATAGTCTATCATGGAATCGTTTACTCTGATTTCCAATCCGACTTTATAATCCTTGGACCGTATTGTAATTTGAAAAATAGGTACCTTATATTACTATTCTTAAGATTGTATAATTATCTGTGACAGACACTTGAAAAGACATCTGCTTGCAATGACTTCACGGTTTTTGTCAGTACTTGGAACGAGAAATTCAAATGCAATTTAAGACTATTCACAAAGTCAAAAAGAACGCCAGCATAATTTGTCACTGCTATTCCGCTCCCTTCTTTTCCTATTTGGGTGGCCAGATAAAATGTCAGTACAACTGGCGTTGAAATAAGAGTTATTATTTTCTAGTCGTTTTTTTTTTTTTTTTTTTTCATTACAAATGCGAAATTTCCACCCAGCCACTCCCCATGGCAGAAAATGAATTCGCCTTTCAACAGGCGGACTTAGTTCTTGACAATATTTTTTTCGACGACAATGTCATTTTAATGAGACGCGCAAAATGTCATAAATTTTATGCCTGACTAGACGTTTTCAACGACAATATTTTTACCATTTCCCTTTTTGTTACTCGTTTCTCGTTCTTGTGCATTGGAGACATTCCCCGAATGCATTTGAATCACTGATAATTTCATTCAAATGCTTCTGTCCGTCAGCAAAGAATGCAAATAAAAACTAGACTTGGAATGACAGAAAATCGCTCTGTCAAATATTCGCAAGAAATATTTGAGTTAAAAATTAATTAAATGTCAGTGAGTATTGAAGATGGTGCAAATGTATTTATAAAAATTGTAAAGTTATAGATTTATTTTTGATTTTGAGAATGTGTTAATTTTTTCATTCTTCTAAAATGGACCAAAAAATAATTAAATAATAACTCTCGCAAAATGTGAAATCAGTGTCCGATTTTCAGCAATATTTGAGCAAGTATAAAAAACCAAACCCAAACTTGGAACATAGTAATATTTAGATATATAAGTAGCGAAAATTAATAATGTTCATCCACTTATTCCCATACCTGCTGGACAAAGTATGAAAATTTAAAATAATTGAAAAATAATAGAGTTCTCGATATAGTTCAAACTTGGTTCGTGGTAATATTTATATTAGGCTTTGGTCAGGAGCGAACATGTAAAATATTATCCAAGATCTTCTCGTTTCTTCCATAAAATATGCAATTAGTGTCAAATTTCCTTCAGGCTTCGAAGATCCCAATAAGATACCATTAAATCTGCTTGAAGATTCTCTTTATGGTGCCCATCCACAAAGGGTCATGACTCTCATAAATTGCGAAATTATTCCCCAGGTCGGCTCAAAGTTTCCACATTTCAATAGGTATAGTAACGTTAAATCTGGTGCAAAAACGTTCACCAGAGAAGGTGGTCATATTCTGAGTGTAATATCACCTTTTATTACATTATTGAGAACAGATGTAAATGAAGCTTTAATTTAGGGAAAGAGACGTTTACTGCCGTTCAAATATTTACTGTCGACTTCTCAAAAATAATTATTTACATTATTTCATCTCAAATCTACATCTAGATTGCCTCTAACCATGTGTATATTTCAGCCATCCATCAGAATATATTTCCTAGCTAGCTTTCTTGGCCCCTATTTATAGTCACTTGACCGCTAAGTCATCATCATCATCACCGGTGTTTCCTTTATGCCATTTCGCCTGTTCCTGGTTGAGGTTTGCAACAAAATTCTTACACTAAAAGATCTTGGCATTAAGAAGGTAGAAAGGTGGTTGTCTGTTGTGTCTGTCCGTGTACGAAATACGTGCATGTCTGCGTGTGTGAGCGTCGGAGGGAAAAAGTTCGTCTCTGTATTGAAGTGGTTATGTCCTCTGTATTCCATTACTTCACTCCTCAATGTGCTGTCTGCTAACCAGCTAGTCAGCCAGCTATCCAACCAACTTAACACTCAGCACTTGACGTTAATTGGCTTTGATTGTTACTGTCTTCCTTGTAGAACTATAATGGGGATAGAGCTAAGCTAAGGTTAAGAAAACATAACGTCTATTAAAGGTTAGACAGTTGAGGCAATTGCTCGAAAGCCATAAGGCAGAAACGAAAGTTTCCCATGCTATTGGCCAGCCATATTCGTGGTCATCAAAGCAGGAACATTTGGCAAAGCGACCAACACTCATTGTAGGGTATCGCCTACACAAGTAAATTGTCAAAGTTCAAAGGAAACAACAACTAAAACATATCCATGCCATTAACACTAAGTCATCTTCGTGAACATTGGCAACCGCCATGGAGAAGCATTCCTTCATGGCATCGCGTGTAAAGGTGAAAACGGAAGCAAACAAGGTGCTAAATTATAGTGAGTGTTTCGATGGCAAACAAAATACTTTGATTTCTTGATTAAGCCAATTAACATTTCATCGCAGTCAATATTTTTTGGGCGGAAGTGACTGCTTCCAATCGGACAATGGCGGTGGTAACACCCAATGGAATTAACAACGCAGAGCTGTTGAAGCGTTTTCGTAGACACATCAATGTCAGGTTTGGGATTCAATTTGTGTTGGGGTTGGTGGGGCATCCGAAGAGTTGAGGCTTTCAAATTGTTGCCACAAACCATAATTAATTTGTGTCTATACAGCATTTCCTTTCAGATGGTGATGGAGTTAAATCATCGTTCAATCATAAATAACCGTTGACATCAGATCCCGAGAAGCTTCTTAGCAGACTTGAATCTTCCACTTTGCCATCATCAGTTTATCCAAAAGCGGTTTATGCTGGCATGCCAGTCAGTGGCTTTAAATCCGCATATTTCCTTTTTCTGATTCGACTTGTGTTATCTCTAACAGTTGGTTTTTACCGCATTAACTCGACATTTGTGTGGCAACAAAAATGGGTGAAGAAACGACAGAGGAAGTAGACACTTGGGGGTGGGATCAATTTTTGGAACCGACATTCAGCCATATATTTGGAGACATATACGAGCACGAAGAGAGATAAATTTAAAATATTTTTTTTTTTTTCAAAGCGTTCATATGAACATGAACCTAAACATGAACCTAAAAAAATAACTAACCTGTATGCAGAATTCATTTCGAGTTGTTTAAAAGAGAAAACTGGAAAAATTACCAGAGGAGAGGACATTCCATCACATCTACCATGCCACTATGTATAAATCTAAAAAAAACTTATTACAAATAAAATGATGGTAATTACATAACTTCAATGTGAACCGCTCCCAATCAAGCGGAATTTATCATTGTAAGCGTAGCTTTAGATGGGCAAAAGAAAAAATATGAAAATGTTTCCAATACATGTACTTGACTTCAAACATACACATGTTGTACAAAAACTCATTTCCTTTCATTTCATTTCCATCTCGAGTTCTAGGAAAATATGGGTGATACTAACATGACACAACATGCATGAATATTATGACTATGCATTATAGCCCAGCATACACAACAACAGCTATAACAATGGAGAATACCCTCTCGTTTCTAGCGAATAGATCTTGAGTAGCTCCCACATCTCGTTTCCGCAATTCCCGGATAGGATGGAAAATACAAAAAAAGAACAACACTTTGTTTTTCGAGCACAGGCGGAAGTAAATGAATAGCTGTGATTTATCCTTAACCCAAATAAATGTGTTGTTGTACGGATATCCTTTGGCAACAACAAAGGTCTCAATGCAAAATTTATTGCTTATGAACATGACACATATTCGAGAGGGCAACGCAATCAAAGGCAACTGGAGGAAAAAGATTTGCTAAACGTTTCAGTTAGGCAGACAGTTCAGTTTATGAATAGAGAAGTTGATTTATTTATTTTTGTATTCGATGTTTGAACAGTTGAAATGTTCGGTGTTGAAAATTTTGAAAACAAAATAACCATTTAGTATTAAGCGATTAAAATTGTTTATTTATTGCGATACAATAATTGATGTTAAAAAACAATCAGATTATATTATTATTTCATTACAAAGAAAATGAAAACTTATAGAGAGAGAGAGAATTTGTAGCTCTAAATTGAATATTATGTGTTTATTTTCTATCGCATGGGTCTTATGTCTTACATCAATTTCAATGATCATACATGTTTTCCAAACAAAATGCCACAGATGTAATATATGCCTTATAAAAAATATAATTTTTTGAAAATTAAATATAAACTAAAACGTTAGTTATTTCCATATAAAAGTGAAAAATAACTATAGAATCACAAGTAAAATGCCAACACAATTCTTGAAATATTACTTTACGAAAATGCTAAATTACCAACAATCCGATTTAAAAGTATACAAGGTGCATCCTGCGAGTTAAAAAATATATCTGAACCCTCAAATCGAACCTTCTGAGACTCAAACATTTTCATTCGCATGTATATATAATCCCACCCTTCGTTGTTAAGATTGTAGATTTGTTTAGGAATATAAATCAAAAAGAATTTAGTTTCTAGACCAATTTCAAGATTTACTTTCATCTTTCGACCAAACTGTGTGTTATGGCCTTTGCTGATTATTATTTTCAATTTCGCTTTACAGATAATTTCTCTAGAATATAAATTGACTATGTTTTCCTTGGGAAATTATCACTGACTATGAGTCCTGCATAATAACGGATGTAATTAATAAACACCATCCTTCTAAGTTATTTTGTTACCGACCGTCATTCTCATCCGATGCGAGGTGAAAGCATTTCGGTTCATTTTCATGTTAACTAGTTATGAAGTAACAAGATTAACAGAGTACATCGAGGGTGGGGAGTTTCCCTCTTAAGTCCATGCGATTTCCACAACATCGTAGAGAACATCATTATTTACAAGAAATACGACTCATTGCTTGTCGTTGGAGTTTATTTTTCAATTTCGCCACGAGAAGAACCGAATTAATATGCAACACGTGCATTTCGTGAGATCCCTTAATATTGCTGAATGAATACACGATGTCCTTATTTGTACACGAATAGTCATCGAATTCCGATATGAAGGAACGAAAGTTAATAAAAAGAAGGAAAGAAAATTTGTTTACCGACTGATGAAAATTTGTTAACATCAAAAAGTACCTCTTCAACGCACACACGCTCAGTGCTGTACGGAGAACTGAAGGGTATTTCCTCGAACAACATGGAAACTCCATGTGGGTCTGTGTATTTGTGTGGACGTAGTGTGTCAAAGGAATCGTGAAAGGGAGTAGAACGTGCGTAAAAAACATACGTGCTTTGAATCCTCAAAGCCATCGTTCCCATTTGTATCCTGCATACTTTAAGCCCCATATCTGCTTGCAGCTATGTATTCGCAAAACAAAATATAATTTTTCAACAACATTTTAATAACAAACTGAGAAATGGTTAAAATAGGTGCTGAACGTACGGAGAGCAGAGGTTTGAAGGCGAAGGGAAGGATGACAGCAACATCACATCCATTTAAAATATAGATGTCGCAAAGGTTATGATAAAGTAATCAATTCTTGGCGACAATAAAACTAATTTGTTGCTATTTCGATAACACAACTCACAGCAGGCCCGCACAACATCAATCACAGCCTGAGGTATGGATGCATAGTGTTGTTGGCGGATGGTTCTAGGAGTAATACACTTTGTTCTTGAATTCATGAAATCATAATTTTGAATTATTGGCGTGTAAGGCATAGCAAATGGGGTTGATATTTTTAATTTGGAATGGCGACATTCAATTCGTTATCAAGACTATCTCGTGCGCTTCCGGCAGCATTCTAATAATAATTTTGCCATGGTACAACGAATACAAGGTAGGCCATAGCTACGGATAAATTCAATTTATTTTAATTGCACGGCATATCATGTGTGTAACTATGTTGTGTTTGTGGGTATATTCTTTTCAATTGGAAATTTAAAGGAATTTTGTTTGCAAAATATCTAAAAGGCTTATAACAAGCTTATTCACGAACAAAATTTACTCGTTTCGTGATGAAATAAATCTTTAAATATATATAGAACATTAATGGTTCTTACACTACATTCAATATATGTAGGTAATTTTTCTTAAAAATTTCCTTAATTCTATTTACCTTGTATGTAGTAAAATATTTGCTCCATTTAAAACATTCTTCTTCTTTTAGAGAAGTGGGATGTCGGACCCCTATTAGGTTGATATAAAATCCCCACCTTTGATGTCCAATATAGACGCAATTTTGTTACATCAAACGGTACTCAAACACTAAATATCAAAGATGATGTTGGGATTGTTGCCTTCTCCGAGAGAAATTCTAATAATATAGAATTTTCCAGGCACCATGAATTCTTTGGAAAATCTGGTGTTTATTTCTTTCCGAATCTCGCTTGATCTTCCTGTCTACGATACTCTAAAGATTTTCTATGGGGTTTAGGTCAGATGATTGTGCCTGCCATGACAAAACAGCGATTTTTGACTCCCGCCACCAACCTTTGACAAGTTTTGATGCATGTTTGGGATCATTGTCATGCTGAAACACCCAAAAAAGCGAATATTGTCCTCAGCGAAAGGGAACAACGTGATGTCCAACTCATCTTTGTAAACAAACCGATTCATAACTTCCTTTATTGCATGGATAGACCCAAGTCCATAGGAAGAAAAACAGCGCCACGCCATTTTTGACTCTCCCTCATGCTTCACTTTAACCGTGCAATACTGCGGCTTGAATCTTTCATTTTTTGTTTTTCTCACCGTAAAATTTTTCATGTCTGAGCCTTTAATATTAAACGTAGACTCATCCCAGGATAAAATGTTTTTCCATTAATATGGATTCCAATTAATATTATCGTTTCCGAAAGCCATGCTGGCTTTCCGATATTTTCAGATATAAACGGCTCTTTTTGATGGCTTACGGGCATGCAGACCAGCTGCCACTACTCGTCTACTCACTGATCTCGAGCTTATATCCAATGATAGCTCTCTCACCTCATCAGTTGAACTCTTAAATGATTGTTTCTTATTTCTCGCACAATTTGTTGATCAATATGGGCTAAAGTTTTTCACGGGCTTCATCCGTTATAGACTGTTACTACTGATCCAGTTTCATAAAACCGACATAGTATACGAGAAATCACAGAAATATTTATGAAATATTTCTCGGAAATCATTTTCTTCGATAGCTTGTTTTCATAGTCACTGATAATTTGCTGTTTTATTCATGTACTGTATTTGTTTCTAGTCATTTTTTAACATTTTTTGGGAGGTGCTAAAAAACGAAAACAAACGCGTGCTGTTGTAAAAAACTTCTCCAAAAATGATTAATAACAAGCGAAATTTGTTAAAGGAGGCAAAATGCGATAACTATAACAGTAAAAACAGCTGAAATTGCAGCGATCATATGAAAGTACAACAGAGTTGCTTTAGTTTTGTCCAAGCCAAAATTTGGTTAATTGCCTTTACCATACATTATTTTTTATATAAAAATTAGTTTTGGTTTTTCGTTTTAAGTTTTTAAAAAGTAAATAAAGTGTCTAATTTAAAACTAGAAAAAACTTTTTAGTTTTCTTATGTTTTAAAAAAGTTACAGGGCATTCAATCCCCTTGTAATTTCAGTTGCTTTAGTTTTGGCCACCAGTGTAGATACGAATTGTAATTAGGAAAACTAAATGAATAATTGGAAAAAGTTAGAATTAGTTAGAGAATTTGCTCCAGAATCACCATTGGTATGGATGGCCGAGATAAGGTGGAAATATGGACATATATCATTTATTTAGTATTTTTTGTGAACAATCGAAATTTTGCATGATGGCCACTCATGAAGGGAAGCAGTGATGTAAAATAAATTCTGGTAAAAATGCCACTAAAATTATGTAAATACCGAATATCGGGAGGTACCGTTATGGGAGCTATACGAAATCGTGGACCGATATTACTTATCTTCGAACTTGACTTGCCTGCAGACAAAAGACTCATCTGAGCAAAATTTTAGCTTCCAATTTTAATTCGTTTTGACTTCATCGTGATTACAATTTTGTTAGGTCTAAAACTATAATTTAGATGAGTTACAAACGGAATGACGAACTTAATATATCCTCAATACTATGTGTGATAGAGGATTTACAATTATCGAAAAATTTAGATTCATTGAACGGATAGAGTAGAAATCGGTCATTGAATATGAAGGCCAGTAATAGAGTTTACGAGGAATATTCAATAGTTGATTTTTGCAAATAAATAGTGGAACTTTACAAAAAATACTAAAATGTACTGAATTATATGGATAACAAAAGAATTGAGACTTTTGTAAAATTAGTGTGAGGATCACTGTTAAAGTGTAGCGTTCTTGGGAAAAAATTTTAATATTTTTTTACAAAAATATAAAATGGGCAATAGTTGATAGTTTTGTGTTGCTTAGGATTGTTACGTATTATAATTGAACGAAAACAACCAAATATTATGGAAATGATCATTATGGAGTGAAAGGTATTAAATGTGTGTAATACTGTTACGAGTGTGTGAACAGGGTTAGATTTCTGAAAATTTTAAAATACAACGATTTTCAAAAATTGGTGGCAAGTTTGTGCCACTGGTATTAGAATTTCTAAATGGTATATCATTGATATTCTATCGAATAGCGTTCGTATTGTTGGGGCTGTAGATCTCTGTCGTTGTTTTTTCATTTCGTTTGTATGAATAAGCTTTGTTGCATCCAACTAATGTTTTTAAAAAAGAAATGTTTGACAACTTTTTTGTTTCACAATTCAATTATACTTTCGCTACGCTCCACCCATCTTTTTGCTGAAGAACTAACCTGCTAAAGTTTCTAGCTTCGCAATAGCAATTTTCTCTTAAGTTTTTTTTCGGTTCACTCATTTGTAACATTTTAATTAAATTGCTGTCACATATATCTTATCTCGGCTTTTTCAGCATTTTTTGGAAAGATAACTGTTTAAGACGCACTGTTCTTATGAGTTTTTATTTACCAAGAAGCCATTGCGGACAAGAAAAGCTTTGACGTCCCAATGAGATAACAATTAAATATGAACGAGTTAAATTATAGACACAAATTATTTTCGGAACGATGGTTGCAAAACAGAATCCAAAATCTGTTTATTGGACCTATTAAAGAACATAATACATTTGTATGTATGTATGTATGTACGTATTCGTGCCATAGTCGTCGGCATAAAAAGTAATGTGCAGAGCTACCCAATGCACTGTTCGCAGCGATGTTCGAAAAAAGCCATTGAAATTCCACCCTTCTACGTTTGTTTGCCATCGTCGTTGCTCTCTCAGGAACCTTTATGTTTTTGGTTCGCCGATTCAAGCTATCGCCAACCACAAACACGGTTTTAAATTGTAGATGAAAATGGGGGACCTGTGTTCTACGACTCTATTTGCTTGTTTAGTTTTATTGCCAGGCCAAATGTTTTTGCTCCTCTACCTTTGCAGCGTCATTTGAATTCAGGGCTCTTCTTAGAAGTCATAATTTTGGTTTTTGCTTCCATCTCTGTTTGCGGTTTTATGTTGTTATGTTGCTCCTCATCCCTTACCCCAGCAACTGCAGCCGCTTCGGTTGGGCAAGTGTTTACAATGTTTAATGGCGATTGTAGCCTTTGGCTGTCTCCCATGTCTGCAGTGGAGCTGGGCAGAGTTGGACTTTGTCCAAAATTATTGTACGGCTGCCAGATAATTATCCGTTGATTATTTTGTGGTTTTCCGCTATTGAGCATCTCCTGGTTTACGTTTCGTTTTGTTCACCAAATCCAATGTTGGTGAATGCAACAATTTTTGTCGATTACAATTCCCCTGCATTACCAAAGGCAACAGAGCGGTTCTGTGCAGCAAGCACAATCAGCCTTGCACACAGAGCTACACTCTCGTGCTAGTCCTGCGAGTCATTGAACACCAAACAAAATTGTTTTAGACTTTGTATGTGTGTGTGTGTGGATTTGTGTGTGTATATGCTTAGTGTAATGTGCATACATGTGGCACATGAGAATAGCCTTCCTCAAAGGAAAATAAATGTGTTCGAATTGCCGCATACCGTATAGGCTGTGGCGGAAGTAAATTATGCCTGTTGGCTGAATTGGAAAATGAGCAAAAGATAATTTTTGTTGGTTTGTTTTTGTGATTTGGACCCTGTCTGAATGTTCCATAAAATGTTGTTATCTCCAATAAGGCCGATTTCATATTGATGTAGTAAACTGTGGACAATTTGTCGAACATATCACATGACTTGAATCGGCAAATTTTATATTTTAGTCTACAAGAATTAAAGATGATGATGAAATGCGGAACACAAGTCGCCAATGGTTGATTCATTCGTTGAAATCTTGTTCAGAACTAGTATCTATTTTACTTCGATCTATTAAAATATGCCGAAAATGACAATGCTCGAAAATCCTTTCAAGCTTACATCCCAAAGATTTTCCTAACAAAAGGCAAAATAGAAAAGTAGGCGATCCGACAATGTGTGCATTGTTCAACGGTGACAGTTTGTGGCTATTTTCCGTTACTCATAACTGTAGGGCATGCGAACACAGCGGCCATAACAAAACGTAAATTATATGCGACGTGCCACTAATGACAATTCATTGCAAACACCACAAGTGGCCAGGAGAACGACAGCCGTATTTAGCGGCGACTGCCGTTGCCGTTGTCATGATGGCATTCATCTGCTCATGAATAATGCAAATTTGTTCAGCTACCTCTGACTACCACGCGGTTCTACCACGGTGACGCTTTGTTTGTGTGTTCTGTTGCATTTTCCGTAATGCAATGATTTGGTTGAGGGTGATGACCATGGACGACGGTGTCGTCTCCACACCAGTTGATGTCAGTTAGAAAAATAATTTTGAGTGAAATGCCAACCAACAATTAAGGCTTGCTCAATGGACACACATGCCGTCCGCGTTGGAAGCCTGATGAATTGCATTTGAATGAGGTTGCGGCAATTGCAATTTTCGATTTTAAGGGTGACAAAAACAAAAATTAACATTTCTAAAATTCCAAAATCAAAGAGGACACTTTACATGTAATTGGATAGATAGATAAGATTGATTAAAATCAAATCTGAAAGCAAATCGGAAACTGTGTAGCCTGAACTAATTAAATTAATGGCTCAAAATTGCCCTCAGCTGTCTACTCCATCTCTCCTCCTATCTCTTCACGGCCAATGTTGGATTCTATGTTTAATTTGGTGTTATGCCGAATAAAAGCAAAACTAATCACGCTGCTGTGCTGACCACATTTAATCAAATGAAGTGCGTTCAGCGCTTTTGCCGGTGTGTGGCTTTCATTGTCTGCAATTGTGGTACTGATGACCAATGCCTTTGGTGGCTTTTCTGTTTTTAGGTAGAAATCCTTTTGAATGGTTGTTGCATAAAAAAATTCATCGGCACCTGGCATTGAATTGTGCTTTAAAATACTTAAATAAAAAAAATAGTTTGAATTGCATTTTAAAATGCAAACATAAGCTGAGCATTTAAAAACAGTTTATATTTTTTTCTCAATCTGCGTTTCAAGACAGCTACATAATTTGATTCTGTAGTCGAGTACAAATTGATCGGAAATATTTTCCGTTTTCCGGAAAGTGCAAACTAACTTTTGCTGGTGCTATGTTATTTTCAGAAATTACGCGAATATCTTAGGCATTTCAAGCGAAGAAGAATCTATCAGTGTTTGAGTATATACAGGGTGACATGAAAACACTGCAACCAACTTCAGACTGCTGTCATTTCTAAGCCACTCGTCCAACAGCTCTAAAAATTATTCTAGTGAGAGCTCATTATATTGTTTAGGTGAGAATTTTCTAGAAAAAAAGTTAATCGTCTGGCTGGTATGCACGATAACTCTCGAAGGGAGTATCCGATTTGGTTCAAACTTATCAAATATAAGATCGAGGTATCCACACAAAAGGTCAAAATTTACAAAAAAAAATATTTTACGGCACAGGAAGATAAACGATTTTGCTCCAACTTTGCAAATCGTAATATTTGCATCAGTGCTAGGTCAGGTGGGAAAATGAGCAATATTGGTTCACGTCATCAAGTACAACCTGCCCCAAAGGGCCAACAATTATGAATAATTATAACTCTCATAAAATGTGAGGTAAGAGTCCGATTGTCTTCGACTTACACACATACAATATTTTTATTAACCCAAGGTCTGGTACAAAGGTGGAATATATTGGTCCACTCCTTTTAACATTTACTAAAAATTATCACATATCTCATATAAAGTGAAGAAAGTAACCAATATAGTCCAAACATGGCACGTCGCAATATTTATATCATATTTATTTAGGTCCGATACGAAATGAGCAATATTGACTCATGTCTTCGTAACCTACTCCATAGAGGCTCTACAATTTGAATTATCATAACAGAACTCTATTTTAATTATCTAACATTGGCTGAGGGTATCCATTTGTGGACAAAACCGACTGACTTGTTCATTTAATATCTATTTTTTATTTTATTTTTTAATATTATGTAGCTTTTTAAGTTTAGAGGAATTTATTATAAAATGGTAAAATTATTATGAATATCTTCACATATTATTTTATAAACCACCACCATAGTATGAACTCTCAGTAGGTCGTCATAAAGATAGATTCGACACCTAGAAACGAATTTAGGTAGTAGGGTAACACGTAGTTTGCCAGTAGGCCTTAAATAAAGTCAATATGGATCCATATTCTATTATATAGGAGAAGAAATTGTCTATATGGGTCCTCGCTTTCATGTAGTCTTTATTAAACGGCTCCCCCGTACCTCTGTAAATGACTCAATGTGTAAAACTCTTCCGATCTTGCCATATTGTGAATTTTTATGTTTTGAAACGTGTATTTAAAAATGAAATTTATTAATCGTAGTGAGGTATCAGGGAATTATTAATTGGCTAAAGGTCTATTATTTAATGCCATAAACATGTCTCTCCTTCATTTCAGATTATTCAACTTCAGCAAACTATAAAGATTTTCGGATAAACAGCACATTATCCAGGATGGATACCGACTATGTTGAATCTACTTCCAGCAGTGCAATGTCCAAAATTGGAGCATTATTCACGTTTACTTCGCCGGCAGTGAAAAAATTGTTAGGTTGGAAACAAGGAGACGAAGAAGAAAAATGGGCCGAAAAAGCTGTAGACAGTTTGGTTAAAAAACTAAAAAAGCGTCCGGGAGCCATAGAGGAATTAGAAAGAGCTCTATCGTGTCCAGGGCAGCCATATAAGTGCGTGACTTTACCAAGATCTTTGGATGGACGCCTGCAGGTACGTTCTGAGGAAATGTAATGTGATTTCTGTGTGTGTGATTTCTTTATATTTGGCTGGAAAACCACAAGTGGCTATCGTTAGAGCACTCCAGCATTTAAATGTGAATAATTCGTTTGTGTCTCAACGTAGAACGACGTCAAGGAAGTGGATGAAATAAAACAGCAACATCAGCAGAAATGGTTCGAAAAGTAAAGAAGCGACTTGATCGAAACCCGAGTCGTAGTGGCCGAAAAATGGCTCGTGAGCTGAACATATCGCAATATTCCATTCGACAAATATTGAAAAATGTGCTCGGTGTAAGGTCATTGAAATTCCAAAAAGTGCTAGAAATTACACCGTCACAGGAAGAATATAGACTCAAAAGAGATAAAAAGTTGATTCGCTTGGCCGAAAGTGGTGAACTGCCGAATTTGGTTTTCTCCGATGAGAAAACATTCGTTGTCCAGCAGTTTGTAAACAAACAAAATGCTCGTGTTTACTTGCCAAAGAGGTCAGCTGAAGATGTGCACCTTCGGTTGGCCACCAGAACTCAAGCGCCGGCCATGGTAATGGTGTGGGCCGCCATCGGTCACTCTCCGCTCGTATTAATCGACCGTAGCATCAGAATAAATTCCGAAAATATTCTGGAGGGTGTGTTAAAGCCTTGGGCACGCAAACATTTTGGGCGCAGACCTTGGACATTCCAACAGGACTCAGCAGGATCGCACTGAGTACGCGCCACCCAAGAAGAGTTCCTCTCTTTATTTCCAGCGCACAATGGCCACCAAAATCTCCGGATTCCAATCCGTTAGACTATTTTGGAAAGCAAGGTTGGCACTAAGAAATACCAAAGTGTCGATCACCTCAAGCAAGCGCTTCGCCGGAAATGGGTCAAAAAATCGCAGAGCAATATTCGGGCAGCGTGTGACGGTTTCATTGGCCGCTTGAAGGCCATAATTCGTGCCAAAGGTGACCAACTCGAACAAATCTAAACTTATTCTAAAATGTGATGTTATTTCCGACATTTTTTGCTTTCATTGAATAAAATTAAAAAAAAAAAACGTAAAAATTATGGTGTTTGACTTTGTTGCTTTTTTATTTCACCCTGTATATCTACACGTTTATTTATTTTTGTTTGTACTTGGCTTGTTTCATTATTTCGTGAGAAAGTCTTTCTAATGCTGTAGATTGATAAGATTTATACCGAAGTTTTTGCAAAATTCATCTGGAAACCCAGTTCGATGGATGGTTAGTTATAGAGCACCGTTGCAGCAAAGAATTCTTCTTGGATATTTATAAAAAAAAAATAATAATAATAATAATAAATAAATAAATAATACATCTATATATATAAAAGAAAGTTGTGTTAGTTACTACGCTTATAACTTAAGAACCGCTGAACTGATTTTAACGATTCATACAAATTCGGAATTGTCTCCTGTCCAAAAAGAATAATATCCAAAAAATCGCGGATATTATTTTTTCATTTTTACTTTTGAAATGTACAATATTAATGTTTTATTTTGCATGATTTTTTTCCATTTTGACTTTCGTTTTTCTAATGTACATTTGTAGTGTTTTTAATATTTTATTTTTGAATTCGAATATTAATACCAATTTATTTAATTGACTTTATTTTTTGAGAACTGAAATTGAAAGCGGGTTACATGGAAGTGTAGTACCGAATTTTGTGGTAGCGAAACGGAATAGATGATATCGAAATAATTTAACGCTGTCACACCAAAGTTAAAAGATAATTACTTTTTCAAAATCGCTAAAAAATCACGAAGAAGATATTTCATTGCATTCTCAAATCGGGAAAAAATCGAAAAAAAAATTCAATGGAATCGAATTTTAAAATAATAGTACATTCTATTAACAAACTTTGTCAGGATCTTTAAACATTTGCTGTAAAAAATCAGCAAACAAGTTGAAGATTTTTTCAATTTGTTATTCTTCCTCTGTCAATTTTTTTCAACTTGTATTATCATATTGAATTCAGTGAATTTTTTGTGAACAAAATAAAGAATAAATTTGAACTATATTCAATTTTTCACCAAAAAAAAAAAAAAAAAAAAAATGAAAGAAGTGCGAAATAGGATGTTAACTGACATTTACCTTTCAACTCCAGGGCCACCATCGTGGTTCAGCGATGGAAGATGCGTACACATTCAAACAAACAAAAATGACCGAAAAAGTCTAATGGGGCTCATTTAAAAGCGTGGACCTACTTCTTTCATGTGACAATAATCCGTCCAATGAGAGCTCAAAATGCAAAATTCTTAGGGAATACAATCAGTAAAATACAAAATTTAAAGTGTGCAATATAGTAGAGCGAATGGGACTTTTAGTAAGAAAAGGATTTCTATCCTTCTAGAAATTCTTCCCAAACATTCAAGATACCTTAAATCGCTTTTGCAGGTCATGATATCGATCATAACTCACGGATAAGGGTACAACCCGTGTTGTAGATCAGGCCTATTATTTGATGTTATCGATAATTGTTATTTTGATTCTATCGATTATTATTTGCATTGTCACTTTGTATTGAATTACCGCAGTTTGCTGATTCCTCTTTCTTTGCATATTTGTGCTTATCGTTGCTGAGCGCAATTAGCTCATTTTAAATTTGATATTCGTTGAAGAAGGAGGCGCAAAACTGCGGTAAGTGTCCGTCATTTATATTTGTATTTTTTGGTAAATTAACAGTTATGTTTTCGTAGAAATAAACGCAGCAACAATATAAACGTGTTTTATTGTCCGTTTAACGCAAGCCTCCTGCCCTTCTAGCCGCAGTCAGCAACATTTTTTTATTTCGCATTTTGCTGTTATTGTATGTTGCAGTTTTTTGTATTTTCATACAAAGAACTGAGTTTGTTGCCGTGGTAATTGTTGGTGGACACAAAATAAGCAACCTTTTGGAAAATGTTACAGCATACTCCACCACGCCGGAGTCCTCGTCTGCAAGGAAATATAAATGCAGATGCTGTAACAGATGATCATCCTGATCAGACTCAGCCAGAGTCAATGCTAATTAGTGTCACAAACAAAACAACCACACAAACTGCCGGAGGTAATATTAAAAGTGGGGAACAGCCTATAACCTCACGTGTTGTGCAGCCAGCACCTATTTCCTCCATGGAATTAAATGGAAATCCAGCCACTACAGTAAGTGGCCACCAACAGCAAACTATCGGACAGAAGATGTCAGTGCCGATGTCGACTACAAGTCCTGCCAGTCCATCAGAGACGCAAAGACAAGTCAACCTATTGAAAAGCCAGCTATCGGAAACACAAAAGAAGCTGACCAACAGCAACCGCCAATGCCATGAACTCCAAAATGCACTCCGAAACGTATCATCCCAGGTAAGTGACCATAACCTCACATCAGTTTCAACCTCGCAAACGCCATTTGCAATCGCCATTGACACCAGAGCCGCCATGCCGCCAACAGCATTTGGGTCCCGCTATACCAATTGCCCAACCACACACACATATACAACCGCCGCCATGTTTCAGCCTGTAGCAAGCACCAGAGCCGTTATGCCGTCGACGTACGCTGCCTCAGCAATTGGAAACTTAACTGCAGCGACAGTGGCGAGCGCATCCTCTGCCGCGATGCCACTACTACAATCAGCACCAACTGCAGCCAGCAGTAATGCCAGCGCTGCTACGACCTGTTCAATGCCATTATGGGAGCCATTGCAAAATTTTCAACACTTTGATACTTTTCCAAATCCAAGCATACCTGCGATCACAATGCCAAGAAAAATTCAAGATTTGCCAGAATTCAGTGGTGATCCAGACGACTGGCCATTATTTTATACAGCTTTCAACCAGTCAACTGCAGCATATGGTTACACGAATTTGGAAAATAATCAACGTTTGCACAAGTAGCTCAAAGGTGAAGCCAGAGAAGTCGTCAAATCACTGCTTATTCATCCTGACAACGTCGACGACATAATTAAACAACTCTGTTTTAGATTTGGTAGACCGGAGCAGCTCATACATAGTCAGTTACGCCAAGCCAGGGAATTGCCTCAGATTTCGGAAAATAACTTAGGGAAGTTAGTGCCATTTTCAACAAAAGTTAAAAATTTAGCTGTTTTCCTGCAATCCGTGAATGGACAAAATCACATTGCTAACCCTACACTTCTGGAGGAGTTGGTGTCGAAGCTTCCAATGAGTAAGAAATTAGAATGGGCCAGGGTAGCCACTCAAATTCAACCATATCCTACAATAATACATTTCAGCGATTGGCTTTGCGAGATTGCTAATTTAATATGCATAGTGCAGGATGTGGAATATAAAGACCAAAAGCGCCGTGTTTTATTGCATTCCACCGGACAACAAATACAATGCCCTATGTGCCAGGGCCAACATAGGATTTATGATTGCCGCCGGTTTTTAAACCTGAATGTTCCAGATAGATGGAAACAAGTTAAAAAAAATCGTGCCTGTTTTTCCTGTTTGCACACTGGACATATAACCCGAGACTGTCGACGTAGACGAGTATGCCCTGAGGAAGGATGCGAGCGAAGGCATCATAAATTACTTCATGAGTGCACCACCCCCTGTGTTCCACCACCAACTTTGGCGAATCCTGATCCTAAATCTCAACAAAATGTTCTCAGTTGCAATTCCGAAGATAAGAAGAAACTTCTTTTTAGGGTTCTGCCTGTAACATTGTACGGGAACAATTGTTCAATGGAAGTCTACGCCCTCTTTGATGATGGATCATCCATCACCATGATGGACAGCGATATTGCCGAAAAAATAGGGATAAGAGGAAAGAATACTTCGCTCAATGTTCAATGGTTCGGAGGCCGATCAGCCAGAGAGCCCGTGACATCCTTCAACATAAAAGTGAGTGGATCTGGTAAAAAGGGTTGCCATCTACTAAAAAATGTGTATGCAGTATCTAATCTCAACCTTCCGATGCAGTCCTTGAGTCAAGATGAAATTTTATCAGCCTTTAAGAACTGTAAATTTCCTCCCGTGAAACCCTACTCCAATGTAGTGCCAAAGCTTTTGATTGGATTGGACCACGCGTCTCTAGGGTTGCCATCGAATTGTAAAATAAATAATGAATTTGGACCATTTGCATGTAATACGGAATTGGGATGGGTTGTTTTCGGGCCATGTCACTCTTTATCCTCAATTCAGAAGTCATCTTTGTTTATTTCGGTGGAAAACAAAGACGAATTACATCAAATAGTAGCTGATTATTTTAATGTGGAAGGTATGGGAGTTAGATCTGCTCCTTTAGTTGAAAGCGATGATGATGTTAGAGCCAAGAGAATTCTTGAAGAAACCACTCAACGAATTGGAGATCGATTTCAAACTGGGCTGTTGTGGAAACAAGGTGAGATTCGTCTCCCAGATAGTTACCCGATGGCACTTAGTCGTCTGGAAGGAATTGAAAGGAAGATGAAACGAGATCCCAAGTTCTCTGCGGCCTACAGGGAAATTATAGATAAATACATAGAGAAAGGATATGTTCGGAAACTACAATCAGACGAGGTACGAATTTCTAGTGAAAGAAAATGGTATTTGCCGCATTTCGGGGTAGTCAACCCGAACAAACCTGAAAAGTTAAGACTCGTTTTTGATGCAGCCGCCAAGGTAAACAATATTTCGCTGAATTCTATGCTGTTAAAAGGACCTCAAAATATAGCTTCCTTGTTGACTATACTGTATAATTTCCGCCGAGGCAAAATAGCAGTTGGTGCCGATATATGTGAAATGTTTCACCAAGTTAAAATTCAGCCGAGTGATAGAGTTTCCCAGCGATTCCTATGGAGGGATGGAAATCAGAAAGAGCCACCGGGTGTATACGAGATGCAGGTCATGATCTTCGGTGCAGCCTGCTCACCATGCTCAGCCATTTTTGTCATGAAAGCAAATGCTAAAGAACATTTGCACTATAATCCAAGAGCGATTGAAGCCATTAGCGAGAACCATTATGTTGATGATTTTGTAGATAGCTTTGAAAGTGTAGATGAAGCTATCATTATTTCTAAACAAGTGAAAGAAATTCACAAAAATGGCGGATTTGAATTGAGGAACTTCATATCAAACTCGAAGGATGTCTCCCAGACACTTGATGGTAGTTTGAAAGCAATGCCGATTAATAACGGAGCAGAGAAGGTCTTAGGATTATATTGGGAGCCTTCTAGTGATACGTTTATGTTCAACTTAAAATTCAATCGAGTCGATTCATCCATAATTTCTGGAGAACTGAAACCAACAAAAAGGAAACTTTTAAGCATTATAATGTCTATATTTGACCCCCTTGGACTTTTGGGCCACTTTACAGTGGGTGGAAAATTATTAATGCGACAGATTTGGAAACACGATTGTCGATGGGATGATATTATTCCTGACGATTTACATGCCATATGGGAAAGGTGGAGAGGTCAGATGAAAAATGTTGCCAAATTTAGCGTCCCTAGACATTATTTTCAAACAGGTTTGCCAACATCACTACAGCTTCATATCTTTGTTGATGCCAGTGAGGATGCCTTTGCTGCAGTGGCATATTGGAGGTACATTTCGAATGAGTACACTGATACCAGCTTCATCACTTCTAAAATTAAATGTGCACCTCTGAAAAAAGTTACGATTCCGCGTCTGGAGCTACAAGCTGCCGTTTTGGGAACTAGATTAATGCAGACTATTATGTCATCTCATATTTTGACCCCAGAAAAGATTGTTTTGTGGAGTGACTCCACAACAGTGTTACGATGGATAGCCAGCAGCCACAGACAATATAAACAGTACGTCGCCCATCGAATTTCTGAAATATTGTCATCAACAAAAATAGAGAATTGGAGATGGGTTCCAACAAGTGAAAATGTAGCCGATGAAGGCACCAGGTCATTCAACAATATTGACTTTTCCATGTCGTCCCGATGGTTAAGAGGTCCTGCTTTCTTGAGAATGACTGAACATGACTGGCCTACTAGAGTAATTGACACCACCTGTGCTAATGATATTGAGGAAAATCATCCGAAAACATCATTATTGATTGTTGAGAATGATTTTATTGATTTTAACCGGTTTTCGTCATTTACAAGAATAATAAGGTCGACTTGTTGGATTATTCGTTTTGTGAAAAGATGCCGAAATATTTTTGACGATTCGGAACAGTATGGTCTCACGTCCCGTGAATTAAATTGCGCCGAAGAAATATTATGCCGCCTAGTACAAAGAGAAAGGTTTTCTGCCGAGTTAAGTTGCATTGAAAAAGGGCAGCCAGTTTCAAAGAACAGTAGTTTGATTAGTTTATCTCCCTATATTGATGGTAATGGTCTTTTAAGAGTATATGGAAGAATAGATGCTGCCAGCTACCTATCATACAACGTGAAAAGGCCAATAATATTGCCTAAAAATCATCAGTTTACGAAACTTTTAGTCATGCATCATCATCGCCAGATGATGCACCAAAATCACGAGGCTACGGTGTGTGAAATTCGAAAAAAGTATTGGATACCACAAGTACGTTCTTTGTTGAAGACAGTAGTTGCCGAGTGTTTTTTATGCCGATCTAGAAAATGTTTACCACGATTGCCCATCATGGGGCAGCTGCCATTAGACCGCCTTGATCCTAATATTCCGCCGTTCAAATATACAGGACTTGATTATTTTGGACCAATTACTGTAACAATTGGAAGGAGATCCGAGAAAAGGTGGGTAGCATTGTTTACATGCTTAACAATACGTGCTATACATCTGGAATTAGCGCATGACTTGTCAACGGATTCGTGTATCATTGCCATAAGGAATTTCATTAATCGTAGAGGTGTTCCAACCAGGATTCGTTCCGATAACGGGACAAATTTTATTGGGGCCAACGAGGAGTCTAAAAGATTCACCGAAGCCTTTGATGCTAATAGAATCCAGAGTGAGTTATCCAAGAGAGGAATTGAATGGATTTTTAATTGTCCGGCTAATCCTTCGGAAGGTGGCGCTTGGGAAAGAATGGTACAGTGTGTGAAAAAAGTTTTGCGGCATACACTGAAAGAAATCTCACCTCGAGAACATGTACTACAGTCTCTTTTAATCGAAGCAGAGAATATAGTGAATTCCCGCCCACTAACTCACTTGCCAATAAGTCCTGATGAGGAGGAACCACTTACTCCTAACCATTTTTTAATTGGCTCGGGAAATGTTGCACCTACCCCGCCAGTGAATGAACCCGACGGGAAGCTTTTTTCCCTGAAAAAACAATGGAGAGTTCTGAGGTGTCTTCGAGATAGATTTTGGAAGCGGTGGATTGCAGAATACTTACCCACTCTCACCAGGAGAGTTAAGTGGTGTGAATATACTCAACCAATCAGTGCTGGAAATGTGGTTTTCATCTGCGACCCAAATGTTCCAAGGAGTCAATGGCGGAGAGGTTTGGTCACTTGTGTCTACACGGGTACGGATGGTGTGCCAAGAAGAGCTGATGTGAAGACTTCGTCCGGAGTACTGCAACGTCCGGTATCCAAGTTAGCTGTTTTGGACATAGAAATTAGTGAAGCTGATCGCTCCACGGGGGTGGGGGTGTTGTAGATCAGGCCTATTATTTGATGTTATCGATAATTGTTATTTTGATTCTATCGATTATTATTTGCATTGTCACTTTGTATTGAATTACCGCAGTTTGCTGATTCCTCTTTCTTTGCATATTTGTGCTTATCGTTGCTGAGCGCAATTAGCTCATTTTAAATTTGATATTCGTTGAAGAAGGAGGCGCAAAACTGCGGTAAGTGTCCGTCATTTATATTTGTATTTTTTGGTAAATTAACAGTTATGTTTTCGTAGAAATAAACGCAGCAACAATATAAACGTGTTTTATTGTCCGTTTAACGCAAGCCTCCTGCCCTTCTAGCCGCAGTCAGCAACAACCCGATTTCATATTTATATAACCATCGTATGATTTAAGCTATTTTTGGGGTCTTGGCCACTTTTTTACATTTTTTTGGCCCTTATTTGGCATCTTTGTTTCTATGGGGGTAAAGAACATCTTCGCATAAAATTTTAAATTTTCAGAGTAGGGCCCATTTTGGTCTTGACCACATTCATCAATTGATTTGGCTAAAAATTATATTTATGCTACCTGGGGTAGGGAACCATCATACAGATAATTGCCACATCGGAATTTATTTAAGTAAAGTCCACACATTGGGGTATCTCCAAGTCCACTTTCACATTATATGTGTGGTCAGAAAAGAAAATTTTGTATTCTATTAAATTTGTAACCCCAAGAGAATATTGGTTGGGCTACGTTTTGGTATAACCCTCATATGAATGTATCCCTGATTTCAGCTGTGACCGTGGTCTTGGCTACGTTTTTCAACTGATTTGGCCTTTATTTGGCATCTTGGCTTTTCTATTTCGAGGTTCTTGGCCACATTTTCCAATCGATTTTGCTGTATTTAGGCTACTTTGTGAGTAGAGAACCATCTTACAGAAAAATGTCAACATAGGTAAATATTTAGGTACAGTCCCCATATAGTTTCCAGGGCCGCCGATCTATAGTGATTTTTACAGATTGGCGGACAACAACACGGGCATTGTTGATTCGCCATTGAATTTTACTATGAACAAGAACATAGACTTCTTGGGGACTCTAAAGCGCAATATGAGGTGCTATGGTAATGGGTGTAAAAGCGTAAGTAACTTCGACTGTTCAGAAATTATTTTGCCCTTCTTCAAAAGGTATTTATTTCTATTTAGTCGGATCAGTTTTTATGTTAAGATTTGTTCACCTTTATGAGCCAGATTTGTGAAATATTATGCTATACAAATTTTGCATTAAAGACTAAAACTACGGGCCGGCAACGCGGACCGGGCCAGCTAGTAAATAATAAAAATCTTTCGCGAAATCTGTTCTAACTATTTTTAATTATCCCTAAGACCGGGCTAGGTTTTTAAATCTCGACAGTATTTTTATCACGTTAGTATCAAAGAAACCCCATCGGTCTCATGTTGATGCAGTCTTTTTTCTTTCAGTGTTACGAGAAATTGTATTTATCTATATTAAGAAAGAGGCTAGGTTTTCACAACATTTCTTCCTGTTTAAATTCAATTATTGAATCTTATATTGCAAATTCGTCTATTATTGCTTGAGGAAATTGGAAGGATATAATAAAAGCCAGAAAGGAAACTGACAGAACGCCGAAAAAGTCGTCGTTATAGCACATTACATTATTCGTGATATTTAGTTGAAGAGACTTCCATAATTGCGGATTATGTTGCGCACATTTGTTACACCTTAAATCAGATGCCCTTTCGGAACATATATGGTTTTTTGGTAGTAAATTTGGTATTATAGTTCACTGAAAAGAAGGACAAAATTGCATAACACGACTTAAAATGTGATTCTCAACAGATTATAAAGATGGGGAAGGAGTCTAAAATATTTCTCTGGTGTTTTCTTTACGATGTCCTCGGAACATTTCGTGTATACATATGAAATAATAGCGTATTTTCTGGTCGTTGTCGTGTAGCTTCCTATCTCTTATCCCCGTGAACGTCGGCAATGGCGAAGTTAACAACACACGATTGTTATTTGTAAACTTTATAAATAATATACGAACGTATGAAATAGGAAAACATAAAAAGTGCTGATGTCAGATGAACTGAATTTGTTAGGCAAGAAAAAAATTTAAATGAAATTTATCACAATCATCTCTTTTATCTATCGTTCTCCATGAGCACGTATCGTATTTTGAAAAAGCTAAAGAATTCCTTTGCTTAAATTTGATGAATGTCTACCCTCTCACCATTGCCACTATTTCATCCGAAATATGAAAAAATTGAAAGAATATCCTCGACAAGGAGCGGAAACATTGTACGGCACAAGAATGCCGATACTGCTGTATCAGCCTCATAAACGGAAACCGGAAATAGGAAGAAAGGGTTATTCAGTTTTACCTCCACCACCAACACCACCGTCCTGATGTCTTCCCCTGGCATCAGTCGCATCTATACCGACACGGATACTCTTGCCTACGGCCAAAAGATACGACTAAATAAATGTACTTACCCACACACACACACATATACATAAACACATTCAGTGTATATTGCACTCAATATTTTTACAGTAAATATAAAAAATTCATTGCCTCCACATAATATGAATGTATGATGATGGGAGGCAGTCCGTTCGCTGCTGTGAATGCGAGCGAAAGCGAAAAATGAACAGGAATGTGTTTCAAATATAAAGTATTCGATTCTACTGCCCAAGGACGAGCTTTATTACCCATTTCACTGTTGTTCTTTTTTAACAAAAGCCTTTCGCATGTAGATTAAATTGCCGAACACAAATTGCCAAAAACGAAAAGGTTAACTCAAGATTGTGTTCCATGATGAGACGTCGGCAGATGGGCTCCTTATGAATTATGAATTTTTCTAGCGGATACTAAAACCGCATTGTGAAATCCTGTGCAGGAGTAAAAGAAACCCCGAAGAAAAATAAAAACTTTATTATACCCAAATGCTTAACCACTTGAATATCAAAACGAAGGGCCCAACAAAATATTCATTGCCTTCAAATGTTTGTTAAGAGTGCCGAATGGCTTTGCTGTTGTTCGAAGACGAAACATTTAATAAGGTCCAAGAAATTTAATTCACATGTGCTACAATATTAGCATAAACAATTCAATCGTAAAGATCCTTTTCGCCCTCATGCCCCACATACAAGCCCACACTACTGTCCGCAGACTCTGGTTAAGGATATAAACTACAACATATTTTCAATATAGATTCGATAAATCGAAAAGAGATATTTTCCATCTCCATATGAGATATTCAATAATAAATGTAGCAATAAAGTTACATTGTTCAAGACTCGTGACATTTAAGGAATCGATTACTATAAGGAGCCATATATATCGAATGGATAGATGAACATTGCATTTTATTTATAATAGGCTTCAGCAAGTTTAATAAGCATTTGGGATTATGAACCCATTCGTTTTGTAAGAAAATAAATTCAGTTTCATTTTAGCTTGGTTCATAATCCGTATAACAGATACAAACAAACCAAATATTTAAGAAAATTTTTTTTTATTTACTGTATCTTTTTTATGCCAATCTTCTGAAATCACATGTCCACCAATAAAAATACTTTCTGACAAACTCGCACAGATAAATTTCTTTTTTTTTTAATTCATACACTTTTATGAAAGAAAGTTTACAAAGGGGGAGTGCTTCACGTCAACACTTGACCATGATTCCAAGAAAAGGAGAAGCAAATTCCACTTTTCGCACAGGCCACAAAGGGAGAAAAATATTTAAATTCAAATTGCTCTTAGCAATATGTCGAAACTATACACATATGAATTTATTTGTGCATATTGTATAGACGCGCTCACATACGCATAGCCTCATGCTGCATCCGCTCCCATGGACTAAAGTCCGAAGGGTCGAATATAAATAAATTTTGGAAATTTCCTTAAATTGAGCCAAGAGTATGGGGATAAAGGAATAAATATAAATATGTATTTGCATATAAATACTTATATTTATATTCGCCTTGTCCCTTACCCTTTACACAGAAAATATATCTATGGAGCTTCGAAGTTGTTCGAGGCGACATATTTGTACCCTAAACTTTTTATAATTCTACCGCATTACGCACATATCCTATTTTCAAATGTATCGTCGGCTGATTTTTTTTTTTAAATAAATTAAAAAATTAAACACGCGCGAATAACCAAATTCTTTGCTGAAATCAATTGTCTGTAATGCCAAGGTGTGGATTGTGCCTCTCCTAAAACACTATAGGAAACCATAATCTTCAATCATGACATCGTTCGGCATTTTCAGAGTGTCCTTAATTATGAAGTTGAGTAAAATTTGGACGAAACTGCGGGCCTAAGTCGAATTATACGAGATACACAATTCTTTGAAATGTTTACAGTTTTTGAAGAAGCTGAAGAAGAAATTACCTTATGTTTTCCATTTCGATGGATCTATATCTATCTATATATAAAAGAAAATAATCGAATTTCAAAATAATAGTACATTCTATTGACTAACTTCGTAAGGACCTTTAAACATTTGCTTAAAAACCCCTTAGAACAAGTTGACGTTTTTTTCTTTTTTCAATTTGTTTTTCTTTTCTGTCAGTTTTATATACTGTACGATTTTTTTTTTCAATTTGGCTTATCTATTGAATATAATCAATTTTTTTTTTGTAAAAAAGGAATTATTTTCACCACATAAAAGAAAGTTATGTTAATTTCTAGGCTTATACTAATTGTATTTTGGCTCAAAAAATATATGGTAGAGAGAATTGGACATTTAGTAAGTAAAGGATTTCTTCCTAAGCTTTTAAGATACATTAAATCTCTTTTGCAGGTCATGATCTTGGTCATAACCCCCGGTTAAGGGTACAATCCGATTTCAGGTATATTTTACATTTTATCCATATTTTTCATAGCCATTTCGGCAAATGTTGGTAATATGAGAAGAAACCATCCTTGCAAAAACTGAACGTTTTGGTATAACCAGCAGGTGATTTAAGCTATTTTTTTTTCATTTTTTGCCCTTATTTGGCAACTTTGTTACTAAAGGGGTAGAAAACCTCTTCTCATAAAATTTCCATTTTCCGAAGTAGGGTCCAACTTGGTCTTGACCACATTCATCAGTTGATTTGGCTAAAAAATTGTACATATTTAGGCTACTCTGGGGTAGAGAACCATCATACAGATAATTTCCACATAGGTTTTTATTGGACTATTGCGCCCCACATTACTGTACCCCCAAGTCCACTTTCATAACCATTTTACGTATATATGAAATAAACTCCGAAATGCCAAACTGGTGTCCATTCAGTCGGAAATTGTGGCAGAAACATGAAAAAAATTACGAATATTGGAAAGTAATACGGGACCGAACATTTGTTTGATCGTCATTGAATTATACCATGACGAAAAATATTTACATGGGGCTATTATAGATGTTCTATATCATATATGTTTCTAGCAGTCAAATTAAAGCCTATGATTGAAAAATTAGATCAGGCTATTCAAAATATCTAAAACCGACGGTAGGTGAACATTAGCTACAATGTTTGCATTAAATATTTATTTCCATTTAAAAATTACTATGGAGTCATTACTTTTGTGCCGCATACATAAGTCAGATCTGTGATTTAAAAAATCATTAAAGACTTAAAGTAAGGACCGACAACGCGGACCGGGCCAGCTAGTATATATATAAAGGAACGTTGTGTTAGTTACTAAGGTTATAACTCAAGAACCGCTGGTCTGATTGTAATGATTCAGACAAATTCGGAATGGTGTCATTATAGAGAAGGTTTATATATAAAAAAACAAAAAAAAAAACGTAATAATATGCTAATAAAAATATGACTTTTTTTCGTCACATTTTGTAGTATTTCGTGATTTTTTTATATTTTTCCATATTTTTATCGCATGCAATTTTTTCAATTTGACTTATAATATTGAAGTGTATATTTGGGGTTGAGGTTATTATATACAGATTACAATTATCGTCCGATCCTCACGAAAATTTTCACAAGGGAAGGGTTAGGCTCAGGAGGGCTAGGCTTATTGTTTTCAAAGATGCCCGCAATATATTTAGGGGTTGAAATTGACCAACAAAAAATGTTCCTGATTTTGCAGCCGTTATAAAGGTCACAAATAGAAACCAAAGGAAAGAAATCTCGCAAGAAGTTAGAGTTTAGGACAGCGGGTAAAATGGACCACTACTTCTGTGTAAAAAATACCAGCACTACTTACAGGCGATATCCGAAATACACAAAAGGCGAACTTCTGTCTTTTTTATGCTGATTTCGTTGACGAATATAACCAAATATCGTAGACAAGCATATCATATAGATGAGTCTAAATTTTGAGACACAGAGGGGCCTCCTGCTTTTGGAGATGATCGCAAAATATTTAGGGGCTCAAATGAACCAAAAACAGAAAAAATTCTTGATCACACAATTGAAGCCGATCGACACGCTTTAGGAGAGAGCACTATGGAGTGCGTAAATAAAGGGTGTTTTTTAAGCTAGATAGAACTTTAAATTGTAAAAAGTAACACAAAAAAATAAATTTTGATGACACTTGTTTTTATTTGTTTCAATATACTCTGACAAATAATCATGAATAGACTCACACTTATAGACGACTTCGTTATCGCAAAATAGTGTTCAGCGATGAGGCGCATTTTTGACTTAACGGGTTTGTTAATAAGCAAAATTGCCTCATATGGAGTGAGATCAATCCACAAGAGGCCCTACAGACTCCATTACATCAAGAAAAATGCACCGTATGGTTCGGTTTTCACGCTGGTGGCATCATTGGACCTTATTTCTTCAAAAATGAGGCCGGAGCTCGCATTACGGTCAATGGAGATCGTTACCGCACCATGATCAATGATTTTTTGTTTAAAAATATGGATGACATTGATCCGGAGGAGATGTGGTTTCAACAGAATGGCGCTACGTGAAATCAAAAATTGGCGATAAGTTGATTTCGAGAAGTGGACCTGTCAGTTGGGCTCCAAGGTCGTGCGATTTCACACCTCACGATTATTTCCTGTGCCGCTACATGAAGTCACTGGTATATGCTGATAAACCAGCAACAATTGACGCCTTGGAGGCCAGCATTGTTCGTGTTATTCGTGACATACGGCCAGCAGTGCTCTAAAAAGTGGCAAAAAATTGGACGTCCAGAATGAACTTCGTCAAGAACTGCCGCAGTGCCCATATGACCGAAATCATTTTCAAATGTTAATGTCAAGTATTGATCTTTCGAATAAAAAAAAATTTATTAACATTTATTTTTTTTGCTAAGTGTAATATATGGGCAGTGCTCCGTGACATAATTTCAAAAGTGAAATCTTTCAAAATGGATTTGATCATAAGGAGCTTCTAACATATTGTAGTGTTGTAGGTTATCACATGGTCGGCCCCGTACAACTATAGCCTTTGTTTACTTGTTTTTTTTTTTTTTTTTGTTTGTTTTGTGTTTGAATATATATTAAAAAAGCGAAGAAAATCAAATTTTTTGCCCAATAAGATGTAAGTTGCGACTTCGACCCAATATTGATCAACACATCTATGTGGAGCTTATATCAAAGCGTGGGCCTTTAATTATCGTATAGCAAATGTTCATCCAATAAGAACCAAAAAATGTGAAATTTCAGCACATTTTACCGGAAATCGGAATTGGAATCAGTTATCCGGATATCAAGATTTACCCTGTATCAAATCGTGGTTTATATCCTCTGAGAGCCTGAAACGCTATAATACTAATTTGACTGGAAAATGCTTCTCAAAGCAATAAAATACTTAAAATCTGCCGATTTGTTATACTGAGGTTGTGCCTTTAACAAAACCAATACACAGAATTAGTCTGGTGGAGAAAAATCTTCCAGTCACTTATAAATGAAGATTTCAAAATACTAGAAATCACTCGAAGATGTCGTTTCATGTCGATTTATGAAATTAGTCATTCTCGTTCACGACAGAGAAATCCAACAAAAGCTTATCATAAATGCATTCTTTCTTGAATATAACTACTTCAACAAATAATATGACATAACAATAATGCTTGGATTAAGATTTGGAATTTTAAAAAATTAAATTTGAAAAAAGTCGTTTCAGTTAAAAATTCCCCCACAACGCTGTAATTTATATATACGAAATATACGTACATAATTATGTCATATTTCCTTTTTTTCATCACGATTAAAGCATTGAATGTTTCCTCTTTCATTTTTTGTCAGTTTTCTGTTTGTTTTGTTTTTATTTTCTTGAAGTTTCTGGCTTTTTGAACAGCTAACCTACATTCACATATACTCCATTTTCGAACATTCATACATGACTAAATGCCTGGCAAATGTGATCCAACCGGATATTGTATCGTTTCTAAGCAACTCCAAGGACATTTACAACTCACCAACCCACAGATTATCCATGGCCGTGCATATGTTGGAGTTGTGTTACTCTTTCGCCTGCCTTTGCCATGAAAGTCTGTGTGAGGGAGTTTTTCGGTTAAACGTTGTGCATAGGGGTGTTGCGGTATGTCGTCGTTCGGACTAACAATACCAAAAGGGCGAGTAGTGTTTTATAGAGGAAACTTTCCAAAAATTGTACCTTGGAGACATACTGTCAAATCAAGTGGAAACAAATGAATTGTGCACACACACACATGCCCGCACACACATACGAACATATGTGCCGTCCAACGCTTATACAAACAATCGAGGCTAATGCCAAAATGATGTCAAATATTTGAATTTTTGCCTTTTCATGTTTAAATGTCCAAATGCAGATACGAAGCACGTTGTCAAAGTGTTAGAAATACTAGGTAGGTTAAGATTACATCAATGTGCCCAAGGGCTGTCAAAGGCAAATTATATATCATTGATTCTTAACTTTTTTGATGTGAGCTCAATACAACACCATCAAAACTTAAAAGTCATGATCTCTATATCGAAAAGGGCTCATTTATTTAAAGTTGTATGGTACACAAAATGTTTTAGTTCTATAGAATGTACTTAATTACCAAATTCTAAACTGCCCTGTGTTGACTTATTGCAGGCTCACCTCGTACAAAATTTAGTGGTTATGTCAGTCAAATTTAGTTTACACATTCGGCCACATTTGTCCAATGGAGACAGTCTGTTTTGTGTGTCCGACTTTCGTTTCTCTACTCAATGTCAATTGTCTATTTATATTTTATGGAACATTTGTAAAATGCACATTTAAATTGTTACTAAAAACCTACAAAATGAAATAGCAATATTGCACTGTTTTTTCATTTAATACAATTTCCATGGTTATGACTTATTGCCCAGTGCTGAATTATTCACGTGTGTTCACACACACACGCACACATGGGCCTATGCACAAACTCACTTGGGATCCCTTGATATGCAAGTTATGTGTCACATATGTAGAAAAAACCTTTTCCATAGTATAAACTACAATTCAAATAATGCCATAAAATATTTTGTCTGATTACAAATATTTTTTTTTCAAGTGGCCGCATATTTACTAAGTTAGATATATTCGAAAATTAGCGGTCATATGTTGATATTCTCTCGCAAAGAAGTTTATAAGAAAACAATGGTTCCTTTAACATACATCCTAAAATCAATGTTAGTTTTACTCCTATACTCCACGGAATTAAATTTGAAAGAGAAATGAATTTCTCTTTGATACAACAATATGCAAAATTGAAATACAATTTACTAGTTCACACTCAGGGTCTTACTACTTGTATGTGTATGCGAGTGTTTTCTCATTACTCTTTAATTTAATTAAGCCCACTCTTTCCTGACGTCTGTATGGCTTTTGACGAGACAAACACAAATGCTGGGTATACACTTTGTCAGGCAGTTTAATCAAATAAACAGAGAACAATGTTTACCCAAAAACACAAAGAGGTAAACAGACAGTCTTGTAAAACCACATCAAAGGTAAATCTGAAGACATGTCAGTTTGTTCAGGCACTAAAGCGCAACACTCGTCTGAATTACTACTTCTCCTGGTACCGACCTCTATTAGTCGTCACTTCCACACTGATTAAGTAAATAATTTCAAACTTGAAGTGGAATTTATAATTAGGCAAAATTAAAAAAAGGCAACATCTTGAAGGGCGACATACTCCGTGGACGTGGACTAATGCAGAACGATGGACGACAAGTGCTTTACTTTTATAAAGGTGTGAGTCAGTACATTATGACTTTTGATGGTTGTGACGTGATTGTAGCGGCCAAATAATAACATAAATGGTCCCATTGTTACGGTTTGGCGTATTCTTATTTCAAACACACACAAGCACACACACACAAAACGGAAATTTTTCTAATTAACCAACTTTGCTAAACATCTTCAGTGCAGCTCAAGAGTCGACACAATAATTAGTGACGTTTAAAGCTGAAATTAGAGCACAATGCGCGTGCCGCTCATTAAAAAGTACAACAACACTAAGCGCTGACTGCAGCAGAAAAACTTTTCGCTTTGTGCATTGTGCAGCATTTTGAGGAGGCAGTGAAATGTGAATAATTTTTTTGTGCCAAGTTTTCATTTTTGCAAAGGACAAAAGCATCACTGAAACTGTCAAAAAGTTGTTAAAGCCTGAAACAATGGCGCAAAAGAAGTAGACATCATTTCATTTTACATCAATTCATACGGGGAAGTAATCTGTTCAAAAAACAAAGCTGTACCTCTATTGTTGAGAGCAAGTGGCGCAATGACTTTTTCAAGGTTTTAGTGTTTAATTCGTGTGAACGAATTGTAGGGGGAAGAATATAGAGGAAACATTTTGCGGACAGTTGTTTAAGGTTATGTGCTATTTTTTGTGGGTTTGCTGAGAAAATCGGATTGCAAAACTGATTCATGGAATTTATGGGTGCTCTCTGAGTTACGTCTCTAACCATCTACCATGAAGGTCGTCATTTAGCAGCAACTTTAACGTTTGTTGAATATTACATTTTATTTAAATTTACTTTAAATGCACTTTTACTGCATTTTTTATTACAAACAGTCGAATTTTTATAACATGTCTTCAAAAATAGTGTCCATTAGTGTTCGTTGTGAGCGGTGTCGTATTATTACTTTATGGAACTACTGCATTGCGTATACGCTACGTTTGCCCTAAGCAGAGTTCTTCTAACAACAAACACATGATGTAGAGTCAATCAATGTTGTCTCTCTATTATCGAAATACTGTTCGAAGACCCTTAAGAGTCTATATCTTCTAGGCGAGCTTCAAATACCATGTCGATTTAGTCAAGTTCCTCTGTCGACTAGAGTGCCGATATGACACAATAATTAATACCTATGACTGACAATTTGCACAGAATGTTGGGCATTGAAATTGGTACACATTAGTTAAGATATAGTCTCATATAAGAGTACTTCCTGTTCTCAATATGTAGAGCAATTTCCGGAGAAAATTGTTTAATATGATTTCATTATTTGCAAGAGTTTCCATAAAACGTTTCCTCTCGATTGATTCTGGTTGAATTGAGTAGTCCACAGAGAATGTAAAACTTCCCTGAGGAAACTGTTCAATGTTGGGCCTCTATTTTATTTAAGGGTGTCTGCTCATATTAGGGACTTTGAAAGTTTACACTGCAGTTTCTAAGCGTTTTTCGACTTTTTTGAGGTAAATTCAACCCGCAAAAACAATTTGGCATTCCATCATAAAAATATTGAATTGTGTACCAACACAATTCTTTTGTTTTGAAGACTCCTGTTACACCAGTTACAGTAAACTGATGTTTTTTTTAAGTAAGCTCTTCAGCTTTACTGAACTTTAAAAACTCAAAAGTTTTACATAGCACAAACAGTAAAATCCGTTCTAATCCATGACATTCAAGCAACATTAATTTCTTGCATGAATGTTTTATACAAATTCTGTGCTTTAAAGCAAAATACACAATGACTCCCAGACTTGCGATTTTAGAACTTCCTAAAGCAAATACCAAACTGCAAATCCTTTAATATTTACCACAAGCTCAAAGTTTCATTTTTCAAACTAATCAATAACCAATAAATGCTTCCCTCCAAGCACAAAAGCCCGAGTACACTGTGGCAATCTACTACGCAAAGAACTTCCTCGAAACACAAACAAACCAAAAAGAAATAACTCACAAATATGAACGCCACACCACAAGTGAACAGCGCCAACATCCATCTGCAAAGCTGCTCCGTTCCTGGAAGTGCGATTACCCAAAAAATATAAAAGTGAGAAAGAAGAATGGAAACTTTTTAGTTTAAATCTCTTCAAAATTAGCTGCAAACTGCACAGTTGCGATAAGGATGCTGTTAAGCACACAGTATAAACAACCAACAAACCATCCGACCGACAGACAGACAGAAAAACAGACAGACCGACCGACAACAAAAACTGAAATGAAATAAACTAGAAAAAAGTCAGGAGATGAATGAAGCAACACTGAAACACCCAAACAAACACTGCCGTGTCCCCACCCACGCTCACTTTGTCTCCGTTGCGAAAGAAGAAAGTAATAGCATCAAAGCACAGAATAAGTTTAGGATCGAAAGCAAAGTTCCAACCCTTTTACGAAGTACACGGTGAAGTTTTTGTGCCACTAGGTTCTTCCAGGGAAATAACACGAATTTCGAAAACGTAAATCGGGATTTTTTTAAGTGTACGGTTGGTCTGTTTTTTTTAAGCCTGCAGATATTTTCATATGAGTGAGATACGTGAAAACAAAATAGGCAAGGACCCGCTAAAAACCGCCCAAATGAAAGTCAAATTGACAATCAAAGGAAACTGATTTTGTGAGTGAGCATTTGAGATATTTTTTTTAAGATCTTAGGCGATTATGTTTTCTTTTCTATTTGTTTAATGCTCTTAATCCAGTTAGAGAATAATTTTGACGATTTAAAGTCTATTAAAGTTTAAAAAAAATATTGGGTTTATTTGATATTCATACGAAGAGTGGAGAACATGTTCTGGGTGCAAATGCCGACCATTACTTTTTAACACTTATATCTCAAAGACTAACATGCGCCAAATGCCTAGAGCACAGTTTGCATTCATCAAAGCAACAACTTTCCCTTTGATTAATAACAAAATTCTGCCCAATCTGAAATTACGAACACTTAAGGTGATAATTACAAGCTTCCCATAGTTATAGTTATACTTTGACTCCTAAAAGTTGGCAATGACATCGAAAAACATTTTCACTGCAAATTTCAGATCATTATGCTCGCCTCGAAAGAGAAACGAACACATAACAAAAATATTTGTTTTATTTTTAATAATTAATGAAGAAATTAATAAAAAAATATAAAGTTACGAATATAAATGGTTGTTTAAAGTTTTACATCAATAAGTTTGCCTGCGCGGATTCTTGATAATGAAAAAGGTAGTTTGTTAACAATAACTTTTAATAATTTATTCGGCTCATGCATCTCTCAATTTTTTTTTTGTGGGATATAGCCTATATAAACTATTTAATGGAAATACAAAACTTCAAATTTTATGGAAATACAAAATGTTGACCATTTCTGGGGAGGTACCGTAAAAAGTGTGGAAAGATTTATATAAATGTCCAATGACTGATATAAATATTTAATAATTTAAACCAAATCGATGACACCCCCCGTTTAGGAATAAACATTTGAAGGAATTATTTAGAAAGAAAGTCTAAAACCAGATTAAATGTTTCTTAATTTATTTTTTGTTCAAATATTGTTATCGCCCGATGATCATAACATACTTCGTGATCATTTTGATAGTTTGGTGTGGGCATAACAATTATTTTCCCACATTCGGAATGTTTTAAATCCATAGAAATCGTAAAATCATCATAATTGGAACATAGAGTATTTTCGTTATTCTATATCGGTGCATCTTGAGGTATAAATATTGCATCAAGTCGCCATAATTATCATGACTTTGTAGCATATATTTCTGTGGAAACAGTATGCAGAACATTGCTGTTAATTTTGCAAGGGATTTGTAAGATATTATACATATTGTTCTGGATAATTTCACAGTTGGGCTAGGTAAACATTATATTGCTATGCTAGCTTGTGGCATAAAAGTGAGCTATTCTCATAAAAGAGAGATAGAGAGAGTATAAAATTGAATTTTAAGTACATTCAATAAATCGATATATATTCTATACAAGTCATTGAACGAGACTGCACTGTCCCACCCTGCCAATGAAGCGCTTGTGATCTCTGACAGCAGTAAATGCCGGTCATAGTTGCTTTAAAATTTACCAAAGTTCCTCTTTGTCATTTCCAACAAATGATTTCCCCAATGCACATCACACAAATGAATAGTGATTGAAATAAAGTCACATTCTATCCGTATCTTGCCCAGAACGGATGACAGAGAAGTTGATATAAAATTGAAAACAAAAAGAAAAAAATAAAACTGAAATGGAACGATTTGAATTGTCACAGAGAAAGCCCTGCAACATTAGAAGTTATCGTTCGTTTTGGGCGCTGTGGGACGCTCAGTGTCTCATCAATGATTGATAAAATATGTGTGTATGTGTGTGATACATATACGAGATTTTTTGGAAAGAGCTATTGGAAATTATTTCCATAGTTCAGTTTTAAGAGGACTTATAACCCAACAGTTGATTTTAATTTGAAATAAGAAAAAAATGCCCGCGAATCCTTCGATATGTGGAAAATCATGGAAAATTAGTATAAGATATTATTCAATCGAATTAATAAACCCAAACTTTTCACCCTGCAACCGAGGAGTCATTAATTTTTCGTTGCGTTGAATTAAGATATAAAGTGGGCACAGAAATGCGATTTTTCATTGAAGTCTTAACAAAATAAATTCAATATTTTTGTGAAATTAAAAAAATAGGAAGTGTATAAACCTTTCTGTTTGCGAATCATCATTGCTATGTTTAGATCCTGTTTATGCATGTCGATGCAAAATTAAAAAAACAGTGAAAAAGTTCTAAATTTGATTTTTTTTAATTTTTCTAAGAATCTCATTTAAAACTAATCAAAACATTGAAAGGTAACTTTTATTTGTATCAATTAAAACAATAAAGATGGGCTTGAATATAATGTATTGTCCTACAGTCATTGTTTTACTCTTATATCAATATATTTGTCCAACAAATTGACAAATTTTGAAACACAACATCGACAAACACTATGACAAGCCGATGTAAGAATGAGACTTGAAACAACTCCATATATTCGCTAGCGTGGCGCAGTGCGTAATGTGTTTCACTACAAATCATAAGAAATCAGAGTGAGATGAAAAAAACTGCAACTAATTTCAGACAGATGTCATTTCTAAGCCACTCGTCCGACAGCTGTTACAAGTATTCCAGTGACAGCTCATTATATTGTTTACAAGGGTACAAAAGCATTTTGTTGAGAATTTTCCAGAAAAAAGTTATTCGTGATGGAATTCAAGCATGATAATGTTAATGTTACCGTGATACTGGTAGCGTAGCCCGACATCAAGGAAGTGGATGGAAGAAAACAGCAACATCAGCCGAAATGGTTCGAAAAGGAGCGACTTGATCGAAACCCGCGTCGCAGTGGCCGAAAAATGGCTCGTGAGCTGAACATATCGCAATATTCCATTCGGCAAATATTGAAAAATGGGCTCAATTGAAATTCCAACAAGTTAAAAAGCAGTAAGTTCGGCCGGGCCGAACTTTTAATACCTTCCACCATTTGCAACGAATTTGGAAATTTTTAAAAAATAAAATCCTTAAAAAATTCTGTTAACATTTTAAAAACACCGAATATAGCCGTTATTTTGGGGTCTATACGACGTGGACATACTTAGGCATTGTTTGTCATAAGCCATTGCCACATTCAAATTCGAAACTTGAAATAAACGGTGAATAATGTAGCTAAAATCATCAAAATATCGTATATAAGGAGGTGCCGTTAAATTGGAGCTGTGCGAAGACCTGGACCAGCATAGACAATTTTCTGTCACAGGCTTTAGCATCCATTACGAACTTCAAATACCACATCTCAAACAATTTCGGTGGGTATTGTACCTAAAATCGTCATAATACCGAATATCGGGGTGTACCGTTATATGGGGGCTATACGAAGATGTGCACCTGCACAGACAATTTTCTGTCATAGGCTGTAGTATTCATTACGAACTTCAAATGCGAAATTTGAAACAATTCCGGTAAATAGGTTCGCTAAAATCATGAAAATACCGAAGATCGGGGGTACCGTTATATGGGGGCTATACGAAGGCGAGGTCCTGCACAGACAATTTTCTGTGATAGGCTGTAGCATCCACTACGAACTTCAAATACCAAAATTGAAGCAATTCCGGTAAATAATGTGGCTAAAATGATCAAAATACCGAATATCGGGGGGGTACCGTTACATGGGGACTATACGAAGACGTGGACCTACATTGCCCATTTTCTGTTTTATGCTGTAGTATCCATTACGAACTTAAAATACCGAAATTGAAGCAATTCCGGTAAATAATGTAGCTAAAATCATCAAAATACCGATTATCTGGAGGTACAGTTATATGGGAGCTATCCGAAGACGTGGATCTATATGGCCCATTTTCAATACCAAAAGTCCTGCAGACATAGTACACATTTGAGTAAAATTTTATCAACCTACTTCATTTCGTTCGGAAGCTAGAGTGATTTCCACAGACGGACAGACGGATAGACGGACAGACGGACGGACATTGATAAATCGACATAGAATTTTATGCTGATCAAGAATATAAAGTGGGGTCTAAAATGTATATTTCGAGGTGTTACAAACGGAATGGCAAACTTAATATACCCTCCATACTATGGTGGAGGGTATAAAAATTATCGTGTTTTGTTGCCAAAGAGATCATCTGAAAATGTGCACCTTCGGTTGGCCATCAGAACTCAAGCGCCGACCATGATGATGGTCTCTCCGTCGTATTAATCGAATATTATGCCGAATATTATGCCGAATATTATCGCGAAAATATCCTGGAGGGTGCAGACTTCGAAAAAATCTAAACTTATTCTAAAATTTGATGCTATTTCCGATATTTTTTGCTTTCGTGCAATGAAATTAAATTCGTACAATATTATCTTGAAAAAATAATGAGTTTGTAAGTTGATTTAAAAAATGAATTAGGAACCCATTATTTGATAATGGAAGTTTTGCTGGGTAAAAAGCTATTGATTAAATCAACGATATGAACCAGTACCCAAAAATCGGTGAATAACATAGCTAAAATCATCAAAGTACCGAATATCGGGAGGTACCCCTATATAGGAGATATACGAAGACCTAGACCTGCACAGACAATTTTCCGTCTTAGGCTGCAATATCCCTTACGAACTTCAAATACCAAATTTAAAACAATTCCAGTGAATAACGTCGCTAAAATCATTAAAATTACCGAAAGTAGGCAGGTACCAATTTATGGGGGCTATACCACATAAAGTGGACCTACATGACCCACTTTCAATACCAAAAGTCTTCCATGGTACATGTGTGTGTGTGTGACATTGCGGCTGTTAAGTAGTATGTCATAAATAAGTACGATTGCATTCAGATGAAATCATATAATTCGTTGTACTGTAAGGAGAACTTAAGTAACTCAATTAGTTAGTTAAGGTAATACAACTAAACATAACGAAAAAACTCCAAAATTTTACTTTGTGCTTACAAAATAATGAAAACCCATTTTCATACGCTTATCAAAATCGTCCAATTGTAGTAGTTTATCTGTATTGCCACAATAATCTTGTTTGTAGAATAATTATGAATTATTTGTTGTCTATATTTGTATAAATAAGATCTGTGTTGCAATTCATCTTCTTTTCGGATATGCAAGCAGAAGGTCACCCCACCTTAGTATAATCAGTTTCTAGTTACAACAAAATTAATGCTTTGGAAGACTATTGCCGCGTTGCTAAACTTTATGGAAGACGATTCTAAGACTGGCAGAATAAATCCGAATTAACACGATCATCAAATAGAATATTCATATTTCGAATCAATTAGGTTTCTTGCTTCCAACTAATGGTAGCTTAATTTTTTGTCAATGCAAACGTGAAGGATTAAAAAAATTAAAAATAGATTAATATCAGAAAATATTAAACATTTTAAAAGGATAAACCCTATTCTTTTAATGCTGGACGAATAGCTCAAAGAGATATTTATGCCGTGCCCCGCAGTACTCACAACATAAATATACACACATGCCAATTCCAAATACTGCAATGAAAAATATACATTTTGAAACTTTTTTTTTCTTGTTTTGTTGTGCAGTCGTGCATGATGGTTTTATATTCTTCTACTGGGGCTTTTTGCAACCATTGTTAAATTCCATAAAGTTGTCAACATCATTTTCTATTTGTTGTGATAAATTTGTAGATGCCTTAATCCTTTTAATGGGCTCTTAAATGCGTACCGGCTGCCGCTTCGTTCTTGCCTCCGAAAGTGGTCCGAGTGATGGATAAAATGGATGACACAACATTGTTGCTTCGCATTAATGCCAAAGCATTCGTTGGTGTTTGCCAATCCATTTCTAGGTGCTTTTGCAGTTCTTGGTGTTTCCATATTCGTTTGTCTGTCGCTGTGTCGGTCGGTCGGTCGGTTGTCTGTCTGTCTGCCTGTCTTACTTAATACATTCAAAAACACTGCTATGCCATTTTCCCCGATAGGACGAACTCTTTGGTGGGCATAGACAATTTGTTAGCGTTTACGTTGGTGTTATTGTTGTTGTTGCTGGTGTTGGTGCTGTTTTCTCTTTGTGTGTTTGCGAGGAAAAAGGGAGGATGGAATCATGTTAATCCTTGAATTTTATGTCGCAACACGTTTCACTGTAGTTTGGCGTTTAAAGATACAATACTCGTGTTTTTAGTGAAAATGTATGTGACCGGAATGATAAATGGTCGTGATGACATTGAGGGGGTGTTGGCATGGTGCGACAGGGCTCTGTGGGCGTTAACATAAAATTATTGATTTTCTGTGGGGATTATGAATATGAGCTTAATTGTTCTTAATGATGTTTTAATTACACTGATATTTGATCGAATCGAATGGCAGTACATTAAGTTTTAAAAATGTACGATTAAGCTAGATATTGCTTGTTTATGTATAAGCTTTTAGATGTAGATATTAATTTGTTGTTTTTCGAAATATTAGTATTCATTTAACTGCCAACTGTGGATATAGATATGAACGTATGGAACATTAAATGACCAATTCAATTTATGCAGCCTCTGGGACACGTTTAAATGAGTATCCCCCAATAACCATTGTTATCGTGTTCAGCAAATCAAACTTTTCTTAAAACGCATTTGAATTGTATATACAGCCATATTCATTTAATATAGAGATTAAAACATGTATAGTAGATCTGTAAAGATTCGTTGTGATATATTTATCAAAGGAAATCAATCGTTTGAAAGGTGATCTATGAACGGTTGTTAACAAACTATTACAGCAAATTCAAATGTACAATTTCACCAACAAACAACTGCTACTAGCACATGCCGGAGTCATGCTGAATTATTGTTCGAATCGAAAATGAGGAACAAGTTTTCCGCTTAATTGTGGGTAGTTTACAGTCTGCGTGCAACTTAGGCTTGCATCCTCGCAGTGGTTCAGTCGAATGAGTTAACACCAGGCAACAAAGCAATTGCACTCAATCTGCTTTCAGACTGTTGTTTAGTGCTGTTGGAAAATAAAGGCGAAGCTATTGGCATTAAAACAAGCGGAACAATCCACCAACTTATGCTCTCATAAGGCAAACCTCTCGAAAAACGGCCAACAATGAAATAGGCACAATTAATTTATGTGTAACTTAAGTGCTCACAGGATTATCGACTCAAATGGGTGCTGCCAATTCTAGCTGGGCCTCGAATAATGGAAATTCAACACTTGACCAATTGCGTACCAATTGTTCACCAATTCAATTAAGAGCAATTGTTATTGGCTTTAAAGGAAAACGAGATTGCACCAACAGTTTGGAAATTCTGTGCAATGTTGGTTTGCAAAATATTGCAATATGTTATACCTTTAGAAGGTATGCAAGCATATTTGATATTGCGATAACAAAGAGATAATTTAAAAAATACTTGCGTTGAGTCTTTCTGTAAAATAGCAAATCACAAGTTTCCTATATTACCTTCTGAATAAAACAATTGAAAAAAATAGTTAAACTTTTAATAGAAATATAGAGATGGGACAACACAGTGTAAAAATATTGTCACCGGATGTATTTACCCCTGTCGGTATTTTTCGTCAATACTTCGTTTATTGAGAAGTCCTATAAAATAAGATTTTGGAAACAACTTTTTGATTTCTTCACACTTTTATTTGTCATTTTGTCCTCGAATTGTATTTTTACTACCTCTACCATGAGCTGTTACTCTACATAGTATAGCCACAAACCATTTTTTAGAACGCATTTTGTCAAATCTTTAGAATTGTACATCTTTGCATTCACACAGTGTACTTTATTATTCTTCACATCAATGTCTTGCTCTTATTCCTTTTTTTCAATTCCACTAATATTGGCATAGTAGAAGGTAGCTTGCTTACATTACCTTGTAATAGGTTATTCGGCTCATGTTGTGTTTTACCATTACTCGGTCATAAGCAAAAAAGGACCGGGATTCAGCATTCGAAATGTTTACGTTATTTCCAAGATACAAATGTTAGAAAAACTTGAGGTACAAACTAAGATGCCAACATTGTTTAGGTTCGACATTACGTCAAGTTTAATTGAGAAAAAAAGTTTGTGACACCTCGAAATATATATGTATTCGCCTATCTGAGTCGATCTAGCTATGTGTGTCCGTCTGTCCATATTAATTTGTTATTACGCTACAGGCAATTATGAGCCAGTCTTCAAGAAATTTGAATGGAGCGAGGGTCAAAACAGAAGCCTATTGTTTTTGGATATATTCATACAACAACTTTTGTATGACCTCTACATTGGTGGTGATTTCGTCGAAGATTTCGTCGATTATAACAGGAATCTAAATTCTCAAATATTGTTTGTTATATGCAAAATGCGAAGGACATTTACATGGCCCCGCGGGTTCTTTCAAAAGATAACACTTTTGCAGGACTGTGACATTATTTGAAAAATTAAATGGACCAACGAAATATATATAAAAATGGAATAATCGAAGTGTTCAATACAATACAAAACCTGTTTTGAATTCGAGATTTTTGCTCTTTCCGTTAGAGCAAATGGGTGTAATGTTTTTACTTCGTCAAAAACCGATACCACGTCGATTAAGATATTCAAAAGAAAGACAAATTAAGTTCAACATCTGCTTTTATATGACCGAACTAAAAACCCTTTTACTCGAAGTAGAAGATGGAATTTAATGTTTTGAATGCATTTTTGAAAGTCAAAATTATAAAACCCAATATCTTGAAGAATTTGTTTATTCTTGTCTATAGAACTCTACAGTTAATTATAGTGTTGTAGACTATTAAATGGTCAGCTAGACTGTAGCCTTTGCCTACCTGTTTAAATTTAGAATTGGTGGTAACGATATTAAATGCGCATAATGAAAAAGCTAACACATACATACACACATTGTTAGTTTGTGGTATCACCTTCCGATGTCCCGATATGATCGATATTTTTGGGTTAAGAAATTTATTTTACTCCCAAAATAAAGTATACCTTTGCCTATGACACATTGTTCATCAGACAGTCTGGAACCAAAATTATATGTATGCATAAAAATTTCAATAAGCGCAATATAAGTCGTTGGTAGGACAATAAATTAAAATGTGTATTTTTTTTTGTTAAGTATAAAGTTCTGCCCTGCTCTGCCTCGCCATAGACATTCTACGAATTTAAATATAGTAGATTCGAAAGCACTGAACCAATGATGTAAAAACCATTGCAGTTGTTAATTGAAATATTGTTTATATGGTTTTTGGTCACTGTTTTTAGGCCCACAAACAGACTCTCCCCCTCCCACTGCCACTCCCACATGAATCATAAAATATTGAAATGCCTACAAGTGGGAGTACATGTTTAATTTTTAAATATAATATATTGTAGTTTAATTGTGGTGGGATGACATGTATGTGTGTCAACATCTGAGGGGGGGGGTTTTATCTAACCAGAGAATGTAATGTGTAATGAAATGATGAACGAGATGAGCTTATGTCGATTTATCACCGCACTTTACCTCACGGTACTCCTGCCGCAGTTGTTTCAAATGAAAATGCACTTTCATAATGGAAAGCGTTTACTTTTTATTTTAATAATATGCAATTATTTGTAATTCAACAGAAGTTCCAGTTAAACGACAGAATCAATTCATAGTTGCATTTACCACGAGAGGGGATTCGCGTAGCTGCGCGGCCAGAGGAATATCGTCATTGTGGCAACGATGCAGTTGATGGCTTTGGCTGGCGGTGGGATGGAAGTAATTAATTTATTTAATTATGAATTCGCATTAATATTTAATTGTTTAATAATGGTCTACGATTACAGTGATAGCGGTTTAAATGGAGTAAAGCGACATTTTGGATTCCATTCTGTTGGGTAAAGTGGTTGTATGAGGGCAGAGATGTATGCAGACAGGGAAACAAAAAATCACATTAAATTTACGTTTTACAAGATATTTTATAAAAGACTACGTATTAGAATATATTTTTTTTTTTTTGTATTGTACATATCAATAAAATTAGGGATTTTTAGTGTGAAGTTGAAAATCGAGGAAGAAAATTTCGCTAAATAGCTAGATTTATTTATTTATACAATCTATGTATAACCCCCACAATGGAAGGGGATTATCTAAGGAAAAATCGGTCATGATCTCAAGAAAGTAGAGAACATATTCCCCATAATAAATTGTATGTTCAAAACGAATGCGGACATAAACGGTTGTGCGAAAAAAACTAAGTCATAATACCCATAATTTCTATGGGGTGCTAATGAAGATATCGGATTGAAAATTAGTATACAAGATACCATTGACTATCTCTTCAACCCTAAGTATTTATTTGGGTGCATAGGAACTAGCCACGTCTAAAATCTATAAAAATGATGTGAATAATTTCTAATAACTCATAAATTGAGAAAACTTTGAGAAATGTAGGAAAATTGGAAACATTTTCAATAGTGGAATTATTCCGGAATGGCAAAAGTCTTGATATTTGGTATAAGAATTGAATTTGTACATTAAATTGCTGGTGGAGGTGATTTAGCTATTAGGTTTTTAAATTATTAAATTAAATATTAAATTAGGAACTTCCAATGAATTAAAATATAACGGATCATGAATATAGTTGACATGACATATCTTGAAATTGCAGACAATGTGGAAGCCGAAACAACCAAAATATCGAATATATACTACCAATAAATATTAAAAAAAAAACAAATTCTCGATCCATTATAATTCCTTAAGTGAAAAATATCACGATATCATTTGAGAAAGTTTTGGTGTCGAAAAATTATATTTTTTTTTTTTGGTAGTCACAATATTTCATTACAGCTATTCTGTTTAGGGAAACTCATAATAACTAAAATAGACCAGTTGAAATATGTAAAAGCAGAGAATAATGTAGACTTTTCATGATGGGGACTATCACATGGAAAATTTCAATATAAATCGTATTAGGAGTACATTAGGAGACATGTGTCTATTTCGCTAATGTATCTAAAATATTGTGCTTATGAGAGAAATGGATGCACAAGTTTACAACGTCTCTTAGATTTATTTCTGTTGCGAGGCATCCATTTTTAACAAACTGCTCATTACAAAGTAAAACGAAATGACCAACAACGTGGACAGGATCAGCTATGAGTAATATACCTTATCATATATTTTTAAATTATGTTATGTTATAAAAAAATACAGCCGATGTCCGAATTATTTTGAGGAGTTATTGGACAAGACAAAATCTGTCTTAAAAATTCTAAAATTGCAGACTCCGCAGAAATTCTTATTTGGTTATGCCCCATCGGTATATTACTCATAGAAATAGTGTTCTTAACATTTATATGAGTTTTCATATTAGATAGTTTTTTTGTTTTAATTTTTCGTAACATTAGAATGTAAAAGAATCGCTATTCTGAGAACTCCTGACTACGTCAAGGGTATTTATTATGAATGGACAACAAGACTGTAATTTTCTTTAGTGTAATTAGAATAACACTATATATCTTTATATTACAACTGATGGCAAAAGCTGTCCCCTTAATTGTCGCATATTGCCAAGAGCCAAGAGCAGCAATTATTTTTTTAAGATTGTCTCCGACTGTATCTGTTTATACAAATCATCTACAAAACATAATTCCCAATCTGCTCTTCCCTTTTCTGCAACAACAGATACCTCGTCAGGATGAAAATCATTAATTTTAATGAGGAAATATAATACGAAAGCAACGAAACGTTTGGAAAATTTATATGCTTGTTCTTGTTACCCAAGCAACAAACGTTAATGGGATTTTTTCGATACAATTCTAACGCCACTGAAAAGCGAGTAGTAACTCAGCGGATAGGGCCGGCAAAATCTGTGAACAACCGAAGTCTTGTTATTAATAACTTTGTGAAAAATAATACAATATTGCGCTAAGGAAAAATAATTGCTTCGCTGATAGCAACACAATATAAATATTGTGCTAACAAAGTATTGACATTTGTGTTGGTACTGCATCATAAACAGCAGCGGCACACTGGGTTATATCGTTGACATACGAAGCTATTCGAAGTTGACTGATAATTTTCCAGGTGTGATGATTTTTTTTCTGAATGGAGTGGAACAAAGTAAAGTATGGCGTACCATAAAGTCCCTTTTAAGAAATTTGACGGAGTTGCATGGGCCAAATGATATCTCAAAAATTTTCTTTCTACATAATATATATAATATTTTAGATACTAAACAAAATATCCCACTGTACATCATTCAAAACAAATAATTAGAAGTCGTTTTACGCGAGACAAGAAAAAATTCGATAATAAAAATAATAATTACAAAAATAATAATGCTACGGGAAGACATTGCTCTTGAGCACACAGTTACTGCATATAGAGAAAATGGAGGGGACAGTATAAATGATAAATGTTTGCAAAGGACATGCCAAAGGCATAGCTTCTTTGATCCTCTCCGCTTAAAATCGTTTCCTGTAAGAAAAACTAACATTAATTATAAAGAATTTGTCCTCATCTGAATTCGTTGGACGATGGCGATTGAAGCAAACTTGAATGCTCGCATTGTTGACACTTTATTCTATTTTATGTAATAGACTGGAATTAAAAAAAAAAACATAATTAACAAGTAAGCAAAGGCTACAGTCGAGCGGTACAGTTTCTATAGGCGAGATACTCGAAAGAATTCCACAAGATATTGTGACAAATAATAAAATAAAACCATCAGGTTTCGTTCTCTAATTTTCGAATAATAGCAACTTAAACTAATTTGCTCATTTCCAATTTATTGGTAGATGTTGCACGTAAATGGTCTTCCTAGATCTGAAACCAATATTTCCCAAAGACCTATAATCTCTCAGAGTGGCAAAAGATAACATTTATTATTGGTTTTTGACTGAAACCCATCTATATGAGTTACAGACATTTGACTATAGTCAGAAGTGCGTCTTTCCTGTATTTGTGAATTCTCGAAAAAGTCTCTGGAACAAACATTTTCGTATTTTGTCTACAAAAGTTGGCAAACTATTTCACACATTGAATATTTTTGGATGGCCATCCAAAACTGCTTGGCTTTTGCAATGTCCGGTAACCCCCTTTTAAATGTGCGTGAGGATCGGGCGATAATTACGACTTGCCGACAATTTTGCAGTTTTTTTGGTCCATTTCAACCCCTAAATATATGGCGATCATCTCCAAAAAGAGTAGGCTTCTATTCTGACCCTCATCTTATCCCCATGCAAAATTTCGTAAGGATCGGGTCATAAATGCGATCTGTATATGATATCCTGATATCCTAACTACTTAGTTTTGTTAGCTGTAGAAATATTACCAAATGTTTAATTCAAAATGAAAACATGCCAAAAATATGACAAAATTGAAAAAATATGAGAAAAATTTACAAAATCAATATTTTCATCTTTAGAAAGATATTTTTATGCGATTTTTTTAGACGTTTTTTCTTTCCTGCCAAGAGGCCATTCTGAATTAATGAGAACTGTCGAAATCAGTTCAGCCGTTCTCGACATATAAGAGATCTTTCAAGCATATCTTCTTTGATAGACATATATATCGCACATATTTTGCTATATATCCGATTTGTTGGATGTTAACATCAATGTAAAGGTCAGAAGTAACCTTGTCATGGCTTTGTTTAATGGTTTAATGAAAAATTTTGAATTTTTTCAACACAAAATATATGGTCTATTTTACCCGCTAAATATTATCCGATGACCACCCAAATTGGTAGACTTCTTCCCCGCCCTAAACTCTAGCTACATGCGAAATTCCGCGTCGATTGGTCTATAATTGCGACCTGTATAGCTACTGCAAAATCCGATATTTTTTCAGTATTTGGTCCATTTCAACCCCTAAACATTTGGCGATCATCTCAAAAAGAAATAGGGTTCTATTCTGGCCCGACTCCGACCCCCATTCCAAATTTCGTGAAGATCGGGCCATAATTGCGACCTGTAGAGTGATTACAAATTAACATGGACAGACGGACAGACGGACGGACGGACATACATAGCTAGATCGACTCAGCTCGGCGAGATAGGATGATCCATATATACTTTCCTATGTGGGAAACCAATATTTCGAGGTGTTACATAATTTTTGGGCCAATCAAACTTATAATACCCCCAACACATAGTGTAGTAGGGTATAAAAAGTTACACAATTCGGACATACACACAGGACATTCATTATAGATATTTTAAAATCTGTTAATTTAAAAAAATAAAATTGAAATTGTATAAATTGTCATAGGTGCTCATTGAATGTAAAACAATATTACAAATAAACAAGTAAAAATATTCGCACTTGTCCCACTTAAATTGCAAATACCTGCGAGATGGGTTCCCCATGCCAAAAAGGGGAACCTTTATGAACAATTAATTGGGAGTCTTAAATACCAATCTTATAGCCATTCAGGCAAAAATGTGGCTAGAACTATCGGTGGGTACTTTTATATGGAAATCGTTGACCAATATGGGCGTCGAATCTTCGCCAATATTGGTCCCATATTGGTTGTAGAACCTATTTTAAACAAGCAGACGGGCGTTAAATCGACATAGAAGTTTATGCTGAAATATATATATTTATATACTTTATGGGGTTTACGACGAAAATTAAGAAGTGTTACAAATGGGATGAACAAATTGAATATACCATCCCCTCCAAGGTAGAAGATATATTACCCCATCATAACTACGACGTCGACGCATCATTTTAGATTTACAAGTGAAAGCCATAAAATGTTATGTCTGTCCCGACTTTAACATATTTTTATCACTGCTGACGCGTCTGCTTTTCGATGATGTGTCTTGACTTCCCCACACCTCACCGGCTTCTATCAATTACCATTGTCATTATTAAGCATATTCCTTGTCTAATTAAGGCATGTTTTCGTAATTAAAATCAGAGCAATACATTTGCTCACCCTCTCACTAGTGTCGCTTGTAAGCACAACATCCTGACAAGGATACTATCAACTAAAACAAAGGCTTTTGCAGAAGTACTAGTGGGGGAAGAGGAGATAAAGGTGATTAAATTTGGAGCATGGAGATTTCGGCCGGAAAAAAGGGCTCAGCACATTGAATATGACGAAATGTGTTACAATTATTTGCCGCTATAATGCTTGGAGCCAACGTCGGAGTAGACAAAAGGTATCAACAGCATCATACGTGAACAACCTACAAAGACATGCTATTAAAACGGCGTGTCTGTGTGCGAGCATTAAGGAATTTTAATTAGCAACCCCTAAAGCAACGATTATCCTCCCCCGCAGTTTTTGTCACTGGCAACTGTTTTCTTGTAAACGGATGAGGTGATAACCTAAACCTACAACGTTCATCATTTGTCTTTTCAACACTGGCAGATGTAAACACGGATTCGGTCAACAATTCCAACCAACATGTTGAAGTTTGTTGTAAATTTTTCAAAGGAACAAGACAATTTGAATATTTTTGTACATCAAATATTCTATTATTATTATTACTATTATCATTCTTGTTATTATTTTTGCTATAATTATTTTTTGACATTATTATTATTTTTATTGATATTAATTAACATTAAACTTGAACAAGTATAAAAGGAACTTGTTGCTAAATTCGGCAAAATACGAAAAATAAAAAATATGGAAGGTGCCGTTTAATGGAAGATGTGGACCTGCATAGGCAACTCTCTGTCAATTAAAACCACTATTTCGATCTCCGAAAACTAAATGAAAAATATGACATAAACCATCAATATACAGAATACTGTTAGGTATGAGGCTATACAAACTGTGGGCGTATGTTTACAATTTTCTAACAGTGAAGACAGTACCCATTGTCGATACGAAAGACAAATTTGATAGCAACTTTCCTATCATAAAAGGCTGTATACATTTCGAACTTTAAATACGAAATTTCAAACAATTCTGTCGAAAAATGTGACACAAGTCATTAGAATACCGAACATCTGGAGGTATAGTTAAGAGGGGTATATTCGCCTTAAAATTATAATTAAATCTAAATAACTGAGGGTACAGTTATATGGAGATTACATCAAATGAAGGGCTTATATACCTTTTTTATACTAAAAAATCTATGGGGTACAATTTAGTCAAATTACTTCATTCCATTCAGCAGCTACAGATATACCCAAAGAAGGATGAATACATTCTTTGCGGACACATCCTCTATACTATGTACGGCGGAGGTTATAAAAAAAAAAACTATTTAGTGAAGATTGTTTATCGGTAAATAGATTTAATACGAACTGTTTTCAATTTAAAAAGTATTTGCACAAAATGTAAATAAAAGTTTTGTGCGCTCAATGACAAGATTCAAATCAATCATCGATAGCACTGCAAATGAGGGCAACAAATCACCGCAAAGTCGTGAGGTATTGATCTTTGATGTAGTTGCTCAAAGGGTAACTTCGTGGTGTGATATTCTTTAATCAATGAAATTGTAAATGTACAATAGTTATAACCATGGTACAATAAGGAGGTAGAACAGTTTCGTAAAACTACATAAATACAGCCCTGAGGCTATGCCCGCTTCCTGTCAGAATAATTCAAAATGTATCCAACAAGTTGTTTTCATTTATTTGATAATCAAAAAGATCATTTTTAAAATGAATCAAATAGCTCAAAAGATGATTGAAATGCCTGGATGTTCTCTCAAAAATATGATCCTAAGAGTTCAATCTTTCAATTCCGTGGTAAATCTGGTTAATATCATTAGGCGCGCCCCGCAATTTAAGTTTCTTCCAATCATTGATTTTATAAATCAATAATAAATAAATATATACACAAAATTGGCAGAAGTCGGGCACACTTAGAAAAAAAAATGTAATCAGCCGGTAGATCTACCTTACCTTCGAAATCTGAATCATTATAAATTAGTTTGAACACTTATATGGGGGCTATACCAAAACCTAGGTTAAAATTTTTCGTACTGAACGTTGCTACTCTCTCAGAACCATATATAACATCATGTCGAGAATTGTTTCGTGGACCCAGAAGTCTGCATGCCAAACAACAACTTAACCCGAATTGGAGCATATAATTGCTATGCCCAAATGTAGAACTTCATTGACAGTATTATCTCCGAAAAAAAAAGAATTTAGTCAGACATATTTTTGTCGCACAAGTGGACAAAAATATTTCCAGATATGTAGAAACACGGTTCTGTGGTGGAAATAAATCACTGCGACTAATAGTTGTTGACACCAGTTATTTAATATTTATTTCAATTAATTTTAATTAAGAGTTTTGCAAAAAAAATATTTTTCCTTTCAACATTGGATAAGATAAAATTTCAGACAAAGGGTTTATTTCTTGTTCTTTGAAACTACAAATGAAAACTTTTATAAATAAAATAAATAACAAATGAGAAAAAATAATAAAGACAAACATATTCTTTGTTTTTAATAAGAAACTAAAATGTCAATATACCCTTTTTTAAAATAGTTTTGTCACAGAAAATTATGTATTTGTATTCAAAGAAGTCTAATAGTTTACATATTTCAAGCCAATAGAATTCTATCGAATATTACGATTTCATTTGATATTTATATTCAGATCTATTTATTTATATAAAAATGTCTTCATCTATCGGGCAAATTGGAATACTCCAGAAACTATTGCCCGACATAGAAGCAGCAAATGGAACCTAAATAAAGTCGATAGTACCTTTGTAGCATCAAAGAACCGCATTAAAGAATATTAAAACCATATCTTGTACCACGTTATGGACTCTTCCCACATTTGAAAACATTTTGAATATTTTATGAAAAGAAGTTAAAAAGTATCAGTCGGTAATATTGATATGTGAGAACTAGGAAATGTTTTTTAAATTGAAGATAGTTGCAATTATTCAAAACATAAACCCTTTATGGGGAATCCATTGTAGGGGAGGTTCCTGGTACGTTTTATTATATATTCATATCTGACACAATGTTCGTAGAAATGTTTTGATGTGTGAAATATCTAGACAATCGGAATACTATTCCACATTCTTTTAGAGTTATAATTGTTCAAAATGTTAACCCTTTGTAAGGGAGGTTCTCCCTTCGAGAAATATCGTGGGCACCCGCTAAACAGACGGACGGACATCGCCAGATCGACTCCAAATATCCTGAAACGGATTTCATTCAAAGAGATCTTGGGTCTTAAACCGTTATTTCGATAATACACATTTTGGCCGCATCAAATGATAGCCATACGATTGGGGGTATCAAAAATCAGTCCTCAGCCGATTTGTTACATACATGCATATAAAGATATAAATCCTATGAAATTGACAGTTGTCAAAATTAATCAATGGTCCATAATTTATTTCGAACCGACTTAAACACCCTTTTCCATCCAATTGATGCCACGAACCACTTTGACAATGTGCGAAAAGCCTAAGGTTATAAATTCAGAAGGGAATACTTGCTGATTTTCTATAAAAGAAGAGAAATGAATCGAAAGAAAACTTTTTCAATTGAAATTAAAGAAAACAAAGTGCGGTCATTGTATGCCGTTCATTTCATGACAAAACTTTTGACATAGAAATGGGGAAAAAATGGTGGAAGACCATCAGCAACTTCAACAGCCACGGCGCAATCATTGGCAATAATGACAAAGTTTTCAGTACCGACGACGAGTACACTTTAATGACAATAAAAAATTCTTATTTGTCAACATCCTCTCCAGCCATGAAATCGTCCTTGTCTAGATGTGATTGTTTCGGTGTTTGTGTGCGTGCCAAAGGCGAATGCAGGCAAGGAAAAACAATCCCATCAGAAAACTTGAACCAAAGTTCAGAAGAATGTTAAGTCTATGTTAAAGTTTATTCTCACTTAACATTTACTTTTATATTTTATTTTATTTATTTTCTCACAGTCTCTCTACGGCGGCGGTATTCACTCTTCTGGAGAGAGCAAAAAAATATAAAAAATACAAAAAAAATGCATATTTGTTGCTGTGTTCACGGTTGGCGTTGTAACCACAGGAAGAAATGAAAAATACAAATCCCTGCTCTTATCACATGAAATAAATAAAAATCTACACTAATTTTCCTTGTTGTCCTTTCGTGAACTTGTACTCCTTAAAACGTCATTAATCACGTGGCAGGAAAGTTGTTGCAGGGCACAGTATTGTGATGTTGAATTGTGAATGCAAGGTAAGCCACCCATCCTGCCCCCGGTGACTTGACAGCGTTGATTCAGATTTCAATTTAGATTAGAAAAGCTCGGTCTTACGTTGTCCATTAACGCCAGCAGTTACGCTGAGTACAATAACATTTAAAATAATTAAAATGCGCCATTTGCTTAAATTTCGAAGGAATGCAATGACATTATTTGTTGCTAGCCTTACAAGCCTTTGATGTGGATGAAACCCTGAAACTAAAAACGAATCCATTAAATATACAATTTTAGAAATTATTTTTAAGTAATTAAGGGATAAAGTATATCGCTAAATATTTAAATGTAAAAACAAAATTAAAAAATAAAATAACAGTCAAATATATCTATGAGATTTATTTTATTATGGTGTCTATTCGATTTTATTATGCCTGATAAAACAAGGTGTAAGGGAAATAATAAGGCACCTACAGTGGACTGCCCGGGAGCATCGGAAAGTACAAACAAAACAACAGCAGTAACCACAATAATCCGAAATTCCCAGCGCAGCACTCATCACTGTTAATCTATAGAGTGTGACCATTATTCTTCAAGTAGTTTTTTTTTTAAATTACATCCTATGTCTCATTGAAAAGCATCTACAACTTTCGAATTACTTTCTGTTTTTATCATAAAATATAGGTTATAATTTTTTTGTCATTCCAGTTTCTACACTTCCAAATATACATTCGAAATATTCTGATGTATGTATATTCTTAATCAACTTAAAATTTTATGTTTGCGCGTCATATTCAAGATGAGTTTGATTTAAAGAAACGTCACAATTTATCCGCGTTCAGTTTTAGGTCCCATAGAACGATTTCCTGCTTTTCTTTTAATATTATGATTTTAACCAAGGTATCCAAGCAAATTGGTAAGAATTTGGCACTGAAATACAAATATTGAAGATCTTTTTACCTAACATAATGATAATGTATTCTCCATCATTTAATAGGAATAGCAATTAAAATACATACAATTTTATATTAGCATCCATCAGTGAGGCTGAGTGTAAGCATACAAACATCTAATTGATATTGATGGCAATGGTATTAGTAGGCACATTAGAATTAATTCCTAATTACAGCAAAATCAAATAAATTTAAGGAAACATACATTACTAAAACACAGCTACATAGCTATGTGTAGACGCTGTAGCGGAAAAATAATCGCTTTTTTGGCCCCTACAACACACTGTGGTGTAGACAACATATTTTTGATTTTTTTTTTTTTTTGTACAGACAATAAGAGAGGAGTCGATATTCTTATTTATAATCCATATGAAATCAGAGTCAATTGACATAGGCCCGCCTGCCACTACTGATTGCAAATGTAACTCATTCAAGGCACCAATATACATATATCCTGTGGGAAACACTTGCAAATATTGTCAGTTCATAGGCCTTCTTCGTTAATTTTCATTTTTCTCTCCATTTTATATTCTTGACCAACGTGTAACTCAAATATGTGTCACATCTTAAAACTTATGTTGTAACCAATATGTAAAAAAAAGCAGCTTAGTTCGGCCGGGTCGAACTTTTATTACACTCTACCATTTTGAAGGAACTTAAAAAAATCCAAAAAATCCTGTCGAAAAATCCTTTTCAAATGGAGCTACATGAAAACGTGGTCCTACCTAGACAATTATCCATCATAGGTTGTAGTACCCACTACGAAATTTGAGACAATTCCTAAAAAAATCAAAATACCAAATATCGATGGGTTGTATGGGGGCTATACGATATCGTGGACTGATAAAGGTCATCTTCGAACTTGACCTGCCTGCAGACAAAAGACTGATCTGCGCGAGATTTTAGCTTGACTAAATCGTCTCAGAATTTTACGCTGATCAAGAATATATAGTTTGTTAACTTATAACTTACTATTTATGGTGAAGACTATAACAATGTAGTTCCTTATGGAGGGTATAGATAGTTCAATTGGCCTTTAAACGTGTCTGCTTTGTCGGTTATGTATGCTGTGTCAATGCAGAGAAGATACGTTTGGTGAACTCAAAGGATAAATGTAAACGAAACCGTGCTAGTCGAAACGTACATCACTATTACAAATAAACCACATTGGCAATAAAATAAATCTTCTACTCGGACAAGCACTCCCGCTCCCCAGCGCTCTGACCATATTTTGTATATGTGTTTATGTTCCATACTAACACCAGAACAAACAGACCCATACCAACGGCCAACTGGAAATTAGTTTAATTAGCAGACAATGAATACATATTAGAGATAGCCGTGGCAATAGAGCCTCAATGTCGATAGTGGTAGCCCAAGCATTTGATATTAAAATACTCTGAAGGCCGCACCTTGCCGTGGGAAAGTGAGAAACGCAACATTTGAATGCCGTTCAAAAAATATAACACCAATGAGGTTATAAATTTAGTTTGTTTCACAATGTCCACAATGATGGCGACATAGGGAGGGCCTGATGCAAATAAATTCACCCTAATTAACAGGGAATTAAACTAGAATGGCAAATGAGAATTTAGCTGTTTCGTGCGGGACAAATGTGGGCGTTATCCTCCTTTTGGCCGGGTTAACTTTTATCTCGTACCGTATAATGAATTTCTATGTTTGTCGGTGTACATGAACTGCGGGATGTGGTGACGTAAATCTGATCGCAAATAATCTCCTCAATGATTTTTTATTCTGCCATTGAGCGCATATCGAAAAGTTATATTCCGACCAGCATAAATGTTTATATGTGTTGTGTGCAAAAGAATTGTGGTCCAAAATACTCCATGGATTTCTTTGTTTTATTGTATTTTCCCGCTAAGCTGAAAGTTTTTCAATTTTCTGTTTGCCGAACAAAATATATTGCGAATAATGAATTACTGGGGTAGCGTAAGAAGTCAGTCAGATAGGAAGGTATCTTCATAATGATGGTATTTTAAATGCGGCTTCATACTTAAATGTGACCATGATCATGATTACAGAGTTAATAATTAATCTGGCCAAAAATTGCAAGTCATGAAAAGCTTGCCAAATCACGAATGGGTTCGGAATTCAAATTTGTGTGTTAAATCCCTTAAATTTATAACCTTAACCTTGTATTGCAGAAGCACTTTGTTTCCCAATGTTGTGTGACTGCATTGTCTTTCAAATTTATAAAAAAATCTAATGTTTTCAAATGCCAAGTAAGATTTTGGACTGAGAACTCAACCACCTTACTGGTGTTTTTTTACTGATTTAATGCAAACTCTTCACTTGGAAAAAGTAAACAGATATGACCCAGTATTAAGTAAAACATTATATATTGGGTACCCTTTGTCCATGGCTAATGTTTTATACATATCCGAATAAATGTTTGGTCTGAAACCCCAAAACTTTTTGGAGATTTGCTACTATGATCTACGGCACAACTACCACGCCAAATCTGTTGCGGCGGTAGACTTGGGAGGTACGTACGTATGTAGGTATGTGAACTATACCCAGGTATAGGTTTTCGCAGGTTTTCTATCCCCCAAAACACTTTAAAAATGTACGGTTAAATGGATTTAATAATATAACAAATAAACATTTTTATAGTGAATAGTTTAAAGTCCATGTAATTATTACATGGGAGGAATATCCTCCTCTGAATCGATTCCTACTAAATTTCCGTAAGCATCTGTGCCTTTTCAATTTCGGCTGTCATTAACCATTTGGTGCACAATAAACATGAAAACGGATAAAGATATATATGGGAACTATATCCAAATCTGAACCGATCGTGTTAAAATTTGGCGAAAGCGTTTCTGTCCTATATCTGTACATTTTACGGCTGTGGAAGACAAAAATAAACAAATTGGACGAACAATATATTTGGGAGCTATCTATATCTTATATCCAGGGTCGATTTGATCGTATATATGTGCATAATATATCTAAATTTTAACCTATTATCTCTAATTTCAATAAGGTTAGTACTTATGCGACCTGTACTTTGGTTACAAAAATATATGAACAGAGAGAATGTCTGTCAAAAGGAGCTATGGGTCTATCTCGTAAACTAATGCACAAAGCAATAATAATACCACGGCCACCTTGTGGTGTAGGGTATAAATAGGCCAAGGCTTATGGGAGGATTTCCACTTACTGAGAACTCAAAATTCCAATGTTCGGCGAAATTGGTGGGAAATTTCCCAGAGCCACCTCGTAAATAAGTAGAAAATTTAAAAAAAGTGTGAAGAAAATGTTAAAAATAAAAATTGTTGTTGTTTGTTTTACTGACCACTTTCATTAATTTCCCCAGAGTCGGACTGAAAAAATGTTGTTTCTTCGTGTGTTTCAGTGGATTGCTTTTGTTGTTTTCTTCTGCCGTTTGACGATGTTTGTTGAGTTGTTGTGCGGTTCTGTTCTGCATTCTCCAGGGGCAAACAGTTTTTTAATATTTTGTTCTGTTTGCCGTGCGAATATTTGTTGTTTGGTCAAATGCAAACAAATTGAAATATGTCCTCCGCTTTGAGCTTTGGCCACCTCTCATCGGCCACATTTTAACAATGGGCAAAGTGTTTCTTTGTAAAACTACAATTTGAAAAAGAAACAAAAAATTGGAATAAGTATAAGGTTCATAGCCGATTTATGGTTCACTAAATTTTATGTTGGAAATGTTTCTCAATCTCAAGCTTTGCGAATTAAATGACATTAATTTTAGAGTATCCCCGAAGTAATTATTTTTGGCTTCAAATTCCATACAATTTGGCAAATGAAGGATTTTCGGTCGTTGTTTTTTTCACACATCAATTTTGTGCACTCGAACACATCCTTTGTCCGATTTCCAAGTGACATTGCCACCATGTGATGATGTTATAACATCAGCGCTTAATGGATTAAGTCACAAGTCTTTTAATAAATATCCATTAACATCGCCATCAATTGTGGTGCCACATGAGTGTATCTGAAAAAAGTGTCATTGAAATTGAATTTGTTTGCTCCAGGACTTGGATCGTCGCAAAAAGGCGTCATCATCATTAATAAAAATATTTACTTCATGTGTGTGCTTGTAAGCGAATCGCTCTCCCTCACTGCAGTCCCTCTATCGTAGAATAATCAATCATATTCGCATTCAAATGCTCTGCCATCCGTTGTATTGTTCCTTTTTCGGCAACCATCTGCACACAAATGTTGTTGTAGACGACAACACATGGACGTGATAGTATCCCCATCCCCCCTTCAGATATCCACTATCCCGACAGTGCGGATCTGAAACCATGTACAGATGTTAGAGTAAATCTATCAGAGAATCAATTGCCTCAAGTACTCGAACGTAATTTCTGACAGCTCAAATAATAATGGCTAAAATGTCAAACAGATGTGATTGATGAAATTGACAATTGTCCCCAGTTCGATCCCACCGCCCACACGCTATCACTACACAAATCATGTGACATGCGACGAAGATTGAAAGGCTCAAGCATTTGTGGTGAGACAACGTCTAGCATCGTCTGTCTGCCATTTCGAACATGGAGCCAAGTACCAGAAGTCGGAGAATTTCCGTGCCCCATTCGAGCTGGACAAAAGCCACACTGCTAAATAACGTTAAATTGTGTGGACGTTGGACGAATATTCCAGCACTGGCCGTAATCAATAATAACAGAGATTTCCACAAGGAGTCCGACACACACTATGTGTATGTAATTCTAAGTAGAGGCCTTGGATTGATTTTTAGCAGAGGATTTTTCACAGTCAACATTTGGTAGATGGCAAGGGGGCTTTTCCATGTGCCTAATGTGAGTGCGTCCGTCTTTCGTAAACAATCCGAAGGAATGTCTTATAGTAAAATCATGATATTTTGTCTAAAAGTATATGTGAGTATGTGTGGGTACATGCTTACACATACAACACACATCTAAGTTTGACAAATGTGTATGTGTTCAACGACTGTACTCTGCTAAGAATGTGTATGTGTGTGCATACATGTAGCTGTGTAGGAGGTGGTACTGATGTATTACAATGATGGATGATGCTAATATTATCGTTAAATATATTTGTGGAGAACATTTGCTCCAACCTCCTGCCTCAATCAATGCCTGTTTGTGTGCAAACATACGCGGACACATACTGAGTTTAATGTTCCCATAGAAGAAGTTTAATTGTTTTATTGTGAAAAGTTTTTGTTGTTGTCGTTTTGCTTTATTTCAGCATAAAATAATCATAATGACACAATAATCGAATTATGGGTACACATGTCAATTGAATACAATTAATAATTGCTACAATCCACGACAAAATATGAAGATTGATGAGCGCAAGCAAGCAATCTACGAGAGCAAGTTCTAACACAAGTATATGAGAGTGGTTCCAAAGTTGAGGAACTCAAGGGCAGACGAAAAGCATTTGTTTTCGATTGACTTGCACTGAGAGGTTGGAATTTATGTTCAGCAGGTATGTTAAAAATAGTCTAAACTCAAAATACGTATTGAAAACATGCACATTGTCAATATGTAACGATGAAGAAAATCCATAATAAAAAAGAGTTTTAAAATCATAACAAATTATATAACTAGGATATTTTGATACTTATATTGGGTAGAAGATTATTCAAATCAAAAAATCATCATTTCCATGTAAATTTGAATTTTGGTGGGGCTTGAGCCTTCAGTGCCCCCATTCCTTATCATATGACCTCATCTGGCTGTAAACAGCATACAAATATTCCGTACTTCGTGTTTTTATTTTTTTTTTTTCGAAACTATAGCTAGAATCTTTTGATATGGTCTAATTTCTGTTGGATGTACATCACGTGCATATTTGCATTGCGAAATTTGAAACATAAAAAATCTGATTTTTCGATGCTACTTGTTTTTAAATCTGCCGCTTTTGAAGCTGTACTCTCTTTTGGGTAAAACTGCAGCTAATTATCGTTACAGGAATGAGTGTAAATACCATTCGACGATATCCATATTCTATAATTCAAATGGAAATTACATTCAATTATTTGTACTTAAATTCAACTCTAGACTGTCAATGACCCACAGTGAACCGCCAAGTAGAAATGCTCATGTTATGCTCCCCTTTGTTTGGCATGCAGCATCAACATTAATTGAATAAACATGCATAGGGTTATGGCAATTTACTTCAATCAAAGTCCACAATTAATTAACTTAAACTCACAATAAAAATTAACGAATATTCAAATAGAGCATATGAAGTGGATGGGCATTGTCCGATGACAAAACTCCATCATTTGAAGTCTGAATATTCTTTCATGAGTCTAAGTAGTCTTGTCGTATACGTAAAAAAAAAACATTTTAAGACTACATATTATCAAGTAAGCAAGGGCTGTAGTCGGAAAAAACCATGTGATAACGTACACCACAATATTTTAAAGTAAAGTTTAAAAAACTTGACACTTTTATGGATGTTTTACATGTAAGCAATATATTTATTTTCTGTTTGTCTTTTATTGTTTTGTTAAATAATTTAATGCTGTGATAACATGAAATATAAAAATTAAAATGTATTTTTGTAGATCTCCCTGAAGATGCAATGTAACCCATTGCGAAATATCGGATTTTAATAAAGAAAAAACCCAGACCTAAAGCTCAAAGAAAAATTTATTTATAGTAAAGTTTAATAGTCATTCCAAATTTCGAGTTTTTAATTGTTTGGAACAATATGTTTTTGGTCTACTAGATTCTGGAAATATTGTTCTTAGTCGTGTAATAAAGTTAGTACCAAATTAAAGGTCAGGAGTACTTTTTTGTAAATTTGATTTCGTGGTTTCATTGAATTTTTGGTATTATTAAATATTTTACGATAATCTTGAAAAATTATAAATTTCTATTCTGACTCTGATCATTGGGCTAACAAAGCTAGATCGACTTATATCGTTGAGATATATTGATCTGTATACTACGTGGAAGTCAGTATCAAAAGTTCTCCGTCTTTTCTATTGTTTGTTTTTAAAAACAACGGTTTCCTTGATATGGCCTTGAGTTTAACAAGCTGTTTTTACATTTTTTTATTAGAAAACCCTTAAAAATTGCAGACAAAGTCTTTATTATGCAGCCCAGAAGGGGACTTCAGAAATGTTTTCTCCAAGTTCTACATTTTATAAAATGTGCTAGAAGAGAGCTGAAGGGTCACTATAGATTAGACAATAGTCAGCTTTTTGGAAAAAACTTGTACAAAAAATACTAAAATTGGTATCGACTGGAGTTTTAATCTTGGTATAAAGATCACTTTACGTATGAAGCTTTTTCCATGAGGAGGTGAAATTGAAAATTGACGGTGTAAGATGTATGAAAAATAATAAATGGCATTACATTTCTAATACAAGTTTAGTGCAGAAAAAATAGCTAAAATATTCACTAATATAAAGATCGCTGTGAATGTGTAGCCTTAAGATAAGAAGGTGGAAAGGGAAATTCGCACTATATAGTACAAAATGTCTTTCAAAACACCAGCAAATTAAGTAAAGTTTTTCAAACATAATATAACAAATTATGCGATCTCGATAATTTTATTTAATATATATTTTATTATTTTCTTTAAAAGCAAGCTTTAAACGTGAAGATTACGGGCCAGAATTGCAGAGAACGCTGTTTAAAAACAATTGGAAAATATTTTTTTTTTTTTTAATACTCGCATCTCCTGCCCCTTAGTTTAAAATCCATTGAAACCTGCACGATGTTCTTCTGGAAAAAAAGCGTCGGCTCAATGCAGAGCCAAAATCAAACCAATTTTATTTGTAATTAAAAACAAGTAAAAAAGCAGCTAATTTTAATACCCTCAATCATTTGGAAAAAACTTGAAAATTTTCAAAAAAAAAACTTCCGGAAACTACCACTTTAATGAATGGCTGTAGTACCCATTGCGAACTTCAAATACCAAATTTAAAACAATTCTCGTGAATAATGTCGCTAAATTCGTCAAAATATCGAATATCGCGATGTACCGTCATATAGGGGATATACGATACCGTTATATGGTGGATATACGATATACTTACATGCGAATTTTTTTGTCATAGGCTGTAGTACCCATTAAAAACTTTTAATATGAAATTCGTAACAATTCCCATGAATGTCGCACAAATCATAAAAATACCGAGTATTGGGAGGTACCGTCAAATGGGGGTTGTACGAAGACGTAGACCAGCATACAAAAAATTTTGTCATAGGATGTAACAGCTATTACGAGCTTCAAATACGAAATTTGAAATAATTCCGATAAATAATTTCGCTAAAATCATGAAAATACCGAATATCGGGGTTATACGAAGACGTGGACCTGTATACAAAAATTTTTGTCATAGGCTGTAGTACCCATTACGAACTTTAAATATGAAATTTGAAATAATTCCGGTAAATACTGTCGCTAAAATCATGAAAATGCCGAATATCGGGAGGTACCGTTAAATGGGGGAAAGACGAAGACGTGGACCTGCATACAAAAATTTTTGTCATAGGCTGTAGTACCCATTACGAACTTTAAATATGAAATTTGAAATAGTTCCGGTAAATAAAAAATCATGAAAATGCCGAATATCGGGAGGTACCGTTATATGGGGCTATAAGTAAACGTGCTGGTAAACTATGCATGTATGCAACATTTTAGCCTTCTATCTCAATTAGTTCGAGAGATAGCATGATTACAACAGACAGACAGACAGACGGGCATCGCAAGATCGTCTTAGAATTTTACGCTGATCCAGAATATATATACTTTGTAGGGTCTTTTATAAATATTTCGAGGAGTTACAAACGGAATGACATAGTTAATACACACTCCATAGAATGATGGAGGGTATAAACAATTGGAACGTGTATATCGAATGCAGCAAAAAGAATAATTCGATAAATGCACCAATCTCCAAAAAATCAAACATTGTCGAACGTATTGAGATATGAACGTTTAGATCCATAATGCTTTTTATATAAATATCGACTTTGGATCATACGATCGATTTAGATATAGCTGCGGATTTGGATCGATACGTGAAAAATAGTTTTTGAGTTATAATGCTCTTTGAGTAAACGAGTGATAGCATGAATTCTTCGTAACATATTTCGACTTAAATTAATAGAGACGATCGGAGAAATGCGTATTGAAAAACACATGGTAATGAAGAAGGGTTAACTAAGCTTTTAATGCGGCACAGTATACAAGGAAATTGTAGACACGCGTCAATTCTGTCTTTTGATTTTCTACGAGGGTTGTTAATTAGGATGGGGTGTTCAAGAGAGGTTATTGCGATTTACGATTTGTGTTACGAAAAATCCCTTCATAATATAATTCATACATCATACAACACATATCAATGATGTTAAACTCGTCTTTGAGCTAACATATTTTATCATCCACCCTCTTTTTCGCCTTCTGTCGCATCCATTTGGGAGTCTATTTTCCTTAACATGTCAATTATTCCATTTGGATTGGAAATCAACATTTTTAAATATACGAACCTCACTTCAATCAACCCTGTTTAATTAACGCACAAACAGAGCCACCACGAATATTGGCAAATTCAACTGCAGGAGCAGAAACGGCACTCACACACATCCAATTTAAAATGTGATTTCTTCATTTTAACAGCCAACCCTTAGTTTAACAGAACTCAAAATAGGGTGAATTTTTAACACTTACCGTGACTGTTAATGTTAAAATAAAACATAGAATGTTAACTAACATACGATAGCCGTGACAGAACCGGTATTTGGTTTCAATGCTCCATTGTTGTAACCCATGCAATGGAAAAATGTCAGACAATAGAAACAATTATTAAGAAAGTATGGAAATCCAATAAGTTTGTAAATATTTTGTAATACACGCTCCCAAATACAAACGTACTGCTTTCAAAATAATGGTTCACATTTTGAGGAAAAAGGAACGATTTCCCACCCCTTCTGCGCTCACCTCCCCTGGAAGGGGTTCCGTTCCTAATTTACATTTAAATGTGATTTTAATATGTACATCTTATTGGAAATTCAAATGACATAACTGTTGCACATTCACTGGCTGAGATGATGTGGGGCAATTCACCTCAAAACAGAGAGCCATTTTCTCTCACGAGTCGGACATGTGATGGTCATGTTCTCTCACCAACTGTCATTTCTCTCTTTGTTTATGTTCTCCATCCAAACTTCACCTCATGCCACAGACATTCGCCAGTGAGGCGCTCTTTCTCTGTCGCTCTCTGTGCAGAGCCATCACAGCTAACTACCACAACATTTGTTCGAGTATACCGACAAAAACATCAACTCCATCGGAATAGAGCACCAGAGTTGAGTTTGCCATATAAAAAGAGTACGTAACGGTCAGATGAGTTTAGTTGTCGTGTTACTATTGAAATGAACGGTCGTCGCGAGAAGAGTCCGCTGTTAAATGAAAATATTTTAGGTTTTTTCATGGCATCAAAACCAAAACATTAAGAAAATTGTTGACTTTTTGTACATGAACGAGCATATGTTTGGCGAATTTGAGTGAAAACACCAACAGTGCACCAGGCCATCAAGTGGACAAATCATCTGCGAAATGTTTTCCAGTATGTCCAAATAAATTTACTTCCAGAATTAAGTAAAAAAGTGGTACTGAAGCTGGTTCGGTTCGATTTATTTTTGTGTATTTATTCAAATTGTTTGCCTTTGTGATGAGTGCGAGTTGTGAGTACTCCGTACTCCCGCGACGAAAAATAAGCTCTCGTGTTTTCGTTGACTTCGTACGGTTAATGTTTTGTGTCAACTCGTTTTATTGAAATTTGTTTGAAAAGAAAGAAAAAAAACAGAATTGTGCATGTGTTTAATGTGTTCTAGAGGGATTCGGTGAACGTTTAATCCCGACAAGAGAACACGTTACATCGAAGTGAATAGAATGGAAAATGCATAGAAATGATTTTGCAAACACGCATCGGACAAAATAGAAATTGAAGGAGAAGCTGTCGCAACACAATCGAAGTGGTTAAATACTGTACTCGTCCAGTTCTCGACCAGCAAGAAGTGAGTTATCAGCCTTTTTTAACCCTTGCATTAAATTTTATAATACGGGGTCGATGCTGTACGAGTTTTCAGTTTAGAGGCTTAACATACGGTTGATTTGTTCGAAATGAATGTTGACTTCATCTGTTGTCAGTAGCGGCGTTTATTTCTGGTTATTGTTGCAAGCAATTTTCAAATCGGCAAATGTAGGTCGCAAACAATAGTCTGCTTTTAGAACCGGGCTTTCGTTTATTTATTGTCTAAGGCAAATTTCCTCATCTTTTGTCGCGAGTGCAAATTCGTGTATATGTGTGTGAGTGCAACTTTGCATGTGTGTGTTAGTAGTCGTAGCAGTGTATTCCCTTGAGTATGGAGTTGTTCATGCAACTCGTTTGAGAACTTTGTACTTTTCTTTCTGTCGAAGCTTTATACGGTTCCTGGTATCGTCGTCTTTCTCATCGTTGTCGCAGCTGTAGGTCTCGTGCATGTTCTGTAACCTACACTCACATCCATCGTGTAGTGTTAGTGAGTAAATCGTTCTGTATTTCCGGTTTATGCAATTTGTTCATTTTGTGTGTTTTTTTTTTTTTTCTTTTCAAAATTCTGTCTTTGATATCCTCTCTGATGTGTGTATTCATTAACGCCGTCATTTCCCACCCCCAACACACACACAAACTGGCACAATATCGCCAAAAAGTGAAAATGCAAACGCTCATGTTGCAAATGACCTTATTGCAATCAAGCGTTTATCTTCTAGCTGAGGACCATTAGCTGTGCTAAAGAGTTTAATCAAACCATGTGGCCCACAGCCATCACAATTAAGTGAATACATGCACATTTCCTTTTAATTGTTCACAACAAATGGAGAATAAATTAAAACCATTCGTCGGAAATGACTGACCTACATTCGCTCCATTCGCAAATCAAAAAGCAAATGTCGTATTAGAGACGAGCTAAATTAGAATAATTAAATGATAATCGTAAGCATACCGACATGTATATATGTACACATGTACTTGTAGTAAAAATTACCAAAAGAAAATATTTCGACATTAGAATTGAAATGAAACTCAAAATTTCCAAAATCCTTCTTGATTTCGGTATTTACATTATGAATATAATGAGAAATAACATATTCCCTTAGTAGACTTTTCTTTTGAATGCCATAAATTCTAAATTTTTGATTGTTGGCTTGAAAAGTGTAAATGATCCCATCATATTTATGAAACCAGATTTCTGGTTGCATTAAAGGTTTAAGGCATGCGATATTCTATCCATTGAAAATTGTGCAAATTCTGCTATAAAGTCATGTAATTTCGATTATATTATCTGAAATCGGAAGCTAATTTTATATTGAACTACGCACTTCGGTGTCCTGTCATATTAATTCCGAATTCGTTCATTTCTTAGCTTAATTAATAAGTATTGATAAACAAGTAAAAAGGGAAGAACTTTTTATACCCTCCACCACTATGTTCATCAAATTAAAATAAACGTAGACCAATATAGCCCATTTTTAATACCAATCAGTCTATATAATATAAACCTTTATGCAACATCTCAAAGCTCTAACTTAAATAATATGTACTGTATCGTAATTTCAACGGACAACCGTCAAATATTTGCAATTTGTTGTAAACGAAATGAAACACTTAATATACCCTCCATTATATGGTAGGAGGTATAAAAATAATTTTTGCTATGACAGAGTGAGAGCTTACTGAAAATGTACGAGTTTTTCTAAATCATAAGAATAAGACTTTTTTAAATAATAAATGGATTGAGAAATTAACTTTTAACGATATCTGCAATCTCTGCAACAGGTTGTAGAAAAGCGCTTACATTTTCCAAAACTAACTATGCTTGAGAATATTTTTATATTTTTATACTTTTAGTACGTTAATTGTATGACAATGTTAGTTTCAAAGAAATCAAGCGTGAAAATAAGTAGCAACAGAAAACAAAAACATTACAAATCATAGCGGAATCTGGGTTTGAAATCTTAAAATGTATTACCACCGAGTACTTGAAATGTAAAATTCAATTGTTTGGAAATAAAGAATAAGTATGTGACAACTATTATAAAATTGACGATTGATTAACTTTTTGTGCATTCTTTGGAAGTTCGGGATTGAAAGTGATTGCAACAAACTAAAATAGCAATATAAATCCTTACTCATAAATTTTAAAAAATATATATTGACCAAAAACTTGTAAGAAATGTCCCTGCATTCGAGTTTTAAACTATCAGCGTTTTATAACGGATATCTCTAAAAGAATTTGAGTAATAATTTCGATAAGTTGTGTCCAATGCCATTACATTTAAAATACTGTAAGGGCATTAAAATTCATGGTAAAAATTATATATGAGGTTATATGAAAATATGGACATATATACATAATTTGATCTTAGAGGTAATGGTAACCATTACGAGTCTCAAAAATTTCCATTGACAAATCCGGCTTGAGGTATTAAAATACCGAATATCAGAAGATTGTTTTTTAGTAATCGCGTTTTTATTAGTATACCCTACAACACTATGTGTAGGGATAATTATAAGTTTGATTGGGCTAAAAATTATGTAACACCCAGAAATATTGATATCTGTCATAGGAAACTATATATGGATTTTCCTATTTCGACGAGCTGAGTCGATTTCCGTCCGTTCATGTTCATTTGTAATCAAACTAAAAGTCGCAATTATGGCCCGATCCTAACGAAATTGAAAATTGAGGTGGGGTTTGGTCAGAATAGAACCATCGCTTTTGGAGGTGATCGGATTGAAATGGACCAAACACAGAAAAAATTCTTGATCTTGCTTTTGCTCTACAGACCACAATTATAGACCAATCGGCGGAATTTTTCATTGAACTAGAGTTTAGGACTGTGACAGAAGCGTACCAATTTGGATGGTGATCGGACCACATTTAGCGGGTAAAATAGACCAAAACTTTTTGTAAAAAATACGAAAATATCTACTAAACTTCGAATATTTTTAATCCCAGCGAAATCACAAATACACGAAAATGTCACTTCTGAGCCTTACATTGATGCTCCTATCCAAAATATCGCATATATAGCAAAATATATACAATCCCATATATGAAAGAAGAGGATGTAAGTTAGACCGCTCATAAGTCAAGAACCTCTGGACAATTCTCATCAACTCTGAATAGTCTCATGCCAGAAAAGATAAAATCTAAGAAAATCGCGAATAAATATGCCAGTACAAATATTTTTTGTTATTTTATTTTTAATGTTTGCCATATTTTTATCGCATGTGATTTTTTCAACTTGACATACAATTTTGAATTGTATATTTTCTAAAGTTTTTCTACACCCCCAACACAATGTGTGTAATATCTTATAGGTCGCAATTATCGTCAGATCCTTACGAAATTTTGTATGGGGTAGCGCTAGGGTCAGAATTAAAGCCTACTGTTATGGATATGTAAATTTGCAGTCGCTCTAAATGAGGAAGAGCGGGAAGTTACAGGGAAAAAGTTGAGCATTTTGGATTCTATTCAGCTGTAAAATGGACCACGACTCTTGCTAATTTTATTCGAGTACATAACAACATGGTGGAGTGCGTAAATAAGGGTAACATCTGGGCCGGACTCTATGACATTATTTAAAAATCAAAATTAATGAGGACATAAGGGGGCTTAAAACATATTGTAGTGTTGTAGGGTACCACATGGTCGGTCCTCACGAATATAGCCCTTGCTTACTTGTCATTAATGCTTATGAGTAACCATTTATATCATACTAATTTTGGAATTTTAATATATCGAACCTGTTGAAGAATAAAAAGCAGTTCGGTACACTCATTAAGCCATCTGCTGAAATATCCATTTCAGTTAACATTCTAATAAGCCGTCTCTGGAAGTAGCATAATTTTACTGAAAGTTCAATAAAAATTCTAACCCATCCAATTTGAAAATATTTTCTAAAATTCCAACAATGGCCGAAGAGACATAACAAATCGGACTTAGTTTGTTATTGCAATTGTTTTTCTTCCGAATTTATATTCACCCGCCTGCCAGACACTACTAAATATATATTTTCCCTACTTTACATGTATAATTCGTATATCCTGCGCCACCATCCATTCGTGCCACAGCAACAGACAGACCGTGAAGGTGGGCCGGATGGCCAGGAAAGCGAGAGTGGCGAAACAGAAAAGAGAACAGCTTCTGTTACAGTGTTACACTGCCTGTTATTATAATTTTTATCGTTAAACATTAGCATCATTTCCGAAATTATGTAAATTAAGCAAAACGATGGTGTAACGAGCGTTTTAGGTTTCCGTCTTTTAATTTCCGCATAGCATCATAAGCATATTTCGGGTAGAACTCCCAAAGCAAAGCAGAACAAAACAACAGTTTGTGCCCGGCACCGTATCCTTCGCGACGTTGACAGCACCACCATCCACCGCTACAATATGGGCCACCACCAACTTCGGCCGAAGTGAACTCAACAAAAAAGCCGTGTAAAGTCCGCGTTTCCATGCCGGTCTGCTAGTCTAGCTGGCTGTCTGCTTCTTAAAGTTATGAGACACAGCCACACGGTGTTTACCAATTCAAATTTTGACTCTGTAAAACCTTAACACCCTCGTTTTGGGGAATTCTCATTTGCAACAGGAAATTTTGGAAGTTTTCATGGTTCGCCTTTCATTGCGGCTCGCATTCTCATGTGATATTAAAATGCGTGCTCAACTACAATTTGTTTAGTTTCATAATTTTTGGCTAGCTGGCAGCGGCAAGACAAACCAAAAAGAAGACTGTCAGAAGGTTGGAAACTTGCACTAAAGTGCGAATACTGAAGAAAACAATTTCGCCATAACAGTTATTATAAATAAATATGTTCAAGACACTGACAGTCTGACATTGTATATTCGGCCACAAATGTGGGGAGGGGGAGTGGCTGGGCAAATATCTGTTTGACCGAGAAAATTAAGGCATCGCAGCAGCTCACATTCAACCGAACCCCCACACCGAGTCAGTGGGGGTTGTCGTTTATGCTGCACCATTCGGTGTTGAACGGAAGTTCCACGGGCTTTCGCAGACTGTAAGCGGCTTTTCAACTTTTTCTTCTTGACACAGCGCATTTGTAGTTTATGTTTGTGGCTGCAGTCTTTACCGTGGAGTCAGTTTCGCACAAAATGTTGTGTTTGTAAGATAGTCAGTCCGATGTGTGTTCCAGCCACTTTGTCAAGCAGCAGCCACTACCGTAGTTGCCTTCAGGCCAGTGTAGGGCCGGTCCATCCATGTCACAGTTTCGTACGAAAGTCATGAATTAGTACAGGTTACAATATTCCTTGTTCGCATTTATCATTTATTACAAAACTTTATTTGCTCTATGGGGTGTCTTACTGCGGAATATTTTCTGTTTCTTTTATGATGTTATTTCGTTTTTGTGAGCTACTTTGCATTCGCCACATCGTAAACCGTGATATTCGGGACAATTAGAAATCCCGCTGGTTTATTTTTATTTTATTATGAACTGATTTTACGGTGGTTGTTGGCTTAGTTTTGACTGTCTTACTGAAGTAATTTGTCCGGATACAGAATAATGACTAATGAAATTATACAAATAAATGCAATAAGACCGACGGAGAATTTTTTGACTTTCTGTTTGTTTTGTTTGACTGATATTTTCTACAACAATTTCATTTTGACATTCTTTCATTAGAGATCTGTATTTAACTATTATATAAAGCGAGGTGTATTTACAAGGAGACACGGTAAGGAAAGTAGTTGTCTGTTTTCCAGTCAAAATACAATTTTACGCAAAAATATGCGAGTATAAATTCGACGTGTAAAATATGTGACTTTTTGTGTTTTAATACTTTGTGATGGATTTCACGGAACAAACAGTAAAGCCCAAATTCGCACCCTTTGTCATCTAGGCCTTGATAAAATGATTCTGATTTTTCGTATAAAATCGAAATATATGTATGTAATTTATTTAGTCTTATTACCATTACATTTTAATTCATTTCATTCAGTTTCTTGCTGTACCTAAACTTGGACCAATAGGGTAAATTTATATAATTTATATAAGTTTTGCTTGAAAACCATAAAATACATTTATATCCGGCGGGGACGAACTTTTAGTAACCCTACTATTTATAAACGATATTATCTGTATTCAATGTTCGAACGAGTCACATGTTCCATATCCGAGAGAGCATATTTTCAATAGCAGTCATCCTAGACACAAAGCAAACTATTACATTCAGCGTAATACAATGTGGAGTGTATCTTGACATCAACAGACTGCGAATTTTGAACAGAACATTTATTTTATGCGTTGTGATATGTATGTGTATATATATGTCTTATATTCCATCACTTGATTACTATTGATTAGAAGCTAAAAGAGTATAACTTATATTCATCTATATATATAAATGAAAGTTGTGTTAGTTACTACGCTTATAACTTAAGAACCGCTGAACTGATTTTAATGATTCATACAAATTCGGAATTGTCTCTTATCCGAAAAGGATAATATCCAAAAAAATCGCGTAAAAATGTGATATATTAACATTTTCATTTTGACTTTTCAAATGTACAATAGTAATGTTTTATTTTGCATGATTTTTTTCCATTTTGACTTACTTTTTTCTAATGTACATTTGTAGTGTTTTTTTATATTTTATTTTTGAATTCGAATATTTATACCAATTTATTTAATTGACTTGATTTCTTGAGAACTGAAATTGATGTGGTGGCGAAACGGAATAGATGATACCGAAATAATTTAATGCGGTCACACCAAAGTTAAAAGAAAATTACTTTTTCAAAATCGTTAAAAAGAAACACGAAAAAAGAGATCTCATTGCAACAATTCTCAAAACGGGAAAATATCGAAAAAAAATTGCAATGGAATTGAATTTTAAAATAAAAGTACATTCTATTGACAAACTTTGTAAGGATCTTTAAACAGTTGCTGTAAAAAATCAGTGAACAAGTTAAAGATTTTTTCAATTTGTTATTCTTCTTTTGTCAATTTTTTTTTTTAATTTGTAATATCATATTGAATTCAGTGGATTTTTTGTGAACAAAATAAAGAATAATTTTTCACTATATATAATTTTTCACCAAAAAAATGAAATAAGTGCGAAATACGATGGTAACTGACATCTACCTTTCAACTCCAGGGCCTACATCGTGCTTCAGCTGGAAGATGCGCAGACATTTAAACAAACAAAAATGACCGAAAAAGACTAATGGGGCTTATTTCAGAGCGTGGCCCTACTTCTTTCATGTAACAATAATCCGTCCAATGAGAGCTCAAAATGCAAAAATTTTTGGGAGTACAATCAGTAAAATACCAAATATAAAGGGTGCAAAATAGTAGAGCGAATGGGACTTTTAGTAAGAAAAGGATTTCTATCCTTCCAAAAATTCTGCCTGAACATTAAGATACCTTAAATCGCTTTAGCAGGTCATGATATCGATCATAAATAATCATCGTATGATTTAAGCCATTTTTGGAGTCTTCGCCATTTTCTTCTATTTTTGGCCCTTATTGGCATCTTTGTTTCTAAGGGGGGTAGAGAACCTCTTCGCATAAAATTTTCGGAGTAGGGCCCATATTGGTCTTGACCACTAAAAAATTTTATTTATGCTACCCTGGGGTAAGGGAACCATCGTACAGATAATTGCCACATAGAAATTTATTCATGTAAAGTCCCCACATTGGAGTATCCCCAAGTCCACTTTCACATCTAATGTGTGGTCAGAAGAAAAATTGTATTAGAACTGATTTTAATGATTCATACAAATTCGGAATTGTCTCTTATCCGAAAAGGATAATATCCAAAAAAATCGCGTAAAAATGTGATATATTAACATTTTCATTTTGTCTTTTCAAATGTACAATAGTAATGTTTTATTTTGCATGATTTTTTTCCATTTTGACTTACTTTTTTCTAATGTACATTTGTAGTGTTTTTTTATATTTTATTTTTGAATTCGAATATTTATACCAATTTATTTAATTGACTTGATTTCTTGAGAACTGAAATTGATGTGGTGGCGAAACGGAATAGATGATACCGAAATAATTTAATGCGGTCACACCAAAGTTAAAAGAAAATTACTTTTTCAAAATCGTTAAAAAGAAACACGAAAAAAGAGATCTCATTGCAACAATTCTCAAAACGGGAAAATATCGAAAAAAAATTGCAATGGAATTGAATTTTAAAATAAAAGTACATTCTATTGACAAACTTTGTAAGGATCTTTAAACAGTTGCTGTAAAAAATCAGCGAACAAGTTAAAGATTTTTTCAATTTGTTATTTTTCTTTTGTCAATTTTTTTTTCAATTTGTAATATCATATTGAATTCAGTGGATTTTTTGTGAACAAAATAAAGAATAATTTTTCACTATATATAATTTTTCACCAAAAAAATGAAATAAGTGCGAAATACGATGGTAACTGACATCTACCTTTCAACTCCAGGGCCTACATCGTGCTTCAGCTGGAAGATGCGCAGACATTTAAACAAACAAAAATGACCGAAAAAGACTAATGGGGCTTATTTCAGAGCGTGGCCCTACTTCTTTCATGTAACAATAATCCGTCCAATGAGAGCTCAAAATGCAAAAATTTTTGGGAGTACAATCAGTAAAATACCAAATATAAAGGGTGCAAAATAGTAGAGCGAATGGGACTTTTAGTAAGAAAAGGATTTCTATCCTTCCAAAAATTCTGCCTGAACATTTAAGATACCTTAAATCGCTTTAGCAGGTCATGATATCGATCATAAATAATCATCGTATGATTTAAGCCATTTTTGGAGTCTTCGCCATTTTCTTCTATTTTTGGCCCTTATTTGGCATCTTTGTTTCTAAGGGGGGTAGAGAACCTCTTCGCATAAAATTTTCGGAGTAGGGCCCATATTGGTCTTGACCACTAAAAAATTTTATTTATGCTACCCTGGGGTAAGGAACCATCGTACAGATAATTGCCACATAGAAATTTATTCATGTAAAGTCCCCACATTGGAGTATCCCCAAGTCCACTTTCACATCTAATGTGTGGTCAGAAAAGAAAAATTTGTATTCTATTGAATTTGTAACCCCCAAGAGAATAGTGGTTGGGAACGTAGATTTGGGATATACATCTATATGAAATAAATTGTGAAAACATGAACAAATTACAAATATAAGAAAGTAGCACGGGACCGAATATTTGTTGAATCGTCATTAAATTATACTATGATGAAAAATATGGACTCCAACTTACAATTTAAATGGCAAATAAAATTAATTCCCATCTTACGGTAATGGATGTAAAATAGCTATATTTTTGATTTGGCCTCTATTTGTCATCTTGGATTATAAGGGGTGAAGAAAGTTTTCAATGTAGGTCGATGTTTCGCATTTTACCATATTTCAAAGGATTTGGCTAAAAATGAGTATTTGGTGATGAAAATCTTACACAAAAATTTCAACATATCTACAAATTTTAGGATTTTCTCCATGTAATAGTATCCCCTCAAGTCCACCTTTTGGCGGACAAACAGACCGACATGGTTAGGGGGACTTATGAGGACTCTAATGCACAATCTGAGGTGCTAATGGGTTCAAAAAAGTAATTAACTTTGCCTATTCTTAAATCAATTAGCCCTCAATTACGAGTTGTACAAAGTACAGTAAATTCCAAATTACTGCTCATTTGACTAAAAATTAAAAACTAATCGACCAGTACGTGAATATTTATAACATTCATATCTTTGAATAATCATGCTTTGACAAATATGCATAATAGACAAAAACTATGGGCCGGCAACGTGGACCGGGCCAGCTAGTAAATAAATAATGAAAAAAAAATCTCAAATACACTCCATTGTTAATTCAATAAACTTTTTCAAAATATAAATATTAATAATAAAATTAAATTGTTTTTATAGCGCACTTCAAATCCAAATAGCAGAGTTTTGCCTAAAATGCATTTATAAAAATACTCAAAGTAACTCGCAAGGGTAACTATTTCGTTGGCAAATTATTGGATTGAATTTCATCACTATTCTTGGATGGAAAAAGCCTAATTTATCTTTGATAATCAATTAAAAAAATCATCTTTTTTGAATTACTGACCGATTCAACCTGGAACAAATAATGCACCACAAGCAGTTGTATATGTATTTCCATTCCGAAATATTTTTTAAGAACATTAGCACAATAACCAGAAATTGTCCTAACCATTCAACGGAAATTATTCTCGTACGATGTTCACAATAGTCGAAGTAGGAAATGGAATATGTTTTTAGCAGGTGGTGTAGACAACAACAGGCGGCAGATAGTTGTGGCTTGCGACAGCGACAGCGAAAACATAATATCAAACACTTCCTTGCCACAGCAGCACTGTTACATGTATACTGATTACGCTTCTGGTTTAACTTGCAACTAGTTGGAAAAGTATTTCGAAGAAGAGAAGGCTCTCCTTAGAACCGTTACTGGGCACAGAATAAATTTCAGCAGTAAAAGTATGTATCGGTACGGCATCGGAAGTTCTTCGCAGTTGTATTAAGCTGATGCGGGTTGCACGGACAATTGATCCAAATTGCAGTCGACATCTGTTTGTAGTAGTCACGCAGAGCCATCACCCCACCCCTCCTGATTGCTACTTTCTCCGAAAACTTTTAAGTTATTGTTCTCTGCGACTTTGTCCTGCTGAAAGTAGACAAGCAATTTTACAACTGAGCAAAAAACAAAAGCCAATAAATTGTCAGTAAGAAATGAAAGAATTGATAACATTTCACTTTAAGAGCTGCGATAAAATCAATATCGAAACATTGTCAACGCAGCCATGCTACGAGCGAGCGAACGAGGAAATGGACAAAAGTTGACGGTATGATGATGACGACGATTTTAATCGTATACCGGAGATGAAATTGTTGCCATCACAATAATGATAGATGGAATCAAATTCACATAAAGCGAATAAAAAATGCTTTGAGACACTCGATTGAAATATGTTTGATGTTATAATACTGTGAGATCCAACATTGCCTAGGTACCCGCATTAATGAGGATAAACATCTGGGTGTGGAAGCAATAACAACCCCTAGGGTGTCACTAGGAACTCGTCAACTAAAAACTGTTTTCTATATACAGTCGAATACTTTTACAGCGAATATCGATCACAATTTTCTGTCATGTCTATACCCATAGTCGTGTGGCTACGTATCATTTGATGCTGCCGAAATTACTATCTGTAAGGCTGGCTTGTGCGCACGATAAGTCTCTAAGAGAGTATCCGAATCATTATCAGCGACATTATTCACCCACGACTTCTGGAATCTCCCTCGCCCCCAATTAAGGGCGAAATTTGAAATAATTAATGAGCGGTATTTTTGATGTAATGCACATTTCACTATATTTAACAAAATTAAATATAGGACGAAGATGGGCCCACTGCTTTTGGTTTCATCATCACAAAAGGTCAACATTTGGTATAAGAAAAATAATAATTGACAGCTTAAGTCTCCCTGTTACAGAAAATAAAAAAATATATAATAATAATAATTCTTAAAAATATGAAATTAAAATTGTTGCCAAAATAAGATCTGGTGCCGGAGAAGGGAGGAACCACACGGAGTGAACAAGCATAGCCCATCTTCGAACTAGATCTAGAGCTAAGAAAAAATCAAACAATCATTGACTTTGGCATTCAACCTTTAGGGGGAAGTGATCAGAAGGAGTGGATCGATATTTTCTATTTTCGCAGATAAAATAATAAAAACATCTAACGTCGGTAGGTCCGGTTTAATAACCTTTATCATGTTGAACTCCAAAACCAAAATTTGCAACAATTCCGGTGAATAGTGGGATACAATTCTTCAAAATATGAATTACCTAGAGATATAGTTATATGGCGACTATACCAAAAGGTAGACTAATATACCTCTTTTTCAATTTCAAAAGTCTTGCAGACCTAAAACACATCTGAGTAAAATTGTATCAAAATGTATTTAATTTCGATCGGAAGCTAGAATTATTTCCACAGATGGACAGAGATACGAGTCAAAAATGTATATTTCGAGTTGTTACAAAAGGAAATATAATCTAAATATAGCCTAGATACTATTGTGGAGGATATAAAAATATTTCGTTATCGGAAGACAGAACAAAAAGGCGATCTATCCACATTTTCTGTGAGAATGATGATTCTTTTATTAATGTTACTTGTTAATTTTTTACTTGTGTTCCAACTAAATGATGTACGATTTGCAAATTCAATCTGTTAATACGTATTACCAAAAACGACTCACCCATTTCTGCTTATCTGGTGAAAACGTTGCCAGCATCTACATCAAACTTGAACGAGAATAGCCAAATTGCAAGTGTGGACCTGTGATCAATATGTAAACTAGAATATAATGGATATATTCTCCTTACTATCGAGGAGGGATTAAAAAGACACAATTATTTAGTTTACTTGAAATGCATAAATATTTCTTTTTATACCCTCCACCATAATATGGAGGGTATAATAATTTTGTCATTCCGTTTGTAACTCCTCGAAATATTCATGTCAGACCCAACAAAGTATATATATTCTTGATCAGCGTAAAATTCTAAGACGATTTAGCCATGTCCGTCTGTCTGTCTGTGTGTCTGTCTGTCTGTGTGTCTGTCTGTCTGTCTGTCTGTCTGTCTGTCTGTCCGTCTGTCTGTCTGTCTGTCTGTTGTAATCACGCTATCTTTCGAACAAATTGAGATAGAAGGCTAAAATTTTGCACACATGTATATTTTCGCAGTAGGCAGGTTAAGTTCGTAAATGGGCCATGTAGGTCCAAGTTATCATATAGCCCCCATATAACGGTACCTCCCGATATTCGGTATTTTGATGATTTTAGCGACACTATTCGACGGAATTATTTCAATTTTGGTATTTGAAGTTCGTAATGGATACTACAGCTTAAGACAGAAAATTATCTGTGCAGGTCCACGTCTTCATATAGCCCCCACATAACGGTACCCCCCGATATTCGGTATTTTGATGATTTTAGCGACATTGTTTATCGGAATCGTTTCAAATTTGGTATTTGAAGTTCGTAATGGATACTTCATCTAAAGTCAAAAAATGAGCCATGTAGGTCCACGTCTTCATATAGCCCCCATATAACGGTACCCCCCGATATTCGGTATTTTAATGATTTTAGCGACATTATTTACAGGGATTGTTTCAAATTTCGCATGTGAAGTTCGTAATGGATACTTCAGCCCATGCCAGAAAATTGTCTGTGCAGGTCCACGTCTTCGTATAGCCCCCATATAACGGTACCCCCCATATTCGGTATTTTGACGATTTTAGCTACATTATAAACAGATTTTTCTTCAAGTTTCGCATTTAAATATTGTAATAATTTATGACAAAAGTTGCCTATGCAGGCCCACGTCGTCGTATAAGCATTCGGTATTTTTAAGATTTTAACTGAATTTTTAACGGTTTTTTATTTTGGAAATTGCCAAATTTGTACCAACTGGTGGAGGGTATTAAAAGTTCGGCCCGGCCGAACTTACAGTTTTTTTACTTGTTAAATTTCCAATATATTTTTAATGAAATATATCGGAAATAAGCTGAGGGATTTCGTTCCATCCATGCTGATTAAACTACTCTCAGCTGTCTCAAAACTATAAAAAATCACATGATTGTTCGAAACAGAAATGAAACATATACTCGTAGACACTATGGCAAATAACAAAGGGGACGAGCCAAGGGGGACGAGCGTCGCAGGGAGAGAGGGGAAAATAACGAATCGTGGGGATAAACTTTTAGATTCCATTCGTGAGTCCCTTAAGTTGAATTTGTTTGAAAGTCAATGTAGTGACAATTCAACCGTACACAATTTTCATTCTTTACTTAGTGTTACTGCTGCCAGTCCTCTCTTTCTGCGCTCCATCCATCCATCCACTTCCTATTTGCTTTTGAAGAAAATGAATTGACTGAAGTTTATTATCATGGGAAGAAATGGGGATGGGTAAGCCTTTCGAGAGATGGTTCGATGCAGTGCAACGGCAGCAACAAAGAGACACAATAAAGCAAAAAACCAAAAAGAAACTATGAAAATATGTACTTTCCAATGTTTTAAGAGTGATTTGTTCCACAATATTATTTGTAATGTATCCTTGTCTCTGGTCTCTGTCTGCGTTGGCACTGCTGCAAATATGGGAAGCCAGGAAACCGAGAAAACCAGTAAACCGAGAGGAACCAAAGCAAAAAGAACATATTTCCCTGGTTCGGCTTTGGCGAAATGTAATTCAGAATTTGTACTTGGTTTTGTGGAACTGTTGCATTGTTACCGGAACGCTTCTTTTTTTTCTTCGTTATATTTTGAATTATAGTTTTCTGCACTCTGAAGCTATTTTTTGTGTTTTTTCCTTCTTATTTTTTCTTTCAATGCAGCAGATCAAATGTCAACAAAGTTGTCGTCACGTTAGGAAAAAAACAAACGACGACGGGAAGAATATAGATTCAAGGCAGAGATGGCAAGAGATTTTCTCTGCTTGTTTGCATTTGTTATTTGTTCAGATTTTCCTTTGCAGTTTTTGCTCTGCTTCGGCATTTGTGTGGACTTGTGTCTTGAAAATCCCAAATGAAAGTATTTTAGTTTAGATTTTGCCAAGAAATTGCAAAATAAAGTGTTGCTGATTGTGTTAAAGGGCAAATCGTCTTGTTTCCGGCTATAAAAGAATCTGAAATGTAAGGATTTTTATAGCAGTGAATGTTGAGAAATGCCTTGGTCAAGTTACTTGCAGATAATCATGGAAAAATGTGGTGCCAACTTTGACATTCCAACAAATGGGTATTGCAAGGTTAATTATTAGTTTATTCATGTAGGTTGATTGGTAGCAATTATTGCATGCAAACAGGGTATATTTGTAAAGCAATTAAGATTTTAGTATAATCGGTATAGTAGTATAAGCTGAAGTTGTCACCATATCTAATGTAAATGATTCGATCGTGTAGATTAAAAATCTTAGCTTCAAGAGACTCGAAATCAAACCCTACCTTTTATGCTATGTCTAGCTATTCTACCCTGTATATATTATATTTTTTTCTTCTTCTATGTGTTTTATAGCCTTTCTCTTTTACCAAATACCCAGCAACGTATGTCAATTCGATTTAGAATTATAGGTATCAACTTATTGTAAAGGGTATAAAAACTACACTACAATTATGGATACCATACTGTAATGCTATTTAAGACCAATCATAGTGATGCTTAATAGCTGGAACACAACCAAACACTATGCGACAACAAGAAAATGATTATAAGGAAAACCGAATAGATTATGAAAGTAAAGCTTCAGACAGGTGTATCGGTGTTTTACATCGAGAGGTACCTAAAAACGGTGTGAATCTATGCATTCTGGCTACATACAATGTTACTGGACGAAAATCCGGGGACTATTTATGAGAAGCAATTAAACCCTACATCTAGTCATTAAAAGTATCTTTTGCGTCCATTTCTTCAAAAACGTTCAAAGTCTCCGTTGGGATTTGATCTTAAAAAATCTGAATATTCTTAGGATTTAACAACAAAACTCAACAAAATTTAATACCATTTGTACACATATGTACGAATTTCCAACTAAATACCTCCGTCCTACAATGCAATAGTAATCTTATTTACAAATGTCTTTATTTATTACAAATTTCGGTTCACCCAAATCGAAATTGTGCCAAATTTAAAGTACAAAGTAAAGTACGAATTTCGAAAACTTCCTTCATATCCCAATTATATACTCCGCCAGTAATTTTAATTTCAAATTTCAGGATTCCAGATACATACGTTCCTCCAAATTAAAATTGTACTAAATTTAGTACTTATTCCAAACTACCTCCCTACATCGACTCTACTCCTCGACCTTGACTCCCATTCTAAATTTCAATATTTTAGTTCGAATCATTCACATGATACGAAATGGTACCAATTGTTGTACATTTTAGTACTTTTCGTACACCATAGGACGAATTAAAAAAATTCTTTTCCCAAATTTTTGGATTTTTGGTAAGTTTTGGAGTTTGGTTTTTGTATTTTAGACCTTTAGCATAATTCTATGAATTATCTGATCAGACAGATTTTTCCCGTAATTTTGGAAAAATGTATTTTGACGCATTTTGTTTTTATTGTGGTGTTTCAAAATACATATTACTGATGATAAATACTTTAATGGGAACATTTATGTTTTTATCCTGGTTGCGGAGCTCAAGTTTAATACGAGGAAAACAACTCAACTTTTTGTAAGAATATTTTCTATCTATATTTACTATGATGAAAAATCGACCGCTATGTTCAAGCTTGGAATCATTTTTCCTTGTTGTTTTCTAATTTTCCTGTCATGGATATACATTTCCATGCACATCTTGTGTACCTTCACTTTATTTTATACCGATTCGACACTGACAATGTTTAATATTCGTTAATAGAAGAATGTTTTATTTTCATGGGTGTTTCCAACACAACCACCTACATTGTATCTTCCCTTGTTTAATTGTTTGTCGGACTTTTTATTTAAAGTGTCCATCAACTAAAAGTGACATGACTTTCTTCGTAATAATTCCTTATTCCCGTAACCATATATTAAACTTATTGCCAGCAATTAGGCGCAGTTCTACCGCTACAAAACAAGCACGACCTGTCTCTTTACCGCACTCCACGCCACAGAGACAATCTGTCGGAAATATCAACAAAACATTTGTATTAGTTCACACCATTAGCAAACAAATCATCTGCTGGAAAATAGATTTAATAAAAATAACCACAGAAACACACACCCCCACACAGGAAAATCAAAAAAGTCCATGTCTCCACGTTGCCACTTCCATTGCACTTCACGTGCTGCGTGACAAGCCAGCAACGAGATTTAAACGTCCACTGCTTTGCTGGTGACGATACGAAAAAATAACAGTTGCCGCCCACTAAAACATTCGTTGTGCGGGTGTCAGCGGCGCTATTTGTCTGTCGGCCACAGGTCGGCAAGAATGACAAATTTCTATTACATCGTCCAAGTCGTGTAACATTTATTTAAATTTCAACGACAATCAGGAATATTAAAAATTCATTCACATTCAACTTCGCACGTCCATTTTGTCCTGGGCATTAGTAATGCCAATGCATTTTGAATACTAGACATGTTCAAAGGTACTTTTTCATTAATAAGCCAAGAGTGAGGACAGACCTGAAATTGTTTTCTCCATTTTATTTTTCAAGGAACGTCTTTTGAGTAATGCAAAAAAAAAGAATAACTTAATTCCCAATTTTCTATTATTTCAAAAACTTGAGTATTTTATGGGTAGAATGTGTTGAATTAAAAAAAATCACGCAAAATGTATTTTAAATAATCTTTAGATAAGTTATGAATTTGCCTTGGCACTTCTCTATCCAAACATGTCGATTTTATTAAATTCCGTACGAGCTTAATTTTATTCGAAGCACATTTTCCATACAAAAAAAATAAGAGAAAAATAACGAAAACACCCTATATAAATACACTTCCTATATTGTTTGCCATACATTCCAAACTGTAAATTGGTCTTACTATTTAGAACTGTATAAAAAAGGTAGCGAATATCTGCGCTGGCAAAACGATATAAAATAGGTTTACTAAGAACCGGTGAACATTTGTTAATGAAAGCCAAGACTTGAAATTGTATGCCTATCACATTTACAACTGCAACAAAGTCAAAAACGCCATAATTTTTACATTTTTTTAAATTTAATTGAATGAAAGCAAAAAATGTCGAAAATAGCATCAAATTTTAGAATAAGTTAATTTGTTCGAACTGGTCCCTTTGGCACAAATTATGACCTTCAAACGGCCAATAAAACCGTCACACGCTGTCCGAATGTTGCTCAGCGGTATTTTGGTCCATTCCCGGCGAAGCCCCTGCTTGAGGTGATCGACACTTTGGTATTTTTTTGTGCCAACCTTACTTACCAAAATACTCCAGACACAATAATAATCCAACGGATTGACATTCGGAGATTTTGGTGGCCATTGTGCGTTGGAAATGAAGCGAAAAATTCTTTTTGAGAAGCGCGTGTTTAGTGTGATGCTGCTGAGTCCTGTTGTCTCTCCAGATTATTTTCGCGACAATATTCGGAATTTATAATGCGACGGTCGATTAATACGAACGGATAGCGACCATCGGCTATTTTGATGGCTCACACCATCACCATGGCCGTTGCTTGAGTTCTGGCAGCTAAGCGAAGGTGAACATTTTCAGCTGACCTCTTTGGCAAGAAACACGATCATTTTCTTTGTTTACAAACTGCTGGGCACCGAATGTTTTCTCATCGGAGGAAACCAAATTCGGCAGTTCACCATTTTCGGCCATGCGAAGCAACTCTTTTGCTCTTATGAGTATATATTCTTTCTGTTGCGGTGTAAGTTCTTGCACTTTTTGGAATTTCAATGGCTTTACCCCGAGCTCATTTTTCAATATTTGCCGAATGGAATATTGCGCTGTGTTCAACTCACGAGCCATTTTCGGCCACTGCGACGCAGGTTTCGATCAAGTCGTTGCTTTACTTTACGAATCTGCTGATTTCTGCTGATGTTGCTGTTTTCTTCCGTCCACTTCTTTAAATAACAGTATCACGGTAACGAGCGCTGGTACTAGACACAAAATATTTATTCCTATTTAAATGGTGGAGTGCTCTAACGATAGCCACTTAGGGTTTTCCAGCCAAATATAAAGAAAGCACACTATCACGCTTGAATTCCATCACGAATTTCTTTTTTTTTTTTTCTGGAAAATTCTCACCAAAATGCTCTTGTACACTTGTAAACAATATAATGAGCTGTCACTGGAATAATTTTAACAGCTGTCGGACGAGTGGCTTAGAAATGACAGCAGTCTGAAATTGGTTGCGATTTTTCCATTTCACCCTGTATACGTAAAATATGAAAATCAGCCTTGAAGTTTCATTAAATAGTGTGTGAATTTGTAGAAAAAAAATGTTGGCTATGTGTTGCTCAAAATTTTATATGCATACTATATATGTAGTGGGATTTTCTAACTTATTTGTTGAATTACGGATAGATATCGGTATGAATGAAAAGCACTGTTCCTATTAGTGACTTAGTGACTACTTATTTGGTCGTTAACTTTGCAAACATTTTCGTTAATTGCCGAAAATATAAGAATATTAATTTTACCGATTTCTGTCGGTAACTCAAAAAATTATTTGAGAATCCTACTACTGATTTGAAATTCGGAGAAAAAATCGAATATTAATGAAAGGGCAGCTGCCAAATACGTTGTTTAATGTTCACATCATTGTTTGTGCGAAATGTGAAAAAAGTGGTTGTAATTTCCAAGATACTTTAAAAAAGCTAAACGCTCGTTTGCAGTATGACGAATTCATAATGATTAATTACACACTCATATACTCTTGGCAGGTATTGATTCAAGTTGTCCTGAATAACAATAGATTGTTTGATAACATTTCCATTTAAATGAAAAATCTAATGGCTAAAAAAATGATTAATTTAAATTAGTCATCAAAGACAACAAAATAACTAATTCGCTAATTAAATCAATTTATAAATAACTAAAGCTGTTTTCTTTCCCTCTTCATTGCAGAGAGCGACATTCAAAATTTATGATGACTGTCATCAGGGTTGTCTGAACCAGAACTTTGATGTCAAAGATACAAATTGCCCGGCTCATCATAGCTGCCTGTCTGGCCAAACCAAATGCAAACAATCGGATATAAAAATAGATTTCAATTGTCTACAAATAAATGTCACTGCAAATTTAATTACAGCAAAGATACAACAAAACCAAATCATATCTAACCTTAAAACTCGGTCATTCTCACCCCGGCAAAGCAACGACCGCAAAAAAATTATGCATTATTAATTTCAACAATAAATGCAAATGGAAATATCAACGTCAACGTTGACAGCAGTGTCGATATAGTTTACCACCAATACTCTGCACAATGTGAATGTAGAGCGGAGCTCATCTACCCCCATTATCTACGCCAGCGCCGTCAGCGACAGCGACATTAATTTTAATTAGAGCAAATCAAAAAAGTATAAAAAATAGGAACAACATCAGCTGAACCACTATCGAGCTAAGCTGAGCTGCAACGGCCGCACATCACACAGGATCACAGCGATTCAATTATGCAAATATTTAATCACATGTGACAGAAAAAGTTTTGCGATTCATCACCGAAATTTAGAAGCAATTAAGTTTCGGTTTTTTCTAATGCAACTGAAGGATTTGAATTTGAACATTTAAAGCGAGAGAGTGAGGCCCTGGAACAGACGTTGTCGAAAAAAAAACATAACAAAGGAATACGGCGACGCAAAGGTGAGTGAAGCCATCAAACATATTCTGCGATAGAAGCTAACGAGCTGCGTCAGCCATAACAATGGCGGGACCAAGCCGACACAATCTTATTTGCAAAATGTCAGCAGCGCGTTGATTGAATTAAAACTTTAGCTAGGTAGTTGGCACCACAGAACCACAGTCGGCAGCGTCAATGTGGGCACACGGCAAAGTTGAAACAACAAAAAGCCACTCCAACAATCATTGGTTGTTGTTTTTGCCGCTACCTAAATGCTGTCTAATTGAATATTTTTATAGCAGAATACACAGTGAGCGTTCAAAAGTTAAATTTCAAAAATTAATACGATGTGTAGAACATAGAACGAGTCCTTTCGGGGCGCTATTTGTCATAACAGCAAAACATTTAACCACATTTTAACAAAATATGACGCTATCAACAGCTGACTCAAGTATTCGATTCAATCCTGCATTTGCCAAGCATCCACATTGCCATCACTTTTCACCAGGATCTCAAGCAATTACAACTTCTCCCTCAGACGAATACTCTCACACGTATATGTCGGCATACGCACACATACACATTCAATAAACAGCCCGTAGTTATGCTGTATAAATTCTTAAAATTTCTGCCATACATATTTAAAACTTAAGGCCACAATGAAAAGCAAATGAATTGAGGTTTCCCCACTCCATTTGCAGACGCCCCCACAGTATTTCGGGACAATGGAGGGCAACAGCGGTCGTCTTCCTTATCCACCACTCCTATATATCTGCATACACACAAACACACTCGCACTCCAACTCACACACAGCCATAGACACACTCATACTTTTTGAAGTTTTTCAATCAAGGCAAAAAAGTTTTTATGGCTCCAGGCGACAGCACAACATTTTGCAACTACAGATTTAGTTCAGTTGATGTTGTCATTGTGGACGTTGTTGCTGTTGTTGTCGTTGTTGTCGTCGTTGTGCTCGTCGTTGTATTGTGCAGTTTTGCCACATGCCTAGCTCCACATGATACCCGACATGCTCTGTGAAAGAGCACAACCTACACTGGGGCCACAACGCTCCTGCACGCTGTAGAAGAAACCCCAAAACTGAAATGAACAACAAAGTGTTAAAAACGACATATCACCAAAGTGTTTGGACTCTTTGGTGATGCATGATCGAAAAACTTTTATATAAAACGTTTGAATTGCGATATCGTAGGTCTGTAAATTTCGTTGGTATTTGATAGCAATTGTTATCAAACGTTACTGCCCAGCAAAACCTTCCATTACCACATAATAAGTTCTCCAACCGCCTTTAGGCATTCGAAACAAGTTACAAATCAACCCTCTAATCCGTTATTTTTACAAAGACATCTCACCCGAAATACGTAGGAAAGATTATATATTTTATCATACCCTTCACAATGCCCTACATTGTCCTTCCCAATTCAGGTATGTCTATATTTCCTAATGCAATTGTTTAAATTTCATACAACCAAAATGCTTTATGTATGTACATAGAGTCGTAAAGTCTTAAATATTCATCAAGTCTTTGTCGGCACACTCTGTGCCGACGTTACTCATAACTTGGTAAGGAGGAAAATAAGTTCTTTTACTTCGTTTTTTTAAGAAATAACCCAATTTTTTTCATTTTTTTTTAAGAAATAACCCAATTTTTTTTTCGAAAGTTACTTTGCTTACATTACACTGTAATGGATTGCTTTGCCCATACCACTCCCACGGTTTTACTGGGTAGGGACGTAATATTCAAAATGTATTTGACTAATCAATTTTATTAGCAAATGGAAGGAAGTATTGCTGGATATCTCGATCTGGAAAGGGGATTTGATTGTTTCCTTGTAATTTATAAAACCAAAAACCGCTAAACTGATTTTCCTGCAAATTTTAATTTAAATTTGCCAATGTACTGCAGCATCTCCTGAAAGTAACATAGCCTATATACATTTTTAAAATTCCACTTGGAATTGGAGATGTAGCTTTAGAATTGGATATGCCTTCAAAAAATGAGATTTAGTATGCACATATTTATTGAACGGTCTTCAAATTTATAATGTGTAACGAAATTTGATATGATTTGCCAAATTAAAATTACGGAAACACAAATTAATACACATACTAAGATATTTATGTCTTTTAAAAGGCATGAATAGGATTTCGCGAATATGTCCTATTTCGGCTTGTGCATATAATTGTTATTAATAGTATAGTTGGTGTGTTTTCATACACAGTTAATGAATTCTAATTCTGTTTTCAATTAGTGGTCTTCAATCCCAGAATTGCCCAGAATCGCATATATTTCATAATTTTCAGTATAACACGGCTCAGAAGTAAGTCCACCAGTAAAGTACCAACTATGATCGTTATTGAATGCCTATTACAGCTTTATAATTGGAGCTATATCTAAATATCAATCGATTTCTACTAAATTGGATGAAAATTTGTCAAATTTGCCAAATATCAGAATGCATATAAACTTGAGTCAAAAATATAACTGTGCTCTATATACGTAACTGATTTGACTCAAAATTCAACCTGATTTGACAAACGAACTAAGGTTTCCGTTTCCATTTATGAAATACTAGCTGGCCCGGTCCGCGTTGCCGGCCCCTACTTTTAGTTTTTAATGCATATTTTTTAAAGCATTATAGAACACTGATCTGAATGATTTCAAAATAGTCAAAGATAATTGGTCTTTTACACCCATTACCGTAAGATAGGAATTAATTTATTTTTGTCATTTAAATTGTGTGTTGGAAAACCCATAAAGTCCATATTTTTCTTCATAGTATAATTCAATAACGATCCAAAAAATAATATTCGTGATTTTTTCATGTTTCTGCCACAATTTGATATTTCGGAGTTCAAAGCATGTAGACGTACATCCCACATCTACGTTCCCAGTCAATATTCTCTTCAGAGTTAAAAATTCAATAGTATACCAAATTTTTTTTTCTGACCAAACATTGGTTAGGAATGTGGATTTGCGGGTACACTAATGTGGGAACTATACTCAAAAAATGCCTATGTGGACAATTATCTGTAAGACGATTCTCTATCCCAGAGTAGCCTAAATACAAATAGCCAAATCAATTGATGAATGTGATCAAGACCAAGATGGACTCTACTCCAAAAGTCAAAATATTATGAGAAGAGGTTTTTTACACCCGTAGAAACAAAAATGCCAAATAAAGGCCTGAAAAATGAAAGAAAAATGTCGAAAACCCCGAATATAGCTTAAATTATATAATGGTTATACCCAAACGTGATCATTTTTTGCGAGGATGGTTTCTTCTCAAATTACCAACTTTTGCTAAAATGCGTATGAGTAAAATATGGTTAAAATGTAAACTATACTTGAAAAAGGAGTGTACCCTTATCCGGGGGTCATATATCGTGACCTGCAAAAGCGATTTAAGATATCTTGAAAGTTTTTTTTCCTAAATGTCCAATTCAATTCTCTACCATTTTGCACCCTTTATATTCAGTATTTCACTGATTGCAATTCCAATGAATTGCATTTTGAGTTCTCATTGGGCGGATTATTGTAATATGAAAGAAATAGGTCCACTTATAAGGGTTATACCAAAGCATGGTCCTATTCTTATAATTATTAGAAAAAATGTTTTGTTCTTCTTAAAATCTCAAATTACCAACATTTGATATACATCTGATATATATTTTGAACAACTGATTATTCATGAAACCCCTAGGAAAAATTTAAAACTCTATGGTAACTTTTGCGAAGTATAGAGCAAAATATTTGAGGCCCTTTGTGTTTGGTTAAACTATATAAAATGGACCCTAAAAACGTTTGATCGACCCCCCCCCCCCTTTTTTTTGGGATTTTTAATTACCAACCAAACTGACTACTGATGATAGCGCATAGTCACCGTATAACGTTTCATGGGAGTTAAGGTTACTTGTAAGGTTTCGGAAGAATTTTCCAAGGAAATGTATCCTTTTCTTTCCAAATTTTCAATTTGCTCCACTATTTTATATAGTTTGCATATAACAGTGCTCTTCATATTCGGTAATTCACTGGTTGCAGTCCCAATGAATTTAGCATTTTAAGATCTCATTGGATGGATTATTTCCATATCTAGTCAATTTCCATTGAATTTTTTTTTTCGATTTTTCCCGATTTGAGAATTTTTGCCATGAGATCTCTTTTATCGTGTTTTTTAGCGATTTTGAAAAAGTAATTATCTTTTAACATTGGTCTAACCGCGTTAAGTTATTTCGATATCATTTGACTGACTTCCATGCAACTCGCCATCAATTTCAGTTCTCAAGAAATCAAGTCAATTAAATAAATTGGTATTAATATTCGAATTAAAAAAATATATAAAAAAAAACACTACAAATGTACATTACAAAAAAGTAAGTCAAAATGGAAAAAAATCATGCAAAATAAAACATTACTATTGTACATTTCAAAAGTCAAAATGAAAATGTTAATATAACACATTTTTACGCGATTTTTTTGAATATTATCCTTTTCGGAAAAGAGACAATTCCGAATTTGTATGAATCGTTAAAATCGGATCAGCGGATCTTGAGTTATAAGCGTAGTAACTAACACAACTTACATTTATATATATAGATATATGGGAGTGGATCTGAGCCGATCTCGACAATATTTGGCAAATGTATTTCAAGACTGCATCGGATATCTTGCACCGAATATGATTGTTTCGGATTGTATATAACGCCCTTTGGGACCTAAATATCAAATTGGAAGAAAAAATTAAATTTTTAAAAGCCTAAAGATTCTATTTCCGTTTTATTTTTATACCCTACAACACTATGTGTTGGGGGTATTATAAGTTTGATTGGGCCAGAATTTATGTAACACCTCGAAATATTGGTTTCCCATATAGGAAAGTATATATGGATCTTCCTAGCTCGCCGAGCTGAGTCGATCTAGCTATGTATGTCCGTCCGTCCGTCTGTCCATGTTAATTTGTAATCACTCTACAGGTCGCAATTATGACCCGATCTTCACGAAATTTAAAATGTAGGTGGGGTTAATGTCAGAATAGAACCCTATTTCTTTTGGAGCTGATCGCCAAATGTTTAGGGGTTGCAATGGACCAAATACTGAAAAAATGTCTGATTTTGCAGTAGCTATACAGGTCGCAATTATAGACCAATCGACGCGGAATTTCGCATGTAGCTAGAGTTTAGGGCGGGGAAGAAGCCTACCAATTTGGGTGGTCATCGGATAATATTTAGCGGGTAAAATAGACCATATCTTTTATGTTGAAAAAATTCAAAAATTGTCATTAAACCGCAAATATTTTAAACCCCGGCGAAATCACAAAGCCATGACAAGGTAACTTCTGACCTTCACATTGATGTTAACATCCAACAAATCGGATATATAGCAAAATATGTGCGATATATATGTCTATCAAAGAAGATATGCTTGAAAGATCTTTTATATGTCGAGAACGGCTGAACTGATTTCGACAGTTCTCATTAATTCAGAATGGCCTCTTGGCAGGAAAGAAAAAACGTCTAAAACAATCGCATAAAAATATCTTTCTAAAGATGAAAATATTGATTTTCTAAAATTTTCTCATATTTTTTCAATTTTGTCATTTTTTTGGCATATTTTAATTTTGAATTAAACATTTGGTAATATTTTTACAGCTAAGAAAACTAAGTAGTTAGGATATCATATACAGATCGCATTTATGGCCCGATCCTTACGAAATTTTACATGGGGATAAGATGAGCGTCAGAATAGAAGCCTACTCTGTTTGGAGATGATCGCCATATATTTAGGGTTTGAAATGGACCAAAAAACTGCAAAATTGTCGGCAGGTCGTAATTATCGCCCAATCCTCACACACATTTGAATGGGGGTTACCGCACATTGCAAAAGCCAAGCAGTTTCGGATGGCCATCCAAAAATATTCAATGTGTGAAGTAGTTTGCCAACTTTTGTAGAAAAAATACGAAAATGTCCATTCCAGTGACTTTTTGGAGAATTCACAAATACAGGAAAGACGCACTTCTGACTATTTCGTTGAAGGATATAATCAAATGTCTGTATCTCATATAGATGCGTTTCAGTCAAAAACCAATAATAAATGTTAATCTTTTGCCACTTCTGAGAGATTATGGGTCTTTGGGAAATATTGGTTCCAGATCTAGAAGAACATTTAAATTCGTTTAAGTTGCTATTATTCGAAAATTAGAGAACGAAACCTGATGGTTTTCTTTTATTATTTGTCACAATATCTTGTGGAATTCTTTCGAGTATCTCGCCTATATAAACTGTATCGTTTATTATAGTGTTGTAGGGCATTCAACGGTCGGCCCCGCTCGACTGTAGCCTTTGCTTACTTGTTTTAAATTACATTAGAACGATGGTAATGTTTACTATCGTTCTCCGCTGTTTGAAAATATTTGAAATTTTTGAAACAATTTTATAAAATTATAATGTAATTTAAAAAAAAACTGAAATAGAATCTTTAGGCTTTTAAAAATTTAATTTTTTTAATTTAAAAATTATGAAATATGTTTAGTAATTTCTAAAATATTTTTGAATAATTAATTCAATTAAAAATTAACTTTTTAATTAAAAATTATTAAAAAAAAATAACTTTTTAATAAAAATGATTAAAAAAATTATCTTTTTAATTAAAAATTATTTTAAAAAAATAAAATTTTAATTAATAGAAAAAACGCCCTTTGGGACCTAAATATCAAATTGGAAGAAACATATATGTGAGCTATGGCTGAACTCTTTTTTTAACCAAATTTATCAGACTTGCTTTTAACCCTTTCAGTGTCAATGAAAATTTTTGTCGAGATAAAAATCTGAAATTCCGTACTAATTTACTAAAATGTGCTCAGAAATTCGAAAACGAAACTAATAGAATAGAACTGCAATATTTCTAAATAGCGAACGTGTCTGTTATTAAAAATATCAAAAATAACGGTTCGTAAGAAAAACAAAAAATGGCAAAGAAAGAGAGTACTTTTAAATATCAAATATATTTGACAAAAACACTGAAAGGGTTAAGCTGAACTTGTCTTTATTACATGGGATGCATAATAAACGTGGAATTGAACGAAATATTTTTTCGTTAGCTATATCCAAATCAGAAACGATTCTCATCAAAATTCATGGACAAACAGAAAAAAACTGCATAAATTGACTTAATAAGTGATTCCAAATAGATCGACAAATGGGACCATGGATCTTACTTGCATCCTTTTGTCTGCTACAAACAAATACACAAAATATAATACCCTGGACCACAGCATGGTGTAGATCACATTATGTTTCTTCTTCAAAGTTAAATTGCAACGAAATATGAACAACTTAGAGTTGTATTATCTTTTAAGATTCGTATAACATTTAATAAATTAAATTAATTTTAAAACTTCGTTGATATCAAAATCGAAAGTCAAACATAACGAATTCTATTATATCCTCTCCTTGGGAGTGTGTTCAAATACAAATTCAATAGCACTATGAGGTAGAAAAATGCGCCTATGATTGACTATTACACAACATAAAAACGATGTCCCAAGAGACTGTCGCAAACCAATCGATTATACAGCGAAGGCCATAGTTTTGGAAGTTTCGGCCAATTTCCTTCAATTGTGGTAACTAAATCCTGAAGGAGAATATTCCCATGTTATTGCATATCCCAAAATCGAATTTAAGTTTTGATAATTTTTTACTCATGTCGACTTCTTGAATGTAATGGGAAATACTTTGTAGGATAAACATTGTGTTCTTTAAGATTGTTGTTAAATCAATATTTTTTAATAATAATCGGACACATAGAAAGTAACCAAAATACATCTTGTCAATGCAAGACACGAATCTAAAACACCGTGGGGAAATTTCTCTTGCTTTTCTCGATTTTTTTTCATGTCGATGATGATGGTACAACATTGTTAGAGGCAAAAAAAGAACATCAAGGACATTCTTATTGTCACGAATGTTTCAGTTTTGGTTTTATTGCGAGTAAATGATTACAGCAACAACAACAACAAATTTGCACATCGGCAATTCCCCAAAGTGGACGTAACAAAATAATTACGCTTTCAGATGCTAGTCCAATGGCTTTCGGAATTGTTATTCGCCGCTTTGTTAATGCCAACGAATAGAAAAAAATAGGGACTAGAATTTACACCAACATGAAGTATACCGCATACATATGTACATATATATTTCGAAATGGGTTTGTGCTGAAAACTCCAACAAATTGCACACAAAATTTACTCAAAATAACCATAGAAAATAATAATAAAGAATACAATCAAACACAATAAGAACATAAACTGCCGGCACTCATTCCACGATCCTCGCCATGCATGTCCAATCCCCTCCCCCAGCCATCGTGCCATAACCCATGTATATATCGAAATTGCCTCGGCTGTCTGCCTTGTTTTTCAACAAACGTTACAAGTCAGACTTGTGATTTTTCCCTTCGTGCATGCCGCCGTCGTGCGAATACAAATGCAAAATGTCTAAGCATTGTACATACATGCGAATACACAAGCGTGTGTATGTGAAAGGCTGAGCATACGTACACATATGACCAATTCATGTTCAGTCATTCATTCCACATCTACACCAGCAACTCGTAGACAAATAACTGAACACAGAGAAGCTGGGCATCGCAAAAAAAAGTGGAGCAACATTTTACGACGTGAACATGACCGGCATTTCTAATCATCACACAGAGGCTAGATGGAAGTATCCTGCGAACATAAAGGGACAGAAATCACTGGTAAAATCAGGGAGTAAGGGGACCAAAATCTAGCCAATGCGATAAACGAAAAAAGGTACTCCAATTTTCTTATTTTTTATTTCGTCGTGGTACAAAATCAAGAGGATATGGTTTATTCGGCGGTTTTCAGTGCCGGCCGTGATGAAACCAGAACTTAGATCTAAACAGGTCAAATCACTCGAAATAACATTATAATTTCGGTTTAGCTTTCGTAGATTTGTTTTCAAATGGTTTATATCCTAAATTATATGAAACAACAACGACGTAACCATGGCGAAGTTCATACTTTGTCGATTGAGTAAAGCCAGCCATATTAAATGATGGTCGGTTCACGTTAAGATATTCCCGCTCCAAATTTTGATATTAAATTCTTACCCAACTCACTAAGTTGCCATTGCGCTTCGGTTCACTCTTCATTTTGGTAAGATTTATTTCTCGATCAGATTTGAAGTCATAAATTAAATTTTACACCATTCCCAAATAAAACTTTATTGAATACTTGGAATGTACGCAGTGGGTGGGGACGAGGGGCAGAACATGTTAAGGTTATTGCCCGAATTACCATTCTTAGTTCAAAAATTGTACGAATGGTATTAGTAACTTATCAAGCAATAAAAAAGTTATAACTGAAACAACACAAACCAATAAAAGAACAAAGCGCGGAAATTCCTTGCAATCAAGCACAAATTGGCTTTAAGGAGAAATTAGGAAAGAAGACGGAATAAAAAACACAATCTCCTAAGCAATAGAAGAAAAAAGTTGGAAAACGAAAGGCTATAACCCAAACACAAGGACGAAAATAATAAAACAATTTTGGCGAATATTTATGGTAACCAATTTTCCAAAGTGACATCGAGTGCTGAGCGAGCTGAAGTGTGGAAGAAGGAGGCCAAACACAAAGGGCAAAACCATGACGACGGCAACAACATAGCCGAACAGAACAAATAAAACAAACAAATCTGTATTTAATGGTTTTCTTTAATTTAGCCCACATTTTCCTGCCGGCATTTCCCTTTTAACCCAGTTTAGAAGACATTTGTTTGCCTTACCTCTGTGTATATATATGTGTGCTGTCTGCTTGTGTGTGTTTGTGTGAGCTGGCTGACTATTAAGTACAACTAATTGTTGCAATCTTCATCTGCTTCTAAACAATAAAGTTTTCTTAGCTGTTGTTACGAAACGGCGAACGGCAAGAATGAAATGAAAGAATTTTCATTAGGAACACAATATGAAATGTGGTCCAATGACACCCTACCCTGCATTCTCCAAAAACCGTGTTGTCTGTCTTTATCTATTCTCTACTACCCTTCCTTGTATTCTCCTATCTTACATTTTGTAAATAATTTTCCAAGAACAAAGAATGCTTTCCAAATAAAAAAAGCAGCTGCCCCTAGCAAAGAAATTGCCAATACAGAGGAGATGAAGAACACGAATTTAGTTCCGTTGTTGCCACTTCAACCGAATGGTGGCACGGATATTACAACTGGTGCAGTGGAGGGAAACAATTGAGCGTCCCTGGTTAAAGCTCCGAAAAGCTATTTAACATTAAATTCCACTTCTGAGAAGGAAAGAATCTTCTTGAAAAATTATAAAACATTAGAATGTAAATAAAGCCTTGCCCAGCTTACCGAAGGAAACCCCGAGAAAGTTCTTAATAACTATAGAGCAGACAATATCCGAACACAAATAGTAAAGAGAGAGAGTATTCAACAGAAAGCGACAGGGGCAATGACAACTACAAAAAAATGGGTCGCAAGTAAGACGGTGTTCGGTGACTACAGGGCTTGAATTTAAACAAAACATTTCTCCAAAAAAATATTCTGCTGCCCAAGTTCCAACACACCAAATAATAATCAGCCACCAGGGCAAACAATTCAAGGCATTAATGAAAATGCGATTTCACCACACTGCTTTGCCCACATCATGGATGGGTGGGTATTCTCAGTTACAATTGTCATTTGTTTAGACATCTTGCGGTGCCGAGTGCCAAATACTTTCAACCATGCTCACCCAATTACCTCGTTTGCTGTTGGACTCAAAGACACGATTTTGGCTGCCAGTCGGTTTCCTTTCGAACCACCAACAAATATGCCATAATCCTTTTTCCAAAATTATTTCTTAAAGCGATGAGGATGGGATGGAATAGACTTGGCAAAAGAGCTGAATGCAATATCACAATTTAAATTGCCTCCCTTGCCCAAAAGTGGCCTACATACAAAACTTCAAGATTCTGTTCAAATTGAAATCCAAATTACATCGTAGACAATAAACGACACACATTACCCATGATAGAAACAATGTCGTTTTTTACTTCGCATTCGGGTAGACCCAAAATGCTTTTAAATTAAAAGAAAATCCTGTAAATTTTCTTTGTGACGAGATCTAATCCCACTGGACATTTTAGTCGTTTGTCAATGCTGCATTTTCTGGGATTTAATTAACTTATTTTGCATCAATTGAACAATTCGTTCCTTTTTGCTTTGCTCCTGCCCAAAATCCGCCCAACACAATCAAGGGTCGTCCAAACGCTCAACAATGTGCCACAGTGATAAAGAAAAATGCCTTCGACAAAGAATAGTCGTCATTGATTGATAAGACGATTTAAAGTCAAAGCTGTAATGCCAGGATCCAAACGAATCGAGGTACGAAGCGGGGTCAAAACAGAAAGAGGCACACAAGGAAGACAAAAATCGAAATCAATTCAGGGAGCAAATCACGAAAAAGGGTCGTTAGGTACAGTACCATTTGATACCGCCTTTTCAGTTGCTATTATTCTGTGGAAATGCTCGTACACAATGCTCGATTGTTCTATTTCATTGTATTTTAATAAACATTGATTTCGATAAATAAAAAATACAACAAGAATGTAGAGCAAAACAGGAATGGGGCAGATGACAATAACTGCGACAAGGAGACAAGCAAAGGCGATTGAGAGAACAAAGCGACAGCCAAAGTAAACACAGAGAAAATCGAAAAGAAATAATCACACTTCCAACAAACAGTCACCGACACTGTCGTTGCGACGGCTTAAATTATAAGCTGTTTATTATCATATTTTATTTTCTATCCCCATTTGTATGGCACTTTGAATAGTTGGTGCGTTCGCAGCATAGGACAGCGGTGGAGTTGAGGAGTGGACAGCCAGGGTGCGGTAAAGATGACGGCGACACTAAAATGTGGGGATTATGTTGATAATGTAATAAAGTATTGAAAATATCATAAAAAGACGTTTCGACAACTCTGCCAAAAAAGGAATCAATACAACTTTTTATGAAAAATGTCTCTGATGGTCGAAAAGAAAAGTAAAATTGGATTATTTCTGTTCGCACTTGGACGATATTAGCCTTAGCGCAACGAGTTTGTTAAGCCAATATAAGTCAAGAGGGATTTGAAAAATATGAAAAACAAAAAGGAAAAAAAAGAAAATCGCCTTATGAACTTCAATCAAATCTCATCACAATACCAAGGGCCCGGCCCTTTTATGGATGAAACAACGATGGTGGTTGACAGTTGTTGTAATGGCCTAATGGGCGTAATGTGACACATAGTGTTGCATAGTGACCATGCCACTATTTAAACACCTTAAAATAACTAATTTTTAATTAGCTTGCTTCTCTTCCCAGACTAGCGTAGTCGTATGAAGTTTTGACATGAAAAGGAAAAGTTAATCGACCCATTCGGCCGATATCATAATTTCGCAACGAACAAATCAAATTTAAAAATTTAAAAAAATTTCCAACCATTTTGGTCTTTAAGAAGGGAAAGCAGAAAAAAAACAGTGACAGAACGCAATGTCACTGACATTACAATATAATTCTCATCCAGCTGGCTGAATTAACTCATCATTGTCCCTTAACCTCGTCTGAAGAGTTCATGCTCTTTCATGGATTTTTCAATTTTCGATATCATCTTGTTAAAATAGATCTCCGCATTAAATATTGTGATGCTATTGCGAACTGCCAATGCCACATGGGGAATCGAAAGTCATCGTCGCATTGTGTATTGAATAACTAATGGAAAACTGACGAACGCCGGCATCCTTGTGGTCTCAATGACATCGGTTCACAAATGCGAGAAATTGCGACAATGGTAGTCCGAGTTTGGAAGGATGTGTATTTGACATGATTTAGCGTTTTTGGTGGATTTTCCTCGGGCCAGAATGAAATCATTAATTTTCATTATTTTCACATTGTGCAACTAACATTCGATATTTCTGATAAAAATCCACACATTCGTGGAAGCAACAGTAATATCTACGCGTATGTACACCGACATACATACATTGGCACATACGAGTATGTACCCGTATACACATGTGGACATAATGTGAAACATTAGTAGTCATCAACGGCAGCAGTTGCTGTAGAACAGTAGCTAGAGAAACGTAATAGCGTCAGTAGCAACTATGAAATATCAGAGACGCCGCCATCAATATTATTATTTCATGCCATACCGAGAGTCATTACACAAATTCTTATTATGGTGAGCAGCATGGCCATGTAACGCATTCATACGCTCTCCTGTACACACACACGCATCCACACACATATATATTTACTACTACACACTGTAGGGTTTACGTTGGCATTTGCAAATCATAGTCATCATCAAAATTGATTGTAAATACTCATTTGCTTACTTTCCCCTAACTGAGGATATATTCGCTATTACGATACCGGTAAAATGTCGCACGGACGAGTGTTCCGTCACACCAACTGACTCGAGATCACCTGGCGCAATACTGTAGTTTGTTGTTTTGTCAGTTTCATTCAAACATTCGCTTCAACGAGGGCATAAATTACAGTGCACCTTAGAGCACTTGCAATATTAACCTTAAGAAGTAAAAAAGCAAGAACGTTCGGTCGCCCGAACTTTTTATACCCTCCATTTGAAAGAATCTTGAGCAATTAAAAAAAAAAAATCCGTCTAAAAATACCGCTCAAATGAATACCTTATATGGGAGCTATACGAGGACGTGGTCCTGCAGAGGTAATTCGTGTCATGGACTGTAGTAACTGTTCCGAACTTTTTATACTAAATTTGAAACAATTCCGGTGAATAATGTCGCAAAGATCAAGAAAATACCGAATATCTGGGGGTATCGCTATATGGGCGCTATAATGAAACGTTGGCTGAAATCATCAATATTCCGAATATCGGGGGTACCGGGGGGGTATACGATATCGTAGACTTATACAGGAAATTCTCTTCTAGGGGGTAAAGTACTCACAAAGAACTTCTCGTGTAGAATTTCAGGCAATTCCATAGAAAAATATTGCTAAAATCATGAAAACACCGAATATCAGGTGGTACCGTCATATGGGGGCTGTGAACCGATATAGCCCATCTTCGAACTTGACCTGTCTGCAGACAAAACACAGATCTTTGCAAAATATTAAAACTATAATGCTTAAGTTTCTCATTCTATCTATATAAAATAATTTGATAAATTCGCCTATTAATAGTTCTCCAATAATGAAATTATATTCACGATTTATGCGGTTCTGCACAACTGCAATATTTTTTATGAATACAAATCTCAAAGATCAAATTGAAATACATTATTAATTGTTTTGGGTTAAATTATTCCCATAAAATTACACAATGGAAATCCATAAACTCTCCACACAATATCTGAAATCGTTTTTAATGTCACTCGTTCAAAATTTAAAATATTAGTTTTCAAAATGTTTTGGATGACTGCTACTTGTATTTTAATGCCAAACTACTTTGAATTTGTCTAAGAAAAAATCGATCATAACTTCGAATTGTTTAAAGTAAATGAAGCGTTAAAGTTTCGTTCGTGCTTCAAACTGTTATGAATAATTTTGAACGGCGCTTTCCGATTCTGTGTGTACACACACACACACAGCAATTCAAGTCAATCCCTATCTCTCTTTCAAATCTCACAAGTGTATCAATACATACTCGTACAGCCACCCACATCGCCATCGTGCTTGAAAAGCATATGTAAATTGAAAGTATTTGCTTTATTTATGGAAATGAACTTGAATCGCTCCTTGGCTCGTCGACAAGAGAAAAGGCACTGTCAAGTGTTTCAAAACTCAAAAATGCCAGGAGACGACCTCTGTGTCAGCCTCAGTGTCTAGCTGTACTAATGATTCCAACCAACATCAGCGCCATCAGACCGCCATCACTTCGAGTGAATACTTAAACATATGCCTTTGTCTGCGACTCTTTACGCTTAAGCATATTAAATAATTTTTCAAATGCCACGAGCACAGCGATAGACACTAGACAGGAGCTACCAGCCGGCAGTCATCAGCCGGTTATCAGTCAGAAGATGTGTTGGGTGGGTGAAGTGAAGTGAAGCCGGCGGAGTACTCAGAAGTGAAGATAAATTTTCGCATACTTACGAATGTATAAATGTAAATATTGTTCGGTTCAGTGTGTTCCAAAGTGATACGAGGGTAGTTTCGAAAGTTTCGTTTCAGCCATTGGGGTACTACCCAATACTCCTGCAACCCAATAGAGTCGTGCTTTTCTTGTGCCACCCTCGCATTGTGTTTGCTAAGCCATTGGAAGACATGGTGTACAACTCATATGCCTCCGATTTCCATGTAAATGGAAAAACAGAAATCTTAGTTCGTAGATACCAGAATATATTTCCTAGCATGTTTGCGCTGTCACATTAATTCTGCTCCATTTGTGTTGATATATTCGAATAAAACGTTCATTTCGCTCCGGCTGTGGATAAAAAGCAACGGGGTCGGAGTGTCAGTTATAGATGACAAGGAAATAGATGTAGCGATACCACCAACAATGGCAGTAGCAACAAAATAAATTGAAATTGTTTATAAACATTGTCGATGATTTATGCGCTTTATATGCGTACAATAAAATCTCAACTTTACAAGTAACCGAAAGGAGAGGCAATGAATCAGAATGGTCATGGTCTTGATGTGAGACAGAAATTTGAATGGCAATCAATAGAAGAAAAGCAACTTTGTTTTGGTCTCTGGTAAAAGACACAGCCACATCCATTTTTAAATTCATTCATGCATTAGTCTGTAGCACAAGGCAATTTCCAAGTTATTTTCCGCCTTAAACTTTTCCAAAAAAAAAAAGTTATTTTTTAATTCAAACAAATTACACAAACTATTGATCAAACATCCCCTCATACATGCTGTTATACGTTACCACGTTTGTCGTGATTATTTCAAAAGGATTTCATAAGAATGTATAAGTTCCTATCGGATTACAATGCAATTGAAACAATCGACACGTGAAAACTTGTTCTTTAAAAAGCAATCAAAAATATTAGCTACCTTAACTACAAGTGTCGGCATAGAAATTGCCAGCGAACATGCAACATGAATTCACATGTCGCGGCAAACAGGGTAGATGGAGGTTATCGATTTCAATCAATTTCAACAAGAATTCAACATTTTTTGGGAATACTGGTCACAAGACAGTCAGACAAGTTAGAACGTAAAGGTCGGTGCTACAAACGAATGTGGTCATACATAACAACCAGAAATACGAATGTCTTTCAAAGTGCCCTCAAATTGATTTCGTAGAAACGTAGGTCTTAAAATGTAATATTGATTGAGCACACATTGGCAGCGTAGCTTCTATGGACATAAATCAGCACCTATATGGCCCATCCGTGTTCGAAAACTATCTCGTCGAATATTATATTAAAGATTTATTGATTAACAAATTGTTGTGGAACATTTTCCCGACTTGATATCGGTAAGTTTGAAGCAAAACGGAGACTTTTACTGATTTATCCCATTTGTTATACTCTCCACCACACAGAGATAGGTGGTATATTAAGTTCGTCGTTCCGTTTGTAACTTATCGAAATAATAATTCTAGACCTAACATAGTGTAATATTCTTTATCAGCGCAAAATTCTAAGACGTTTTAACCCTCTCCGTCCGTCTGTTATAATCACGCTACAGTCACAACGAATTAAGATAGATAAGTCTGCAGGCAGGTCAAGTTCGAAAATGAGTTATATCGGTCCACGATATCGTATATCCCCCACATAACGGTACCTAACGATATTTGGTATTTTGGATGATTATAGCCCAATATTTCAATGGAATTGTTTAAAAAGGGGTTCCTTCTTAGTACTTTACCCCCTGGAAGAGAATTTTCTATATAGGTCCACCATATCCTATAGTCCCCCATACAATATTCGCTATTTGCATGATTTTAGCGACACTTTTTACCGGAACTGTTTCAAATTTTGTATTTAGAAATCGTAATGGATACTGCAGTCTATGCAGTATGCCCACCCACATCTTCATGTAGCCCCTATATAACGATACCTCCTGATATTCGGTATTTTGATGATTTTAGGGACATTATTCACCGGAATTGTTTCAAATTTCGTGTTTGAAGCTCGTAATGTGTACTACAACCTGACGGAAAGTTTTCTATGAAGGCCCTAGTCTTCATATAGCCCACATATAACGACATCTCCCTTTATTCGGAATTTTGATGATATTAGCGGAATTATTCACAGACATTGTTGTAAGTTTGATGATATTAGATATTTTTTTTTACAGAATTGTTTCGAATTTCGTATTTAAAATTCATAATGTCTACTACAGGCATAACAAAAAATTGTATATGCAGGACCACGTATTCGTATAGGCCCCATATAACAATTCCTTAAAAATGGTGGAAGATATTAAAAGTTCAGTCCGGCCGAACGGAGCTGCTTTTTTACTTGTTTCTACTAGATCTATCAACTGTTTTACAAAGACAATCAGAAAACGTTGGTACGTCCCAAAGACTGGTACGACGAGTCCTGAGTTCCGATACCCGAATTTAATGAAAGTCAGTTTTGGGCTACTCATTCTAGAGAGTGTCTTTGAGGCATTTAAAGAACGCAGAATATAATATATTTTTAAGAAGAAAAATTGTACTGTACATTCCTTAAAAATACCTTAAAATATGTAAGGCATTCTATATAATACTTGCATTTAATTTTTGGAGATTACTCTCTCACTGGATAACAATAATCCATTCTTTGCACATGCCTTCCGACTTCTGTTACGAATTGCTAATTGCCATTTTAGATGAGTCTTTCGTGAAATTCAATTTTAACTCGATGTTGTTAATTGATTTATGCATCAAATAAATAAATCTTTACATCTGACTGACATATGGCAATGCATAAATCAATATTTTGTCACGAATGAATTGCCTCCAATTGGAAATATGTTCATTTCTCTGCACACAAAAACATCGTTACGCATGTGGGTATGGTGGGGAGTGGGCAAACTTTTTGCAGATTAATTTTATTTTGTCGTTATGTGAGTTGTTTGTTTCGTTATTGTTCTTTTTATTAAGAACAGCTTTAAAAGGCATAAATACTTCATTCATTTATGATGATGATTTTTTAGATATTACTAGGGTCTTGGCAACAGCAACAGCAACAACCACAACTGTATCAACAGTAATCTCCATGGCAGCAGCGGCAACAACAATAGCAATTCCAACAAAATCAAATAACGAAACAACAACAATAACAACGCACAAACTGAGAACGGAATCCGTGAAAACGAAAAAGTTTGCATTTTGTTTGCGTGGCATAGGGGCTAACATTGCCCCCCATTGCAAATGAATTGAATGAATGAATCCTAAACAACAATTTTGTCGCAGCATGCCGCATCGTAAGTACAATACCAAGAGCACACCATCTTCTGACCTCCACCCGGTTGCCCATCTATGCGGCATCAAGGAACGTAGCAACAGTAACAACAGTCAGACAAATACGCACACCCATGCACACAGAGAGCATTATTTAATGGTGGTAGTAAAAATAAAATAAAAAGAAAGTATGTTGATCCAGTGTTTAGTAATACTCACACGCACAGACATTCAAACACATATTCCACACACACACACACAGGCACATACACACAGGCTCACAAACCCATATACAAACGCAAGAGGGATAAAGTAACAAATTACGTCTCATTGTGAGTCGTAAATACGCCATATACACAAAGACCTTTAAGCTCTAACACACGCACACAGCGTAGTTTGATGAGCAACAGTAAGCAGCAAAATTCATGCTAGGTTCAGTCGGGCAGACTGGAAGTTTGAATGGTAAACTTTAACTATAATTCGAATATATTGCATTTGTTTAAAGGATTGCGAGCTACAGCGTTCCGCAGGTATCGGAAAAATATAAATATTTACTCGTAATGCCTGTTTTTACTCAGATTTCTATAATATAAACTACGATAATCATTTGATGAAGGAATTTTTATTTTTCTGAAAATGTTGACAGTTTCAGGATATTTCATTTTCAGGATATTTTATTTTCTTTTTCGAAATCAAAAGACAAATATCTATGCAGAAAAATGTAATTGATGCAATGATTTCACTGGTTCATTTATATGAGTTCAGAGAAAGCCGTAAAACTTCCTATATTTTCTTCAATCATTCGAAAACAACTATATGAGGTCCTTATTCCAAGAACCTAAAATCTTGTTTTTCATTCCTTTCTTTGTTTGCACTTATTAATTTCGTGCAAAAAAATATGCAACAACAGGCAAAAACTCCCAAAATGAATGCTAGACCAATAGAAAACCATATATAAATTCCGAATAAATATTTATACTTGGTGTTGCGTTAATTTTCATAGATATTTTTCAAAATTAGTAATGTATTCCTTTCTTCGTAGTTTGACTGTCATAAAAAGGGATGGTAAAGACGCCATACTTAGTATCCAAAAATTATTTGGATGTTTTGTGGGTTGCACCCTTGTAAAAAGAATGGATGAACAAGTAAAAATGGGTCTTAAGTTCGGCCGGCCCAAACTGTTTATACCTTCCACCACTACGTTTATCAAAGTAAAATGAAATGATAAAAAGAGTATGATATGCTAACTTAGAATATCAATCCGCTTTCATTGAAGAAATTTGAATCTAATTTGGTTGGAAATTGTGGCCTCAAAAACCTCCAAAAGAGGGGGTGCCGTTATATGGGGGTATACCTAAACGTGCTTTTCCAATACCAATCAGCGTGCACATAAGATGCTTTGTGCTAAAATTCAAAGCTCTACATTAACTAATGTGGACTCTATTGTGATTTCAACAGATAGACATGATGATGACTTAATCTGATTAGAAATATTTACAAATTTCGAAGTATTCGCATATTTATCAGAGGGAGTATATTTATTTATTTATTCAAATTCATTTTAGTAATACTATGCCTACAAGACCATATTAACATATATGAGAACTGCATATGAATAGCCACAAAAACAAGCTTCCAATAGGTCAAGAATACCATTGACGCCTTTATCTATTGGCTTCGATGCTAGAGCGATTATAACGTTGAACTTATCGAAAATAAATGTATTTAAGTTCCAGAAATCCAATAAACTACACCATAATTCTAATTGCTATTGTATCTTTATCCAAAATTAACATCTCTCGGAAAGATATTCAAAAAATATGGTGTAGAATTTAGTATTTTCAGTGTCTTGTCCAAGAACAAATAAACCTGATATTCGAACGAGGAAATACAGAACAATGTACCTGGAATGAATGCATAAAATATGAATTCACAAAAATGAATATGGGAGAAATGCAGTTTGATTACATTCTCACCGTTTACTATTTCCGTCGAAATGTAAACTTTTTTCATTTGGCGTTTGATGCAAGTGTTTGTTTACCAACGTAATGCACTCCTCGGCAGGGTTCAAAAGCCCCGGTTGTTAACGTATTCCTTTTTTGGTTGCCATTGCCGCAACGATTGCAAACAAATGCCGAATGACTCTAGCTCGCTGCTCGGAAAATGGAATGCGCTGCGTCTCCTCACACTCCAGTAAATAATGAAATGTATTGGCTTTAGTTCTTTTGTGGCAAAATAACAGCGGAATAAACTAAAACAACAGAAAGCAGGACGACCGCACTTTTCACATCTCCAACAAATGTGTCTGTAAATTTGAAAACTGAGAATGCCACACAAAAAACCCTCCGTATTTAATTTGCGAGCATAAACGGATATTAAATGTTGCAAATTTCATTTGATCTTTTTTTAACAAATAGTTGTTGTTTTTCCCCTTCCTGGAAAAAACAACAACAACCATTTATATTGAGATCCTATGGAAAGGGGATAGCTTTCATATAATGCAAATTCAAGCTTTAAATGAAAATTTTAATATATGCGGTTTTACTAGCCACGACAAGCCAAATAAAAAATAAAATTAATAAAAACAATTACGACATTTCACAAATTAATGTGTGAATAATCTCATACAATTTTGTATTGTTTTTTTTTTAGTTTTTTGTGCAATTATAATTTTTTTCTTCACAAAGTTGGGACAGTCGTACTTCCTTTGGAGCTAATAATATTTCTTTGTGTTTTCGTCCTTAAATACTCGATTTTCGTGGACATGTACTTATATAAACTTCATTTTAAGAAAATCATCTCTCGGTACAATAACTTTTGTAGATATTTTTAGATTGCTTACTTTTGGCATATTTATAAATTTTGAACTGGAGTTATGCAAGTTTTACATGTTAGTCTTTAAAGAATACTTTCAAGGCAACGTAAAAAGCAGCACACACAAGCTTTTAAAGTTGTACCGCTCTCTATGTAATATCTGACCTTTACAAAAATACACAATAAGAGATTTAAAATGAAACATATCGAGGTTGTGCCAGCACAGGCATTTACACAACTGATAAATTTAATTTGTTTCCATTTTAGAAAATCAGAAATTCTCCTCGGACACTAACTGAATTTAAATCAACCATCCTGGCCATTTGAAAAATGGTACCGTTTTTCGAATATCACACATTTTCCTTATTCATTTTTCATCGAAGTGCGGATGTAAATAATGGCTTAGGTGTTCAAATCCATCGCCGTTGATATTGATTAATGCGATTCTGTTATTCGCTTTTTATTTCCATGTAAATGGATATTTATAAGATATTAATTGTTTGTCTTGTTTCTTGTTTGCAGATACTAATGTTAAACATATTTGAGAGAATTAATCATCACGTAAGTAGCAATGTAATCTGCGTAGCAAATATATTTACATTTTGAGTATAAGTTTCAGTATCATATTTATAAAGAAGGCAAATAAATTCATTGCACAAACTTTTTATACCCTTCGCCATACTATGGAGGGTATAATAACTTTGTCATTCCGTTTGTAACTCCTCGAAATTCTCATGTCGGACCCAACAAAGTATATATATTCTTGATCAGCGTAAAATTCTAAGTCGATTGAGCAATGACCGTCTGTCTGTCTGTCTGTTGTAACGGATTGAGATAGAAGACTAACGGTATTTTGATGATTTTAGCTGCATTAATCACCTTTTTTTCAAGTTACGAATTTGAATATGGTAATGACTTATGACAAACAATACATAAACCCACGTCGTATTGACCTTAATATGTTTTAAGATTTTGACAGAATTTTTAACGGATTTTATTTTTGGAAAATTTCCAATTTCGTTCCAAATGGTGGAGGGTATTCAAAGTTCGGCAGGGCCGAACTTACTGCTTTTTAACTTTTTATTTATAAAACGGGTTAAATACATAACTGACTAACATAACATAGAAATTTTGCTTGAACCGTGCAGATAAATGCAAAAAAAAAATATTTGTGGTTTTAACATTTTAAAACAGTTGGTAGGATCTCTTATTGGCATTACTTCATCCAATAACATCACTTCGCCCTCCTAGCATCTGTTGTGCTAAAATATATTCCTTTGCATATGTAGTTAATGTAATGATGATTTTATGAAATACTAGAGACAAATACTCGCATTGTTTGCCACAACAAGGCACCATTAATGTTTGTGGCTACTCGAAGATAAATGGAACAAATTCCTCATATCCGGACTTCCTTTAGAAATCTGTGATTGGATGAGAAACAATGAAGTGGTTTTTATTGCTTCGGACAGCAATGGTTTTGTTTCTAGTCAGCATAACTTCTATAGAATTTCCAAGAGTTTGGATTTAATCGGTCTATAGCTGTCTTGAATCAAAAACTATTTTTAAATCAAACTCAATATAGTTTATATATGCAAGTATTCATCGAGAATTTTATCTCTACCTATGAACTTCTGCCGCCACAGAGGGTATGATCTGCATGAATGTCAATGACTATCTCTTTGTGATAGGCTAGTAAGAAAAAATCACGTGCACGAAACAGATGTGCAAAGGCTAACTCGGACCATTTATATGCCAGCGAGTTGTTTGATTATAACGAATGAAAGGTGTCTTCTCGTCTGCTCACCAATCATCGAAGGTTTGGGAGGCTCGCGTAGGATAACCGCATCCATTGGAAATCAATTTCATTTCAACATGCAACGTAACTTTCCACGACTGTTGATTAACATTTCAGGTACATCAATCTGTTTTGATTCAATGTTTATAATTAAATTTTGAATACCCTATTCTTTCTTAAGTTAAAGTTTATCATTCCGTTTTTAACTCATCGTAATATTAATTTTAGACCCAGCAGAGTACATATTCTTGATTAGTGTAAAATTCTATGTTTCTTTAGCCATGTCCATCCGTTCGTCTATTGTAATCATGTCCAAATGACTTGGTAGGAAGCAACATTAAAAGTTAATAATGGGTTCTACTTCCCATGGGAGAATATTGTCCATGTAGGTTCACGCTTTCACATTGCCCCTATTTAACGATAAATCCCAATATTTGGTATTTCAATGACTGTATCCAAAATGTTCAACGAAATTATTTAAAATTTGCTAGATATAGTAAACATTCCCTGTAGTTGAAAAATGGTCATGTAGGTTTTCTTGGATGTAAAGACCCCATATATTGGAACATAAACCGGATTTGTTTTTGTAATAGTATCATATGTAAACATAATGACTTATGAAATCCGGAAAATTATCTCAACATCGAATGAGACACCAATTCAAAATTTTAGAAAGAAATCAGAATAATTTTATAAATCAAAGAAGGCCACATTTTAAATCAAATTATATTTTCAATTACGTCTTAAACTTTCTTGAAATACCAATAATTCAAAACCCTTTGAAATTGCAACGTCTGCCTGCTATTCCTTGTTACACTACCAACCAATAATTTTAATTACACAGTCTCTGTCAGTCAATAGCAAAGAAAAATAACAGTAACGAAGGACAGCTATGAGTGCCATAGAAACTTTTCCACAATGAACACTGATTCAAGTTTAATTTGAAAATGGCCATTAACTTGGCGACAAAACAAAACACACTCAACCGCACACAACACATACAGGCACACACACACACACAGGCACACTCACATCCATTTGCAAAGTCACTTCATTTATCGATGGTCTTGTGTAAACAGAACATCGATGTCGTTCTTTTCTGTTTTTCTCTCTGAGCAAATAAAAATAAACTGGAAATTGGTTGCGTTTATTCCGACAAAAAAAGAAGCTGGAATAACAAACATTCAACTACGGCTAGTGCTCTCTGAATTCATGCAACTCTTCGGTTGCAATCTATGTGTGGGTGAGTGGGAGACTAAACGTCAATTAAAACTGTTTGGGGCCGATATAAACAACTGCCAACTGGTCTCCATGAACCATCTTGGCCCACACGCATGAATTTGTTTACACAGATAGAGGCGTATGTTTGTGTGTGTGACTGTGTGTGTGTCTTGTATAAAAGTATTATATAATTTAAATACAGAGAAAGAGTTATAAAGAGCACCGGCTACAATTTTCTTTGAAAGATACACATAACTAGAAATCCATATCACATTTCTCAATAAACCCTAGCCAAATATGTGGTTGAAGATATAGCAATAGTTTAAATACAATTTTTTGAGATATATATATATATATATATATATATATATATATATATATATATATATATATATATATATATATATATATATATATATATATATATATATATATATATATATATATATATATATAGGTTTTCAAATTAAAAGACAGAATGCTTTTGCACTCTCCCTTGATTCGGCGTTAGGTGAAAGATCAAATGAAAAGTTGATATATTCAAAATTACAGTATCTTTAATATTGCTGCTGTAATAATCCTTATTCTTTGTATTTTATTTATTTATTTATTTATTTATTTATTTTTTTTTTTGCAAAGAAAATGGAAATATTTGTGTTCTGTTTAAAAAAGGAAAGGATAATTCTTCGACAATATGTCCCTAGCCGATGTTATTTTTAATGAATCTGTTCTTGTCATTTCATCGAGTAAAACAAAAATTGGATTTTCTGATAGATCTTTAGGTGTCCAAATTAAAGTTTCTGACGAATGAAAAGTACAACAATTATTTTGCATTCAACCTGGATTCGGTGTTATGTAGAAGATCAAATGGAAAGTCAAAACCATAACTGGATATTCTGGATTAGAATATATTTAAATCGTCTGCTCTAATAATCATTTCTCATTGCATTTAAATCAAATCATTTTTTGCATTTGTTTCACAATGCCAAACATTTGGTTTCGGAATGTTGCATCGTATAAATCCTTATACAATTCAAATTCCGATGGATAATTGTGTTTGTGTAATTTTGATTATTCTGTCAACTTCGTAGATTAATCGTCATGTCTACCATTTGGCACAATTTCAAAAAGGCTCCCAATAACGAAAATAGCACATTACAGGTCTGTTTGTCAGTGAACAGCCATGTTCTCCGATCATCACCTGCTTCTGTTTTACATACGTATGTGTACATAACTACACTATATGTATGTGCTACATTCATATGTGTATGTGTAAAAAAAGAATGTTCATTATATCCCTTTTTTGTTCCTGTTGAAACTTTATTTTGATTCCACATAAAGACCCACCATGGACTGAACAAACCCACGCCTGAAATAATAGACCGAGTTTGTACGCCTAAAATTGTTTCTCGTCGCAACGAAACCTACACGCACACACACACATACGTATGTTGGGAACAAAACGTTTGGGTAAACCAGATGAAAACGGCCGATTTGCAGGAACATGCAAACGAATGTAATCTAGTAAAATATTGTAAATCTGCCGCATTTACTGGTGCTCTAGCACACAAACGGCAAATAATGAAACCCGAATACCAAAAATTTCCACTCAACGACAACAACGGCCCCAAACGCATACAGTCACAACAAACACCAGTGGCCGTAGATGCCGAAGATGACACTTTGTATGCACGACTCGTACACACACACACATACACACGAATTGTGTACGGGATGTGCTTTGCTGTTGTTTGCCAGTCGTGTGAATGGCAATGTGCATTGTGCAGCTTCCAGATAGTGATGACGGTTCGTAGTGATGCAACGCAAAACCTGAGATGGAAATCTCGTTTTGGGCCCTTACTACAAACACCAGCTATCCCGACAAGTTAGTGTGGACTGCATCGAATTTGAAACCCAAAAGGAAAATTCGAGTGCACAAAGGCCCCTCTGAAGTTTTACGTTCGGATCCGCCCTTGTATTTGCATGTCATGTGTGTGATGCATTGCAGATTGAATGCCCATGAAGGCGTATGTGTTTCACATTGCGAACTTTGCATTCATCCAACACGGGCACACACATACACTTCCTGTGTATAGCAAAACCCGACATTTGTAGGGTTTGGTTGGCGAACACAATTTCATTTACAATACTACCCTGTTGCCAGCTACACCAGCTTTAGCTTTACTGCCACAGCCCTAAATTTGGTAAGAAAAATTTGTTGATTTGTTACGTTTTGTGATTTTACAACATACCTCGAATGGAATTTCGTTTGGGGTGTTCATTTAAATCATCGAGGGCTTTCCTAGACCCATCCGAAACAATGCACAATCCCACTTTGTCATGGCCATGCAATGCAAAACCATTTGATCCGGAAACTGAAATCACTTCAATATGTTTCGATGCTGGCCCTCCGCCGCTTGCTCCCCTTCTGCAATTGCCAATTGCATGCAATCCATTTGATTTGTTTGCGCAGAAAATAAATGTCTTGTTTTATTTGCATTTCACCGAAACGAATTTTAAACGAAACTGAAATCTACTCCTAGCCACAGAACGAACCAGCAGTTTCGTTTGTACTTCCTGTGTGTTTGCCAAGGTGTTGCAGCAATCTAAATATTATCCCATTGATATGCTGCCAACGAAGCGATGACAAACGAAAGGAGGAAGGAAGTAAGTATTTTTATTTGGTAATTTGCATATTAAACAATAAATATTTGATTGAGCTTCTGCTTTGCATTGTCCGCCCAGACGTGCAGCATCACTCCTTGCCAAAAAAGAAGCCTCAAAAACACAAAATTGAGGTTTGCTAGACAACAATGTTGGGTTGGCATACACACATGCAAGCACCTGCTTATTTTCGTAAGTTGGGGAGCGATTCAGTCCCTTTGGGCCTGCCCATGAACAAATAAATATTGAACATTTAAAGCACCTGAAAAGGGTAAGATATGATTGAATATTGGGAGAACAAATACCGAAATGACCAAATTATTTCCAAAGACATTGTAAATGCTAAGTGTTTTGAGCTCAAAACTATCACGGCGATGGCATCCAAATTAACAGTTTTTATTCTATATTCTGTGCTTTGCAACAGATTTATACCTGACCTATTTAAAGACCGAATGCCAAAGCGTCACATCAGAATCTTAAACCGAAAATGCGATTATATATCTGGAACATTCCCAAACATCCCCCCTCTAAGGGTAAAACATTGTTCCATATTTCAATATCATTATAAATGCTTTTAATACTCTCAACAGCAGTAATGCAGTCACAAAGGAAACACTCGACGAGCAAGAAATTCCGCCATTCCAATATTTGATATATATATATCCACCATTCACCTTCCGTCAGCAGCATCATCGCCGTGTTTGTGTCAACAAACCCATCTAACTATCTATCCATCAGTATATACTTCGAAGCAGTCCAAGGAAATTCAAACTTGCCGCAGGTTGTTGAAATTCCGTAACAAAATGTACGTCAACACAAATGTTGTGATAAGCGGAATGTCATTAAGAGGGGAGGAGAAGAAGGGGCACTTTATACAAAAAAAAAAAAAACGGTTGCGCTGTGTGGAAGCATCTGAAGCCAAACTCCTTCAGAGACATGCCACGAACAGTTTGTATTCTTTTGAATACAAACGGTGGCCCCATTTACTGCATCACAGATACTTGGGCTTTGGGAACATACGCGAAGCTGTTGGGACTCCAATCAAGAAGAACACCAATCAAATTGCCTTTTCTGTGGAACACCTTTTGTCGTTTGCTTCCACGAATGTAGGTGGCATGTTAGGGTGTATGCTTGCAACGGGTAATAAAAAAATGCAAAATATTGCATACAAACCTTTATGAGTCTGGCACAGGCTAGTGTAGATGGAAGTCCTCATTATATGGGCACCTCATACATACAGCTATTTAGGTCATCTACAGTTTTCGAAAATCAAAAATAGTTCACACTTCGTAATCCAAAATTGAAATTTACTTTTTCCACACTGAGTCCTTGTCGGGTAATTGGGCTCGGGTAAAATGGCACTGGTAAACAAGTTCAGCTACTCAGCCCTACTTAAAACCTCACCTTATCGTGCTTGCTGACGTTGTACATCCTTCGACATGTCTCTCCTTTTATATAAAGGTATTTATTTTTCATGTATTGCACATACAAGTACAACAACTACAACATTGAAATGACAACGATAACTACACCAACAACCACAGATTGAACACCGTGAATCTCATGCTGTTCAACACATCTGCCATTTTCACAACACTCTGGGCCCGAGTCCTTTTTTGTTTTGTGGCTATACCTTAGACTTTAAAGTCTGTTTCCAGCAGATACCGCCACATGTGAACGTCTGTGAAAAGGCACAACGAAGAAATGTCATCAAATGATAAAAATGTGTCACGTAATCCCTCCAACATTATGTAACATATGATTACTTTTAATGTAGGTACGTACACATGTATGCGAGAATGTGTGCCAACACAGACATGCACGCGTTCGCCTCTATATGATATACCTTGAATTTGTTTGAACTGCAAGGACGCGAGATGTGCTCAAAAAAACAAATAGTACCGGCGACAAAGCACGGCCTCCGAGGCTAAGGTAATAACGGCACAAAGGGAGGCCGTGATTGTTGGCTGTTACGTTAAAGCGCTTACTAATACGTTGTGTCGTGCTTCGGTTGGCAGTGGGTGGGCGATATATCTGACAAAATTTGCTATGTACTTACTGCGGCATTACATTGTGATGTGAAAACCTCTTTATGATATCCATACCTTCCGCCTCCCCGTTTTCGAAAAATGCTCCTTAAAGAGAGATGTTGTTGTCTTGGTGTAATTCCACTCTAAGTTCATTAGACATGTTCGGGCAGACACTTTCTTTCGTTCATAAATATTCAAAGAAAATATCAGCTCACGATAGAAAATAAAACGATGCGCTTTAAGTAAAATTAAGGGTCAAACGCTTCTAATGACAGAAAACTAGGCTATGAAGTAATGACACCGTTGTTTGATAGGTTGATGGTATGAACAACAGTCAATCCTTACTTTTTTTAGTTCAACATTTGCAGAGCGGGCGTACGATGTGACCGCCCCTCGTATATACTTTTTAGGCTATGATATAATTTTAAAGAACATTATTTTGGATTTTGACACCCAAATACTACACGTATAATACGTATGCATTTCCTGTAATGAAAAATGCTATCCAACTTTTTCACTGAAAAAGAAAATGGAAAATAATCATCACAAATCTTGTGAAATTAACTTTCCACACAAATTGTTTGTTGAGTTTTCTTACACGTCTTTTCCCAAAGCAGAAATCTAGCGCAATCGTTAGGAGAAAGTTTTCCATCCACAAGTCAGCTTAAGCAACAACACCGAGAAACAGACTGCAAAAATACCAACACCACCACCAACACAAACTGGCAATTCAGCAACAGCAGTTACCAGTGGCGAACAAAGAATTTTGCGGGAACGTAGCACGAGCATGGCCGTTGCAAATGCATGAGTCACTAACAAAAGTCATTAGTGGGCAAGATGACCATATCCGGCATCATTATGGGAAAAGTCAGGTCTTTCGGCCAACTTTTCACTGCCCCCCGCCCCTTGGCCCCCATCACACTCTGGTTGCGTTTGGCTATTTCAACTTTCAACATCTATACTCCAAAGTCTACTTTTTGAGAAACTGAGCTGAATTTTCAAATAGTTGGTTTTTCTTTTTTACGACCTGTTTTGGTTTCCTATTTGGTCTGTAGTTTGGTTAGTTGCATGGTTTCAGGTCCGTGGCCATTTACACTTGCACATTTGCACATTAAGGATTCTGAGGGCAAAGTTCGCCCAAAATTGGGAAATACCACAAGGAACTAATACGCGCTCAAATGTACGACTCCACATTGGAAAATAAGAAGCCCGGCTCGGCCATACCACTTACATTCAAACATGTATTTGTCACTGATTGTGTTTTTTTTTTTTTTTTCAATTGCTATAAAATATTCCACAACTTTGACAAAGAAAGAAGACGAACGACAACATGAAATTGCAAGCTGTTGCAAATGTCTGCTATACTCGCATGTTTCGCAATGAAATGGATGCAAATGACGATGGAGAAAGCAAGTGCAGGCGCTGTCGTCACCAGTGGCCAGAGTTAAGAGATGAAATGGCACAAAGTAGCCACAACTGAATGGAGTTTCGAAACATAGTAACTAGAAGATGTGTGTGTGTGTGTGTTTGCAGGAAATTATTATTTTGGACAAACGATGGTGACATTGACTTCTTCAAGTCATATATATATTTAAATTCAGATTTTTATCTTGGCCAATTACATAATTCAACTGTACTGGAATGTTTGATGATATTTTCCATTATTTCTCTATTTAAGATTTTTTCTATTTTGTCTGAGTCTTATATTAAAACGTCAAGGAGCTATTCCGTCAAACAAGTACAGCCTAACATGAATTTTAATTATCATCCGACAGGCCTAATTCACCGTTTTTTAAAACTATACCATTCACTTATCATCGCCTTTAACCTTTTACGATTTGATTCTGTGCCCTTTTTCTTCGACCTTTTATCTTCGGTTACGTTTTCACGTTTTGTTGTCACCATCGATTTCGCCAATTCGTTGCTTTGCTTGACCATGTGTCGTCCGTGTGCATTCGACTCGACTCTGCAGTCATGTGACGTACAACGTGACTTATCACTTTGCGTAACTTTTGATTTAATTGGATTTCGGACGACACCGAGTTTGCAACATACATTTCTAGCAGGACACCTAGTCAGACGGCAGCCAGCAGAGCAGTCGTTTGCAGCAACGCGAACAAGTTCCGGCAACAGAGCACAAAGCGTACTTTTTCGATATTTCAAAAAATGTTCACCCACAATTCAGACAACGGGTGCACCATTTTTATTTTTTATTTTATTTTAATTTTCAGCACGTTGTCCTTACAACCGAGTTTTAATGATATTTCGTGGAAAAAATACAAACATTTCGCAGATGTGGAAAGCTGGCAGATAATGCAAATGTCCTGCTCACTGAATGCTTTTGTGGCCGTGTAAAGTTTTTAATTATTTCTGCGGTTTGTCATTTTATCGCCAGTGCAGGCGTCATCTTTCTGTTGTAATAGCCTTAAGGCAGTGTTGTTCAGCTTACTATTTAATCCAGACGTCACATGATAACTAAACAAAAATATTCCTGTCCATGGCCCGATATCCATCTGAGTCATGATCTCTCCCACTCACTCACCCACACACACACAGACAGAGACACACTGGCCAATAATTGTTAAAATTCTATGGTTTTCATTTTGTTGATGATGACGGCGGCAGGTACAGCCATCATTGATATTAACGACCAGACCAGGCAATTGATAAAGCCAGTCCAATTCGGTGACTCTGCGAAATAGACCGCAAATGCAACCAACATTGTTTTTGCCACGCATGCTGTCATCGTCGTTTAAGGTTTCGTTCATTTGTTCGACTTATTGGCTGGGCTTCATGGAAAATGGAAAACAGCAACGGCATTGATAGGTTTATTTACGCCAGTGGCTCATCGTTTGATAGAAACTTTAACAATGGCCTGCATCAGCATCGGAGTTTTTTGACAACTAACTATTTTAATGAGGAAAGAACAAGAGTGGGATCAAGAAGGACGATGGGCTGATAGTTTTGAAGTTACGCAACATGAAATTTAATATATTAAAATAAATACCATTTTTTTGATAATTTTTAATTCAGAGCGATTTTCGGTGGCAAAAAGATTTAATTATTTTCAGAACTTCTGCATAAGAAGAAGGATTGCTACCCTCGTCTCATCCACAGACACAGAAGTTACACATCGACCTCTTTGCAGATATAACCCCTTGCCATTGCATGTGTAATGCAATCAGTCAACAATGCGTCGCCGTGTTAACGGATTGACGAAGCGGGGTGCATTATATTTTTATTTATAAATATTCATGCCACGGCGAGTTGTAACTGCATGTGTGTGCATGTGTTTAACAATTGCAGATGCATTTTTACAAGCACAAGTGAAATGTGTTTATTTGTTTACCTGACACAAAAATATTTATTTGACACTTGAAAAGATAAATATTAAATACATATAAGGTCCCGCATAGCGTATGAGCAACGCAAAATGTGGAATTGCGTAGCAGTTGCTAGGCATGGGACCTCTGCTATACGAATAAAACATAATACAAAGGATATTTAAAACGTTACCAATAAATTAAGCAATAATATAATTTCTCAAAAGAACTAGACTTCGAGCATAAGTAGAAATTCATTAAAATTTGACTTTAACAATATTCGAATGTATCGCCTATGTGAATTTACCGATGTGAAGTACGATTAACAGTTAATGAGAATTATATATCTGAGTCTATGCATTGATTTGAAGACACTCTTCCCCAAATTAAAGACTAATAATGTCGAACAGTTTTGGAAAAGTAGTCATAAGTTTAGATTTTACTGTTGATGCGTTTCATAAATCTTTATATATTGTATACTCCATGCCATATTATTATAGTTACTTATATTTTGCTTTCTCGGAGTGTTGAACTGAGTTCGGCTACATAGACTTGTTTCAACTGTCAACCAATATTAACCCACTTATTTTCTAATATTCTGTCAGCATTAATATAACTCATACACACATGTATATATTCTGTAATAATTAAAAACAGAAAAAAACAAACATAGCCAACGGAGAAAAACGACCACCCAATGTAATTACAGGCCTCGTTAAATATTTCATCACACGAAAACAGCGTAAACAGAATTTCACACAGATACACCAGATACTGCAGCCTGTTTACTCTCTAGCCTAACTTGTGTCCTAATTGAACTTATTCAGGAGTAAAACAAAAATTTAATTGAGTTATTCGCTAAGTGGTTGTCATTCAATTATGGCCTAATTATATATTTTATTTACTCCCCCGTGCATTGTCACTGGCAGGGAGAAAGGAAGGAAGGGCAGCAAGGATGGAAGGTGCAGACATTGTGTTGAAAGCCAAAACAAGGTCACGTCCTCGGTGGCGCCTGAGTGGGAGATTTAATGAATCTATGAACACTATGTCCATGTCGGTGAGCGAGAGTATACAACCGACTGTAGATTTTAAAATAAAACGTCATTGCCTGCAATTGTCTTCACAATAAATTACTTAATTAAAACACAACGAATTTCGTGTCTTAAAAATGTAAAGATGGCAAATGATTTTAATAATCCATTTTTCCAGAATCAATGAAAACATCTACATCAAAATAAAAGTCAAACAACTAATGTCAAGGTCATATAACTTCGTTAGTAATAGCCTGATGTAAGACATTTCAAATTTTTTCGTTTTATTTATATCTCATGTCGAACTAATTATGGAATCTTATCATAGCTAATTTTGTATCATCTTTCGAATCCCTTCCTCCATATTATGTAGGAATAAAATATATATTTAAAAACACATGGGGTTAAAAATAATATATAAATATATAAAAAAATAAAAAAATATAATAATATGTATATATAAAATAATGAATAAAAATATAATAAATTGTATATATAAAATAATGAATAAAATGTTTTATGCTGTTAAACAACTTGAAAAAAGAGAAGAGAAAAAGAGATAATTTTATAGGTAAGATAGATTGAGTGCATTCATTATTGATATTAAAATGTCATTCTGCAATCTGTAATTTTGCAATAAAGTATCTGCTTTCTGGGTACGCCAAAAATTTGCTGTCTCGTCATAAAATATGAATACTTACATAACTTTGACTAGTGCTTTTGGTGCTTCTATTCTGTTATGTTGAACATAACAAAGAGACTGTCTGCCGAGTTGTTACATATGTACATAAAAACATACGTCCATACACTCATACATACAGTGGTGGGTCTAAGCTAAGCATATAAAAAGAAAATTGTAAGAAAACTGAATTTCATTTGTCCAAATTACCCAAACTCACCTTCCACATTTGTGCTTTAAATCAGAAATTTTAATAGCTCTTGACCGCAAAGTTTTACTTGAGAGCTGCTTAACGTCCACACATACACACACGAGTATGCATTTCCCCTTCCTCTTGAGTGAGATCCTACTCAGGAGCAAAGAAATGCTGTATGCAAATATCTCAATGAAAACGAAATGAATAGCATTGACCTCAGCCAGACAAGTGGTGGTGGTTATGAGAAAATAAAATGCAGTCGGTGCATCATGAAAATTCTAAAAGAGGATTACGGCCACGGGCAGTGGATGAACGTTCTTTGAAAGGGAAGTCAGATTAAATTTGATGTTCAGAGAATTGCAGGCAATAAAATCCAGGGCAGATTAAAAGCGTTGGCATTCATACAATTCAACGTTAGACATGGCCCTTGCACTTTTATCGTCGGCGCTCAGGTAGCAGGTCTTGTGGCCCCAAGGCTGGAGTGTGCCTAATAGCAGATTCTCATTAACGCGTTCAACTAATACATTAACATTTGCTCATCATTAAGATACCTCTTAAACCACAGCAAACTTTTTCTTTTGGAGCAGAAAACTTTTCCAATTATCTTCTTCGGGAACATTAAATATGAATATTTTCATTTGCTTTATACGGCGTTTGGCCATATGGGGCCATATGCATGTGTTCCGTTCACAAACCGAAACCCAAATAAACAAATGGGTTTGTGTAGTTGTGTCCCCTTCTCTATGCCGCCGTCTACGCCCAGTTGAGAAAATAAAATTAAAGTGTCTTTAATTTGTTATTGACTGGTAGTTGCCCCAAAACATAAATCATTACCGAAGTTTTTTTTCGTTTTCGTAATTAGATCCCCAAAATCAACCTCGGTCATCGTTGAACCCGGCACCGTGGAAAGGAAAACGGCTCGAAATAAGAAAAAGCCAACTTTGTCGTTGTTCGACTTTAATGGGCGCACTAATGGAAGCGTTAAAAAAGAAAACAACCATTCCCAAAATTTATTTTCCTTGTATTTAACATTCTGCCATAAAACAATGTTTGTGTATGTACGTGTGAGTGTGTGTGTGTGTGTAACGTCGAATGTATTTGTGTTTACTTCTCTTTTGGCACAAATTGTCTATTGATTGTTTCGTTTAAGTAATGAATACCATTTCGGTCGGTCATAACATTTCCGACGGGGTAAGTGTGGAAATTAACCTTCAGTCGTTACAGCAAGTTGGCCAGAAGTACACAATGGCCAGCCATAGAGTAATGCCAATCTGCACTGTTGCTTGTGTGAGTGGGCCATAAACAAAATCTATGGCCATTTCCTTGTGGTTGTGGATCGAAATTACATTCGCATTCTCATTCAACGAGAATACAAAGGGTGACGTTTATCGGTGTGCCGAAGCCAATACACCAATGTGGCCCCCAATTTATTATAAAAACATAGAAAAGGCGTAAAAATTTATATTTCGAGCAACGGAATAATAAATACGGCTTTATGCGTGAGTGTATGTTGGCTAAGAAACACACACGTGTGTTCATAGCAAACACAATGATCAAATAATTGCCTTACTTTTCCAAGGTCCGCCACCACCACCACCACCACGACGCCAGCACTGTCAGGGTTAATTACTTAATTTTATTAAAGGAATAAAATGCATGAATAGTTATGCTTGTAGTTTTGCCCAGTGTATGTGTGTATGGTCATATTTATGGCACAATTTCGAATATAACTTAGCAGACTAGTGTACGATTGTCTATCAGATATGTATGGGAAAGGAATGACATAAGATATTGGACAGCTAGAAAATGACATTTCAAAAAGCTCACATTAAGGAGCACAACATTTTTACATCTATCGGTCCCTTTTTCAAAAATGCAGATTTTAGGCTTCCTAAGGAATGTTTTTTAAATTATATCTACAGGAATAATAAACCTCTACCTAAATTAAACTTTAAATTTCTAAAATATTTTAAAATTTCTTAAATAGATTTTTTTCTGTCTATTCATCAATTTCGATTGTCCGTTGCCAATTTATTCACTTCGACGGCTATGTACTGTCACATGTGCCACCCGGAGGCTACCTCTAATTACAATACGAAATCCAGTATTTTACATTAAAAGCGTAACATCTGTCGAAATTTAAAATGTTTTGCATAATCACAGATGGCCAGGATGTACCATGCCATGGCCTAGCTGAGGTATTTTCCATCAAAGAACTTGCAAGCCATGAAATATTCGTTTTCTTTATTTTTCGGCTTCCATTTTAATCAATACCGACAACAGAGAGACCACATCAAACTGAGGTTTCAGACAAAGGAGGGAATAGGAAGCTGAAACAATTTTGTATTTGGTCAGAGCAGCACATAGCATTCATTCACTGGAAGGGAGGAATCAATACAACTTAAAAATTGAAATCAGCAAAAAACAACAACAGCAAACACACAGAACACAACTATTGGCCCCGGAAAACTAGCAAATGCGAAGCAATAGACAATGCCAGAAATGCTGTGTAGTCTATATATAGCAGCATACAAACGTACATACATACATGCATCCGAGTAGAGTACAAGGTACAATACGACATTGTGTGCATACAGACAAATACGTACACGAAGCAAATTAAAATCAAAAATTTATGTAGGTCAGTGCACAGGAAATTGTAATTCTAGAATATGTAACAAGGACACTTTGTTCGAAACTACACACATCGCCACAAAAGTCCTGCACTAAGCAAAACACACAAGAGACAGTGAAGTAAGAAGTGTAGAAACTCTCTACGTATGTGGATCCTTCAAGAACCCAAATCATGTTTACTCAGTCTCTTTGAATTGAACAGGAATGGTTTCAGCAATCAGAATAAACACAGACTCGGAAGTTGTTCTGTTTTTCTTAATAAGGTTGTGCTCTCTCTCGGAAATGATATAAGTACACGAGAGGTAATTATGATCGGTACATCATCATAGCGCCATACCGGACATCACAACTCCTGAAATTTCCCTACCACCCTAACGTCTCGTGTCTAGCGGAGGTGGTTGTAAAGTTAGACCTTGTTGTTTTTGTTGGCGGCTGATGCTGCTACTGTTGTTTTTAATGTAACTCACCGCCATAATGATGTAATGAATGTAACGTAATTAAAGAAAACGCAACACAAAAATAGATAAAAATTTTGTAATTAGGTCTTAATGGCAAAATAAGAAAAGGAAATGACATTGTCCTACCAACTATAACAATCACTCACAGCCCCGGCTAGGCTGCTGTCGTCGCCTTTGAGAATAAGATACATTTGTGAACAGCGGTGGGTAGACAACTTGGTTGGACAAGGGTGTAACAGGATGGTAGGGAGGTTTGTCTGTTGGTTGTCTTTCTTTTGCTGTGCCTTTAACGAAACAAAAAGAAATGTACAATAGAAAATACCAGCAAGGCCATACTTCCAGATTGGGACAATTTTATATAATGAAATATTTTAAATCATTCGGAACCAAAACATTTAACTTTTTAATTTAGTGGTGATTTAAAAATGAAAAATATTTACCACGCACAGGCAATCGCACCTTTCTTCGTTATGAACGCGTTATCTGAATTCGAAGATACATGTTGCTATGCGTTGTTTTAATAGCCCTATTAGTGGTTTAAAACGATCATATCTCCAGAAAGGTCGACAGCGAAAATCACTTCCAAACCTGGAAAAATATAATGAGAAATTAATTAGAGCCAATTGGGAATAGGATATTGACAGAAAATCAATAATTCAATTTTCAAAAAACACTTATACACATCAATTGCGAGTTATTAAGGGTCGTGTTTTTTAACATATCGTTAGGTTTGGCTGACCGATATCTACCCTTAACTTATGACTGTATACATAAATACAAATGTTGTGTAAACTTTTTAAATTCCTTTTAAATTTTAATGGATTTTAGATTATTTAAAATATTGGTAATTTGTGAGGGAAGCCCCAGCAGAAGTGAACTGATATTGTCCATGTTCGTACATATAAATATTAGGATGTGCGAGGATTGAAATTCATGGGACACTCGCTACACTAATATAAGATATATCCTATTTTTGCAAATGTTTACCTTTTTCTGTCATGCAAACGGATATGACTAGATCGACTGCAAATGTGCGGCTTTCAGGTTATGCATAGGAAATAATCATTCTCTCGAATATATTACATTATGATCATATCAGAAATGTAATATTTTTCTTTTCAAAAGTAACCAACAAAATAAAGTCAAAATTTTCTGACGCAATGTTATGTAGACGACATACCTACAAATAACACTTTAAGTAGAAATTATTTAATTTTTATTTAACAACACAATTTAAAAACCAGTAAAGAAAGTCCTAAAGTCGGGCGGGGCCGATTTTATGACACCATACACCACTTTGCTAATTTAGTTGAGCTCCACATAACAATTAAAAGTTTTTATGGGAGAATTCAACCTATGATTATAATTAATATAATTATAATTTAAAATTCAAAGGACTAAATATGCCGAAGCATTTGTATCTTTTAAATTCGAATTTGTATTGCCCATTTGGTGCAAAATTAATTTGAAATCAGATAAAGATTTATATGGGAGCTATATCCAAATCTGAACCGATCTGGATAAAATTTAGCAAAGGTATTTCTGAGCTGTATTTGATATACTTCCCTGAATATCGTTGTTACGGAGCGCATATTACGGCTGTGGAAAACAAATATGACAAATCGGAAATCGGATTTCGCATACTTATTTTCAGCCCTAATTTGGTTGTATGTGCAAAATTCCATACTATTCGGTTGATATTATACGTTTGGTGCACAATAAAAGGCAAATCGGACGAAGATATATAAATTTTTACCGATTATCTACAATTTCAATAGGGTTCGTCCTTGGGCCAAACAAATGTTGTTTGGAAAATTTCATTTCAATCGGATAATAAATGCGACCTGCATTTTGTTCACAAGAATACATAGACAGACAGACGGACTGACAGCTTAAATCAACCCAGAAAGTGATTCTATGCAGATCATCAAAAGGAACTATGGATCTATCTCGTTTCCTTTTGCCTGTTACAAACAAATGCACGAAGACATAATACCCTGACCACCTTGTAGTGTAGGGTATAACAAATAAAAAAGGCTTTACTTTTTTTAACCTTCACCACTATGTTTATCGAAGTAAAATGATATAATGAATGATATGTTAACTTTGCATACTAATCCGTTTTAATTAAAATGAAAAAATAACCCAAACAGCCAAACCCATTATATCATGTAATTTGGTTGGAAATTGTGGCAGATACATTCAAAATGCCGAAAATCTGGAGGTATCTTTATATGGGATCCATACCAAAAAGTGGATCCATTTTCAATACCAATCAGCATCCATATAATATAAATCTTTGTGCCAAATTTTAACACTCTAGATAAAATAAGGTAGAATCTATAGTCATTTTTACAGACAGACAGACAGACGGGCATCGCCAAATTGACTTAAAATTTCACGCTGATCAAGAATATACATATAATTTGACGGCAACTTCAACGACCAAGTTTATATACCCTCCGTAGAATGATGGAGGGTAAAAAATTACTCTTTCTTCGATCAATATGACTACACGTTTTTAAAAATAATCATACTAATTTAAAAAGGCCCCAAATTAAGTTAATTTGATTCTGCGTGGGCTATACTTTGCCAAAGTTCAAACGAAACTGTATTTATTAAAGTTGTTCTTGGCCAAAAATATTGTACAATGTAACGGAAACATAAGAACTGAGTACGCCATAAACTTGCTTTAAAACAAAAAAAAAACACCCACACATCTCCGATCCCATCCCGACCTTACCTACCTTCTACTATCCCCTATCTTATTTCGTCCTTTATGTAAGAAAAACAAAAAACGAGCTATTTTGGCACGGTGAGGCCACAGTCATGATATCGAAACAGAGTGAGCCAAAAAACACCTTTAACCGGATGCGGAAACATTAACCTCGAAATGTCAAAAAATATAACAGCAGCGAATTAAATTCTACTCGCTTTGTGGGTCAACACCAAACAGTTTCAATGGCTGTTTCCGTCTGCTTCTTGGCTTTATTGTATCGGAAAGGAAATCTACCTATAAACAAACTAAACAACAACAACAACAACGATAGCCAAAAATGAAAGGAAGACACTTCCTCGAACTCCAAAAAGGTCGTCGTCGTCGTCATCGCACTCGCAGTCGCAAAAAAACAAGAACTAGAGTCCCACACCATTGACGATATAAACGGAAATCAACTTATGTCAACAACTCCAGCCGAAAGCAGCAGAACAATACACGTGAAACTTGTGAACTTGTGCCGTTTGCAACGGGTGGGAGGAGATTCGGCAGAATGCCATGTAATGCAATCAGGTGCAAATGCTGTCTGCACCGCTAACACCGCGGTAAATGCCTCGCCAAAGTAATAGTTGTCTAGTGCTTCATTCCTTGTATGGGCTGTGATGCTATTTAAGAGCCACCCACCACAGAGGGCGGGCATTGCAGTAAAGAGTTCTGTTTTCCGCAAACAACTACCAGTATAGTTTTGTTCTCCATTTGGATTCGGAGCTATCATCCAAACGGAAATGAAAATAATATACTTTTCGGGGCAGGTAAACGGCAGAGGTGAAGTCCCTTTTGTGTGTGCGGTAAATGTGATATGGTCTGGATAAATGGGAGGTAACATTCAGTTGGGTACACGATTGGATTTATTGTAAACTAGAATAGTATGGTCTAAATCAAATTCAAGTGAGAGTTAAAAACCAGTTCCTGCTTCCACATCCGGCCAATTTTACCTTCAAACCATCGACAATCTTATGGCAAAGATTAGGGCGATTCAAACCATGAATGAGAAAATGAAATCTTTAATGTGTGGTTAATACTGAGAATATTATTGTTTGTTTTCTAAATAACACACAAAAACTTTGTTGGTACCACGCCCACTATGGCGATACTTATGGCATCATTACTTTCAAAAGTATGTAGTAGACACAAGAACTCTGTCAACATTTTGCTCATCCCACATTGCTAAAAATTCAAAAAAAAAACTTCATTTTTGGTTGAGCGGCAGCTAAACTCCAACAAAGTAAACTTTTGTTCGCCTCACTCGCAAATGTTATGCAAATCATAACACAGAACAAATGCGAAAAATTACATCGCTGTTTTGCAGACAATATGTTGTGTTGCGGTATGCTGCACTTTCGGATACATTCTGGTAGATTTAAATAGGAGCAGAAAAATAAATTTAGGGAGCATTATGATTTTTGAAAACTTCTGAAATTGTTGGGTAAAATAATTTTTATGTGGTACAATGAATAGGGTTATTACTAAGGTAAAACACATACGCTTTTAATACAAATCCTTTTCCTTGTGGGACATATTTTAAAAATATTTTTCTTTGAACTAATGGTACTTCTTCAGTTATAGACAAAACAATATAGGGATGCAAGGAGCAAGGGCAATCAAGCAGATAAGTTCCTATCCTCCTACCATTTGGAAGGAACTTGAAATAATAGATCTGTTTGATTTGACAAAATACCCGTTGAATGATGACCTGTATACGGGGGCTATATGAAGACGTGGATAGGTGCATAAGTTATTGTTTATCATAGGCTGTAGTACCCATTAAGAAATATGGTATTTGGTATTTTTTAGTGCCAACCTTGCTTTCCAAAATGCTCTAAACACAATAGCCCAACGGATTGGTATCCGGAAATTTGGTGGCCATTGTCCGCAGGAAATGAAGCAAGAAACCTGATTTTGTAACCATTTTTGGGTGGCACGTGCTGAGCCCTGTTGGAGTGCCTATTTTCGCGATAATATTCGGAATTTCTTCTGATGCCACGGTTGATAATGCCGGCCCATGCCATCACCATGGCCGGCGCTTGAGTTTTGGTGGCAAACCGATGGTGTACATTTTCAGCTGACCTCTTTGGCAAGTAAAAGCGTTCATTTTGTTTGCTTACAAACTTCTGGACAACGAATGTTTTCTCATCGGAGAAAACCAAATTCGGCAGTTCACCATTTTCGGCCAAGCGAAGCAACTCTTTAGCTCTTTTGAGTCTGTTTTCTTTCTAATCCGGTGTAAGTTTTTGCACTTGTTGGGGCTTTACCCCGAGCTCATTTTTCAATATTTGCCGAATGGAATATTGCGATATGTTCAGCTCACGAGCCATATTTCGGCCACTGCGAGGCGGGTTTCGATCAAATCGCTTCTTTAACTTTCGAAACATTTCTGCTGATGTTGCTGTTTTCTTCCATCCACTTCCTAGACTTCGGGCTACGCTACCAGTATCACGGCAACTATCGATGGTACTAGACGCAAAAGATCTATTCACATTTAAATGCTGGAGTGCTCTAATGATAATCACTTGTGGTTTTCCAGCCAAATATAAAGAATTCACACTATCACGCTTAAATTCCATCACGAATAACTTTTTTTCTGGAAAATTCTCACCAAAATGATTTTGTACGCTTGTAAACAAAATAATGAGCTGTCACTGGAATAATTTTAACAGCTGTCGGACGAGTGAAATAGAAATGACAATAGTCTCAAGTTGGTAGCAGTTTTTTCAGCTCACCCTGTATATTTACTTTGTAAGGTCTATCATGAATATTTCGAGGGGTTACAAACGGAATGACAAAGCTAATATACCCTCCATAGAATGGTGGAAAGCATAAAAAAACATGTATTGATGCTATGGAAAATAGTGGAACATTATTTTATGTTAGCTCAAGACATTCACTCATTTCCTCGTCGATCATCGTTACAAACCATGACAGATGGGTTCACTTTTCAATTTGAATAAATATTTAACAAGTTTCTGAAATAAGTTAATTGTTGTAATTGGGAATGTGTCAACACTTGTAACTGACAACCAACATAATTTGTTATTCACTTCTATTCCGTTCAAACGAAGCTAATGAACAAACATTCACAAAAACAAATACCCACATTTTCTAAGAATATTTTTTTTAATGGATATACAGCAGCCGAAGTAGCTAATTGACGGATTGTCACTTCCCATGTCAATAAATTTTATAACAATTTTAAGCACGGTATTGCTAAAGGTATATGGAATCTGATTGTAAAATCGGTATTGCCTGTTACAATATTTGAAATTGTTTGAATAAACATTTTAAAAGCCTTTTTTCTGTATAACAAATTTGAGTGAATTGTTCTCAAGAAGACTTGTCTGAAAAAGGGTCATGTTTTACACAAAAGATATATTAGGACTTGCAGTATCATAATGATGTTATAAACTCTGGTATAATTTTAATTATTTTAGAGGTTTTAGTAAAAGTTTTTGACCGTTACTATGCCATGCTTTTACTTTTTGGAGACAATCCGAGATTGATGTAATTATATTAAAGTTAAAGTTTAACTAACAAAATTTACTTTTCTATAACTTTACTAAATAAATGTAAACATTTTCATTTTTTTCGTTTCAGCATGGACTACACTAGTTTGGGCTGTTGTGCTCTGGCATTCGTCCTTTACCTGAACACCTTAAATTCTGGATTTGTATACGACGACAGGTATGTTAAGGAAATTAATAAAAATTATTCGCCGTAGGCTATGAGTCTATTCCCCACCCCCTCCCCCATTTATACCAAGAATCATTCGGGAGGATTTCTGAAAATGATTTATACATTCAAAGGGAATGGGAAACATTGTTTGTTATTGTTTCGACAAAGTACGCAAACACAAACAAACATAAATCCAACCAAATCTAAAGCTACGAGATATGTTGGCCGAACAACAAGTTCTATTTGAAGAACCGTTCGTTCGTTCGTTCCACACCACCCCATACCATCCCACACAACCAGCCTCACCAACCCATTCAAATTCACGTAATCATAACCAGTGTAACAACAATACAATGTTGTTGTATCACAGCCAAGCTGCAGTAAATTTGGGTATAAACATAAACATGACTTGCAAATAACAATGTACTCGTCGTAAATCCCAAATGGAAGGAAGATGAAGGAAAGTTTTTTGCCAGGCGTTTCGGTTTTTCCATTCATGAATGGAGTGAGTCCACACAGAATCTAACTCCAAAAATATATATGTCTGAAATGCTAAACAATTGTGTGTAGAATTATGGAAAATATTAAATATCATCTTTGAGAAATTAAAGAAAAAACGACTTGGCATAGTTACGTAGCAGTAATTCTGTATAATACCAGCTGAAGTTCTTATCTGTATAGGATATCCCTATTGTTCAGCCACGATTCACTGAGACGCCATGAGAAGAATGGGCTGTCGTAGTAAATTTGTTTGCAACAACTCTTATTGCCGCAAATGTAATTTGCTTATCTCGATTTATTGAGACAAAGCAACAGCAGCAGAAGAAATGACAGAGCTAAGCAATCAACATCAAACCTAAATGCGTTGACTGGTCAAAGTAATTCTAAATTGGCATTAAAATTATTACTTCGATAGAAAGTTGTTACGGCCTATAATTTCCGTTGGTCATTCGCCATGAAAGAGCGCAGAATGAACAAAATAAAAAAGTTTGAACATAAAGGCGATCATTATTATTTCATCTGCTTCTTGAATGCTTTTTAAAATGTAGAAAGTGAGGTAAACAACGCCAATGATTAGAGGCATATTAAAGTGAAACGCAAACGTCATAAGGAAATTGAAGTGGATGTTATACCGTTGGTTGTTTTCATTTCATATTGTAACCTTTGAATCCAGAAAGGATATATTTCCTTGGAAAATTAAATAAACATATATCTCTAATATGCATAGATGGTCTGACATACTTTTCCGACGTATCATACATACGTCGAAAAAGTGGTAAACCTAAGCAAATGATAAGAGTTTTTGACAGAAACAAGGTTGTTGAAAATTTATCTAGCTAATTTTAATAGCTAATGCCCATATATTTATCATCTGAGAAATCATTCCATACAATTCATATACAGCAGCCTTCTTTACTGGTTACAGGGAGTGAAGGTAGAACGACAATCAACAACGGCTTTTTTAAAAAAACAAAACACAGGTGCTCCATTCTTGTTCTATGAAAACCATTTTATTAAGGCGACAAATGTGAAATGAAAAATTTAATAAAGAAAAAAATTAATTTCGTGTTTTCATAGAACAAAAATTCGATCTCAGGTTTTAAGCTCTCTGATGTAACTTTGCCTGATTAGGAAGATTTACGCTTGGTAAGGGATGTTAAACTAAATAGATTAGACTAAATAGTGTTGTCTTACTAAGATATTTGACCATGTCTGAAGCATTTTTATCTTGCAACAAATCAAGTGTTGATGTTGATGCAACATTTCAAAGTATCGATTTTCTAAGTGTATCAAATTTATGAAATGGCCCAATAAATGTTTAATCGAAACGTAATAAAAAAATAACCTGTACGTTTCGAAATTATCTATCTAACTTCCATGAGGTATTCTGATATGACCTAGTCCATTTGGGATTTATCTAATACATAAAATGTTCCTTTCACATTATTTAGGGACATTGGAAACGATTTAAAACAAAGGTTTAATCGCTTGTGGTAATTTGAGATTAAGTATAAAATATTAATCATCCTCTGTGATTTTTACAAAAATGTTACATCTAATATTACCGAATACTGACTTGATTTCTTTATTACCTGTAGAGTTTTAAAAGTCACAATTACTAAGCTTCATAACATATTTCACAATTTCTTCTGCTTCTTCAAAGACCATTTCGTCTTAAGGCTGTAATTGTCATAGTAATGTATATATATATAAATTTTCAAAACAATGCAATTAAGAATTGGAATTAGCCAGCGGCCTTTTCTTAGACCAAGAGTTTCGAAATAAATAGCCATGACGAAGGGGGTTTTCTTTGCAAATACTTTTAGACGAGATCTGTTCTACCTTAAAAAATGTACCTACACATATCTACGAACTACATTAGAAAAGTGTACACATACATATCTACGAATTAGTACTCAATACACACATGATCATAAATCCCCAAATATGGCCCACTTACGAATATTTGAGTACCTCACAATACCTTAAAGAGGTTTAGTGTAACATTAACACAAATTTCCAGTTATTGCACAGAGCAAAGCGGCAAAACTGTTTATGAAGCTACAAAGAGGCGTTTAAGTAAAACCGAAAGTGTTTAACGTAATGGTTTAATTTTTCCCACACTTCTCTGTCTTAGTTCTCTGTCCACTTACCAACCACCATTGAATCCATCGTCATTGAAAGAATATTTTTTCATAGCTGTCGGGGTTTTTTTCAGTTACCTACGCTTCCACTTGCCACACTTTATTTTCTTCTTTCGAACACAAAGTGGAACCCGAAACAGTTGTGTGCTTTCGTTTTAGTTTCAACACGACAGATGTACGTACATAGGATCTGGATCGGGCTTTAAAAGGTCTATGCATACTCATTATTTGTTTCATGTCTGTTTCACAAAAAAAAAAAAACGTAACTTCGCACATTCACACGTACAATTCAGAGAGGTGGCCACCGAATATGTTGGTTAATGGTTGAGAAAAACCAAAAAGAGAACGTTTTGCAACTCGTGCCTTCAACGTAGAAAATTGAAATCAGCCAAACAAAATAAACTGAAATTCAGACTGACAGGAGCAAGGCTGGCAGTCAGACGGGCAGACAGACAGAAATACAAGGCATTCAAATTCCAGGGATTTAATTCATACACAAGCTGATGCCGGTCTTGCAAGTCTTCGCGCGAATTCTGGCAGGAGAATGAGAGATTTGTATATGCATGAGCTTCAACACTCGCCTTGTCATTCATTGTCTATTCGGGGAAGAAACATTCAGAACGGCCTCTGGGATACCGCCACGGCGGCAATGGCTAGTACTGCTCTGTATGCCGTATGGCGCACACCCTCTGTACGTGTATTGATTTCAGAACAGCGCTAAATTTCCCATGCAAATGTGTAGGGCACAAATTCGAATATTCCCCAGAGCTCAAAGTGGCGGCGGAAGTAACGGTTATAGGTCGCCGGCCCACTCTTTCCTTTGCCATACACATATGCCTAGATACATGTGTATGTACGTGAATGTATGCGAGTGAGTATTTATGTCGGAGCATTTAGTAAAGCCACCGTAAATATGCGATATTTCTACGAAAGGCAGCCAACACTTGCACAATTTGAAGCGTCGGTGGTGGTGGGGGTGGCTGTGGCATCGTTGTTAAAGTCAAGCTAAATTGTCACACAACGTGATGTTAGGTAAGCATACACACGCACACTTTGTATATCTGTGCTTTAGAGGAGAGTGCGTGAGTAGATACCAATTTTCTTGGGAGCACGACGCAGCGACATACATAAACACCTTGATGCTACTATTATTGGTGTTGTTGTCAATGTTCCCTTTGTATATGTTGTTGCTTTTCTACCACCTTTCACATATATACACACACACACACGTATGAACTTCATGCCTGTATGCAGAGATAATAACAACGATGATGGTGATGACGATGATGATGATGACGACGAAAATGCTCACATTCAATGTCGCCGTACAACTTGCGTTTACCTACGACATACCATCACGGCCCGAGCAATGCCGACAGTAAAGGCTATGACAAATACAATGAGCAACACTTGTTGTTGTATCTGCTTGATTCCATAGTCGTGCAAATGCTGATGGCAATAACGATGATGACAGTGATGGCGATAATGTTTCGTCTCTTCTGTCCTGTCCTCTGCTCTACTCTACATTAACAACGACATCGTAACGCGAACAGGTCCTCTGATTGTAGCAATGCTCTGCTTACAAAAGTACAAAATCACTCAGAAACACCGCTCCACGAATGGCGCCGAATGAACGAATGGATGAATGAATGAATAAGTAAACGAAACGGGTAAATTCAGTGTTGCTCCTGCTGGTGTTAATGATAACACACTCCAGAACACTAGCTCACGCATACGTGTGCAAGGCAAGGCAACCGAACGGAAGTGCCGTGTACAAAGGAAGACTATAAAAGTTTGGTTAAAGACTTTCAGGAAGAATAATACAAAATGCCATATAGACCACAGCCTCATCAGCAGTATTATCACCGAGCACAGGGCTACACAACGGCGCTGGCGATGCGGAGAATACCCGACACACAATGAGGATGATCATTGCCGTAATTGTATTTACGACGATGGCAACGCACATTGGATGGATGCTAATGATGATGGTGATGATGATGAGGACAATGCTGTTGCCGATGAGTGTGAGATGGTGTTGTACAAAGACATACAAACATACATATTTCGAAAAGCCGTGTGAGGGGTAAGACTACATGAGTAAATACTCTGCCATAGCCGAAATAAAGGGAAACACAACAACAACAATACCAGCAACAGTCAACGACAGAAGGAGAACTGGATTTGCCAAGAACTTCAATAATAAGAAGAGAAATTGAGTTGTTGTTGCTTTCTTAACGTAGAGCCTACAGTTCCAAACAATGCTTTGTAAGAAATGTAAAGAGATAACATCCCACAACAAGCGATTCTATAAAGAAAGAGGGGATGCATTAAAATATGCAATACAAAAATTGAATTTTATAATCCTTTAAAATATCACCTACGAAAATTTGTGATGGTGCTACATTCAGAACATATGGAAAATGTGCTGTTTAGTCACGAAACATACAAGCAGGTGGGATGGTAAGACCCTCTAGAGGCCAATTCTTGTTCTAAGGAAACGTGGAAAGATTTCAATGCCATTTCCTTAGGTCATTAAGAGATCAACTCGAAAGAGAAGTTATGAAATGATTTCATTCGAAGAAAGAAATGTCAAATTAAAAATTATAATAACGAAAATACGTTTCATAGAATAAGAATCCGGTTCTCTTCGCTTGTTGTCAAGACACGTTGGTCTAATTACATTTAGCAAAATAAAACTTAATTTTTATTTTTGCGAATTTTGCTAAAATTTCTGGACAATAAGCGAAAAATTGCTTTTCCTAATACCCGGGGCAAATATCAACCTTTCCTACTATGAGACGGCCAAACTAATAGAATCGCTCAAAAAGTTTAAACAAAGAAAAAAAATGTTTCCAAATTCTGAATGTCCCAATTGAACATATTCAGAATGTTTTTCTAATGTTGAAATTATTTAACTTTGTTAGTCTCTCTCTATTCATTTTTAACTGAACTGAATCTGATTACATTTTATATGATTAGTATGAAACGCTATTATTAGTATGGAATATTTTATATTATTATTAGGAATGTGTATGAGGAATTCGTCATGAAAATTTTAAGGCTATAAGTAATCTTTAAAAATTGGATTTTGGATATCTACCATATAAAGGATCCATGTGCCTGTTACATTCAGACTTTAAACACTTAAAAGTAATTAGAGATCCTTATAAGCCAAATAATACAAATATCGGACAGTCTACATTGCATTGTAGAAAATAGTTCTGAACGTTCAACAACGAACTACGCCATCATCTAAAGTGTAAATTTGCCACTCCAACGTTCTGCAATCTCACTCCTAAACGTTGTATATCTCAATACATAAACAACTTCAAGTTCTAGAGAATTTTCCTGTCATAATTACTTTGACTTTTGGCGTTGGGCGATATCCCACGAAAAACGCCATCTTAATGAATGAAACCGCAACGTCTCCTTCTCTCTGTGGATGGCAGACCATCAAAGTAAACATTTACATTTACTTTAAAATGTTCTTCGAGGTGAAAAGTCAAGCAGCACGTCGAACGATCCATTAAATCAGAACTTTATTGAATTCGGTTAACAACAATAAGTGAAACACACCCATTAACCGTGAACGGCTATTGGAGACAACATTAATCAAATCGGAAACGGCTGGTGTGCTTCGTGTTCCCCAACCACAGGGCCTTGCCATAAATTTCCCATTATACTTTAGAATTTTTCAATATTTCAGAATTAATAAGGCATAAAGTTGCTCATTTAAAATAAACTACAACAAATACTGCTGTTGCCAACACCGACAACAGCGGTATTGGCAGCTGGATAGTGGGCGGGCGAACGAAATGACATTTCCCATTCACAACCATGCAGCCACGAAATGTGACTACATGGTATCCAGCCATTTGTGAGCTGTTCTCCTGTCCATTTAATTAGTAACGTGAGCTTCACAGCCCAGGAAGATGGAACACCAGATGTGTTGGTGTGGTTGGGTGTGGGTCTGCCCCAATAGGTAGTAAATGTTGTGTGGCGCCAGGTGTTTTATTCGAACAAAGGACTCTTCCATGTTGTGGAATTGCAATGTAAACTGACGTAGGGCAACCGTAACCTCTCTTCCCGCTCTCTACTTTTCACCGATTTCATAATACTTGGAGATACGCAAATACGTCGTTTGAACGCGACATCGTAACTTTAGAACAAATCGACAATTAATCAACTAAGTAAACTGTTGCAGCACCAGAGATGTATTCACCCCCACTCCCCCTTGGTGAGCATTTGGTTTAGGTATTCTGATCAAGAATCTCATGCCACCTGGACACACATACAAACGCACCACCAATGTAGAGCACTGACATTGCCCGCACATTCGTCTCAAATGGGAAATTGCGAAGGTGGTGGAAATGTTAAATGTATGTCTGAGTTACATGGATCTCGGGGGTTTGTTTGTGTGTTCATGCGAATGTCCAATTCCACGGAAGTTTAGTGTTACGTTTGGCAATTAATAAGCTGCTATCCAACGCTTCGAGTTAATAAATGTCGTCAGTGGAAAATTAAATTGGTCTCTGGGGAACTCCATTGGTAACACAAAGCAAGCATCAAGAATACTCAAGTTGTAGTTGGCTACGAGGAGGTGGACTGTAGCGTCCCACGTTTTATTATTTAAACAAAAACTAAAAATTATTCACAATTATTTGGTCTTCGCCTGAAGTCCAGGTTATGGGTTGGCACATGGTCATATGGCTGTCATTCATTTAGCTTTAATGAATACCCTTCCATTTGTTTGAGACGTCTCTGGACTTCAATTACCGTTACTGTCCAAACTAAGGGCATAGCCTTTTAATTAATACTGGATGGCATCAGCATAGTTGGCCTTAGCGTCGTAACCTGTTTGTTTTACAAACTCGGTCTTATGTCATATAACGGTACGAGCGATGAGCAACAATGGGTCATCAACAGGTTGAGATGTTTGTTATTGTTGCTGTTTATGTTAACTAATTGTTCTTTCGTCTTTCTCTTCCTTGCAGACGTGCAATTCTAGCCAACACGGATGTCTCAGGTACAACGCCATGGCAAAGTGTTTTCCTGCACGACTACTGGGGCACACCGCTAACAGATAGCGGTTCACACGGCTCCTATCGGCCACTGTGCGTCCTTACATTTCGACTGAACTTCCTCCTCAGTGGCTACAATCCATGGGGCTTCCATCTGGTGAACAATCTGCTGCACTGCCTAGCCACTGGCTTGGTGGTGAAGCTGGCTCGTCATTTTCTCTCCTCAGTGTGGGGTGTTTTTGCGACGGGAGCCCTTTTCGCTGCACACCCCATACACACTGAAGCTGTGGCCGGCATCGTTGGCAGAGCTGATTTAGCCGCGTGTGTTTGCTATTTAGTGGCTTTCCTGACATATATGCGTCACATAGCGTGGCGGGAGAAAGGCGACCCCATGCAATGGCTGGCCTTAGGATTAACCATACTGACGTCCATTGCAGCACTTCTATTCAAAGAGACAGCCATAACGGCGTTGGCAGTGTGTGGAATTTTCGACGTCATACGAGGACTGGCTGGCCTGAAGGACAAACATCGCCTACGTAGTCTCTGTGTGCTGGGATCAATTTTAGTCGGCTGTGTTTACTGCCGTTTGGCGGTTATACCGCGACCTCAGACTTTATTCTCGACTGCTGACAACCCCATCGCAAAAACAAATTCGATGTGGACACGCTTCCTGACATTTCTCTATCTGCCCGTATTCAATTTCAAACTGTTGCTGAACCCACAAGTGCTTAGTTTTGATTGGGGCATGAATGCCATCCCCCGAATCACCAGTGTCTGGGATGGCCGCAATATGTTGAGTGTAGGCTTCTACGGGGCACTGACGCTGACCGCATGGCGCAGCTACTGCACTTTACTGAATCGACACAAACGCCTCCAATCTGGCCAGCAGCAATCGCTGCTATTAGCAGGCAGTGCGTACAGTGACACTACATACCACCTGAAACCACAAAGTTTGCGTAAGTCACGAACCAAGCGAAAGTATTGCAAACAAGTGCAGTGCCACACCGCAGGTGCGGTACCGCCAGCTTCGGAACAATGTGATAATTATTACATTATGAGGGCACCGTACTCCCAAACTTCACCCTCTCACAGTGGCGCAACCTGCTGCTCCTATTTAAAACAAAAACTCCTCGGCATATCCTCGCCACAGCAGGCGGTCTGCGGCGACTGCAAATTGGAATTGAGTTCCCTGCACCACTGCACCTCGTGCAGGGTCTTAAATAATAACAATAACAACAACAACAGTATATTGACACTAAGCTCATCGAATGTATACCGCAGCGAGTGCTGCTGTCACCAGTTAATGTCTTCCAGTGGTTCCGTTGGGACACCACAACTTTTTAGTTTTGCGCTACACAAGGCCATCTCCTGCGTGGTGTCGTCACGCAGTTCCCGCAGCAGCAGCAGTTGTAGTAATTCTACGACGGCAAGTAACAAGAGTTCTGATAGCAGTGCTTCCTCCACCTCCACCTGCAGCTCACAGTCGTCGAAGTCCTCCAGTTCAGTCTTATCGTCGCACCGAACACCATCCTGGTCCACGCTGCAGTCGCACGAAGATTATCTCTTGTCGCACATGACTCCCAAATGTGCGAACGCCAGCATTCTACTGATGGCCATGGCATTTCTCACCCTGCCCTTCCTACCTGCCACAAATCTCTTCTTTTACGTGGGCTTTGTAGTAGCCGAACGCCTGCTCTACCTACCAAGTGTGGGATTCTGTCTTCTGATTGGGTTTGGCGTTACTAAACTCTTTGACCGATTCCACTCCAGCAAGTGTCCGCGAAACCGGCAAATGATTCTGGCCAGCCTATTTGTTCTACTCTTCGCGCTGAGTGCCAGAACTGTGAGGCGAAACCTGGATTGGAGAGATGAAGAGAGTTTGTATCGCAGTGCTGTGCAAATAAATCCACCTAAAGGTAGGTATCCCATCTCCTGCAAAAGCTATACAACTGCATAAAAGTTTCCCTTTGACGTGTATTCATATCTTTTTCAGCTCTTGGCAATTTAGGAAGTGTCCTTAGTTCCTTGGCTCGCTACAAAGAAGCCGAGGAAGTGCTGTTAGAAGCCATCAAATATAGGCCAAATATGGCAGATGTGCATTTTAATTTGTAAGTATTGAGTGAATCAGAAATTATGTTATATTCAATTGGTGATCGAACTTGGACTCGGACAAGTTAGCCAAGGCTAGTATCGGGAAGGGCCGACCATATGATACCCTCATCCACAGTGATGACTTTCTGAAATGAATAAATGATATTGGGATGAATATTTGCAAATCATTTCACATCTATTTGTTTTTATTGTTAAAGATTATAATTAGTACACAAATTTAAACTTAAAGGCAGACTGTGGAATAAAAACCTGACCTCAGATAACCTGCTAAAATTGAAATAAAGAGTGAAACTCGCTCGATGTTGAGCGGGAGCACTCCTTGGAGAGGGCATACTCCTTTTTTTAGCATTTCTCAAATAAGGTCGAACAAGCTTTTCTCGTTTTAGAGTGGGAGCAAAATTCGTTCAAAAAGGAACATCCCTAAATATTCGTCGTAGACACCATGAAGTATATGTATATATTCATGATCAGCATAAAATCCTATGTCGATTTAACGATGTACGTCTATCTGCCATTAGTTGAATTTCGCAGAAGAATTTGTATTGTGTCTAGGATGGTTGGTATGAAATTTACATATATCGGTCCACGTTTTGGTATAACCCCCATATTTAATATTTAGGTCCACGTTTTTCTATAGGCATTTATGACGATACCCACTGATATTCGGTATTTTGATACTCCTAGTCACTAAATTGTTTCACAATTTTTTTTTAAATTGGAAATTAAGAAGATTTGGTAGATAACAATCCTTGTAGTATGAAATTGTCTATATAGGTTCCGGTTTTGGTGTGGCCTCCATATAACAGACACACCTACTTTATGGTTTTTTGAAAAGTTTAACAGCATTATCCAAACGGTCGGTTTGAAGTTTAAAGTGGTATACGTTTGAATTCAGATACTTTTATATAAAACTATTTTCTTTAACCTATTAAAAGTTCGACCAACTTAATTCGGCCGAACAAATTTTTTTTATTTGTTTATCATACCGTTGTTATATGTTGTGTATGTATGTGTATTTTCTTAAAATCCCGGGCCAAAAAAATACCCCATAATAAACTTTACATATTGTGGTGTTGGGTATCAAAACGGCCTCAAGTACGGAGATAATATCCTGGCTGTGTATATAATGACACATTTCTCAATCTTTTGGGGTTTTAAGGTTAAACTAGACATTTAGAAATTCTTGGCGATTTGAGTAAATTTGCATCAGATTTAGTCATTTATGTAGGTAAAGATAATGTTGCAGTGTATGTCGTTTTTAGTCCTTGTTGTAGTTACGAAGTCCTTGTTAGTACACATATTTTCATTGTATGTGGGACGCATTTATCGCACCCTTAGCACAATTTTAGCATTTACACAACATTTTATGGCTTTTTCGCTGTTCTCGTTTCATCATCGACATCGACATCGGTGACGTCAACGTCAAAGTCGTCTTCATCATCTGTGACATATCAGCAGTCAGTCATTCGTGTTGTGCATACCCAGATCTGTTTTCCATTCATGTACTATACACATACATACACATTTATTTTGAGTGTGTGTGTGTGTGTAACGTTACATTTGTTCGTCTATGTCTACATACAGACATTCATACTTCCTTCACCTATACAACATATCATTCATCATTTTGTGCCATTTTACGAGCATTTATATTGCTTACAAATCTCTGCATTTAAAAGCGAAAACAGAAAAAGAAAGACCCTCGCAATAACAACAACAACTGCTACAGCAGCAGCAGCGTCAACCAAAAGATAGCAGCATAAAGTGAAAAAAGAAATGTCGAACTGCAAAAAACTAAGCGGGTGACAAAAGAATCTTTTGTATCGGCTGAAAGAGTGACTGAAGAAACCCTACCTTATACCGTTATGCAGTTAGTTGGAATTGACAAAACAAAAAACAAACACACCCACGCACACACACACACAGTCGACAAAATAGATGGAATTCAACTGCATCACTGGAACATGAATATGGAAGTGCGGAGTAAAAGTGAACTGCCACTTCTGGTGGTGACGGCGGCAATTCTGGGCCTGCAGTTAGCTGGAAGTTGCCGACATGAATATGCAAACATGCATGTGGCCTTTACCATGGAGTTTTTGATGTCGAAACGTCATCTTCGGCATGCTGTTCCTTGACGTTGCTGAGGCCATTGCTATTTGCTATTCATCTTCCTAAATGTTGTGGAATTCGGGCTAACCAGGGTTTTGCATTATGCAGGTGGTTTCTGTCAATCTGCAATGAAAATGTACGTGGCTTTTTTTGTCCTAGCATGATAATTCAAATGCAGCGACAGGGCAACACTTCGGAATGTACATTTTCAGACCAAAGTTATTTGGAATATCAATTTTGGTGGACGTACTTCAAATTAGTCTATCGATGGAAGATTGCTCCAATATGAGGAATAGAGAATTAATAAAAAGTCTTTAAAAGATATTGTAATGTTTTGGGGGTGTTGAATAATTATTTAACATAAGACTCTCGTATGGGCTGTCTGATGTAGTTGGATGAGATAATTCGAAAAGTAATAAGTGTTTTGGAAATAAATGGACGGATATATCAAGACTTTCGTTTTTTTAGTAACTCCTCTGAATGCTTATTTCGGTGTATACATTAGCTTCTTAAAATAAAAGAATGATGTCCGAAATTTTCACCGCCTGCTGCAATGCTTCCATTTTAGGCACATTTTTTCAATAACACATATTAGGCACATATTTGCAATAACACTCCATCATTTATAACGACACTTCCATATTTTCGACATTTTCGAAATTTAAACTGATTTTATACAGAATGAATGAATTATATACAGAATGTGATAAGAGAATGTCCTCGATGGAGTATAACTCGAATCGTCTTTTTCGTAGCCTCCACAATAAAGTGGAGAGTATATTATTTTTCTTTTCAAAAACTTCAAAATATTTTATGGAGACCCCACAATATATTCCTGATCAAAACCCATGCCGATTTATTCATGTCTGTTCGTCCGTCTGTTGAAATCACACTAGACCTTTGGTATTATTGCTGTTTTTTTGGTATTTGCTCATTATGTTGTATAGAACCCGATGACGTTTCTTCTACGAGATATCTCCAATATTACATATCAAGGTTTTTAATTTAAAAAAAATCTAATGAATCTTTGTGAATAATACATATGTTACAAAGAATGTTTAAGATACAACATTAGTTATATCAGTATTATAAATCATTTTGAATATCGTCAACACAATCCGTTAGAAATTATCCCCATTAATATAAGAGTGTTTTATGTGTCATTGTCTTGTAATTATTACTCGACATTTTCACAATGCTAATGCGCAAAAAGGATTAACAGAGCTACCCTGTGACTTCCCACAATACAGGTCCTTCGCTTGCAAAATAACTCCATTCCCACCTAACTGTAAATACTCAACAATTCACCTCCACATAATCAATAGAGCTTAAGGTATTTCCGAGATTTGTTTTTCACTTTAAAATGAGAAAACGGAAGAGGAACCACAATAGAAACGGCATACACACAGAAAGCAGGCAGACCGCAAAGCGAATTCAATTCAAAGTAAATAGCGGAAATGTACGAAAAAAAAACATTCAAACCACAAAAGCAACGCGCAAGCAAAGCAAACATTGTGAATAAAAGAAAAAAATTTCCATCGCATAACTTGAAGATGATGAAGTGAATGACGAATAACAACTGTTCGAGCAAAAAACCAAAAAAAAAAAAAAACGCCGATAAGGGTGGAAGAAGCAACCAGCAATTGAAACCACATCTAGCAGAGCAACAATTTACAAAAATCGTTTGAATCGAAAATTGGGAAAATAAATAAACCCAAGAAACAATATGTTGAATGCCAAATCAATTTCGTGTCTCCCGATGGTGGGTGGCACATTCGCCTCCTTCCCTTTTGTCCCACAAAAAGAAAATATACAAAGACATATTCTGCTTATCCTGGGGCAGCATCGTTTGTCTTTGCCATAGCATCCGGCAGAAATCGAATGGAATTATAGATCATATTACAAATACATATTGTTGCATTGTCATAAAGCTATTAGGCATTGGCACATCGGTACGAGTGGGGTCTTACCATGCCTTGGGTTTGTGTGTGTGTGTTCTATGAGTTGGCATTTAGATGTGTTCCGGACGAAATGTTGTATTTTTTGGCATATTCCGTTTCTTTTTTTTTGCATTCATTACACACACACACACACACACTCGAATGTCTGAACATAAGTACATACGTTTTTGGATTTTCATATATCACATTACATGTTTCTGTTATTTTATTATTCCTTTATCTTTTTCGGCAAAGCACAAATGAAGCTTATCGCAGATGTTCACAGACATACGAAATCCGGACAAATATCAAATAGAAAACCATTTAGTTCGGCCAGGACGAACCTTAACACTGAGATCTGTAAGGAACTGTATCTTTAATCGTAAAATTTAAGAGATGGTCTGATATGTTTAGCATATCGAATCTTGTTCATTCTCAATATACCTGCAAAAACAAATACATATTGTTGTTACAACGGACAAATCATTGATATGGTCCTGGGTACTGAATCGACCTAATTTTTCTTAATGGGAAATCGAAAGAACTATTCAATAAAACATAATTATTGGGTTTATCTCGAATATAAAAGAAATAAAACAACACAATTATTTTATAATCGATTGATTTGTTTTTATAGGGGCAGTAGTATCTCTTGATTTTTTCATAAAGTTAAATGTTTTGCTTCCCCAGAATCGATTAAAAAATCGAAAGATGTTTGAACCACGTTAGAACCATGAACAGGTGTTATAAAGCTAGCAGCTGATTACGATTTTATCTGAGTTTACCCGACCTCTGTCATTGTTGTACATATGTGTATTTATTAATTTGATAAAAATCAAAATTTTCTAAATCAATTGTTATTGTTTGTTATGGAGCTCACATAGAAGAATTTTACCAAATTTGCAAGGAAATGTAATTTAAAAAAAATATATATGTGCATTTCATTAACACACCCATTGCATGTGATTTCAAATAATTCTGACAGAAGACTGGCATGCCATCAGGGTTGTATTTAATAATAGTATCTATAAATCAGTTTTCCCTCCTTTTTTGTCATCATATTTAAACTAGGTTCGTAGTGTTGGACTCCTCCAATCAGAAGCTGGAAATAAAATAAATCTGATCCAGTATTGATGACATATCCTGAGAGTATTTTGCATTGCACATTTTAGCCCACTGTATCCTTATGGTATTCCTATTAAAGATGTTGTGATGGCCTCAAGTACATCGAGTATTTTTCATGATTGTTAGTTTGTTAGGTTGCTACTTGCCTGTGTGTATTGACAACAGACCGCACGTCAGTCATTCCGTTAGTCATCGGTATCTGTGTCTGTCAGACCCATGGTGGTCGACTGTAACTGATGGAACATAGAAACTCCAGCATCAGCATCGATACCTGCAGCAACAGTAGCAAGCAGCTGGCATCAAAAAGAGCCGTAGCCTCTCGCCAGTAAGTACAACAACATTTCAATACCAAGCTTCGATTATTTGTTTGTTTGAACACACAACGAGGAATGAAAGGAGCAGGAGGAATTGGAAAAAAAGGTATGAAAACGAGAAATGAAAATCAAGATGAATTCCTATGTTAAGTGTTTTTTATTTCCAACTCAACAAAGGCGAGCAGAACTTCATTGAATCAGATATGAGCCAAGCGGACAAACAGACGAACAGACGGTAGCTGTGGGAGCTGCCACTGAAGCACTGAGTTATTCAAGAACGAGTGAAGGAGCTGTAAAGCAAACATTACAACATTGCCGTGTTCAAGTACCAGTGCGACGAGTAGTCATTGAAAAGAAATCAAATTATTCAGCTCAATGATTATCGGTTTTGTTGTTTGGTCTCGGTTTAGATGCTGTTTGCGGCACACTCCCTGCCACAGCTCCGCCACTCTCCCCCACCTCCGTTAACCACGTTGACTGATGGAGATGGCGTTGCAGTGATGTTCCTTGCAGTGATGATGGTAGCAAATGGTGTTTGAATAGCTGAGCGTGCACTCGCTTCCAGGTCAAACGCAATTCCATTTCGATTTACACAAGTTGAGGAAACAAAAACGTTGAATTGAAAGAATTTCACTTCGTGCTGTCTACACCCACGTGGCCAATGTGGGCGAGGGGTGGTCTATCAGCCAGCCTGGTGTCGAGCACAAGGGGGAGGTCTGGAAACATGTTCTCGTTCCTTTTTTTATAAATTATTTACGAGGTACAAACACTGTTAGTTTTCTGCTGTTTGCCATTCGTACTTGTTACATTAAATTTGTTGATGTTTTTTGGCCGCAAATGTTAACACGCAATAAACTCTTTATTGTTGTTGTTGTTGTTTCTCTTTTGTAAATCTGGTACAACATAATTTGCCGGTAACAGCATGCGATTCTGACTTCGAAGTGCGTGTTGTCAAGGCTATTTTGAATGAATACCCGAAAAGAAAAGGAATCACATCTATTAAATTATAACAAAGCGCGCACGTTAAACGAGATAAATTAGTGTGTATGTGTGTGTGATAAATAATTTATTTATTTAGGCTACCCACCAGTTGAATGTCAACGGCTAAATTAAATTACTGGATATTGTTGACGTATTTATATGTATATATCAACTTTGGATAGGAATACTAACTAAACCATATGAAAGACGAATTTTTCCCATCCTATTTTTTCATTTTTAAATTGAATTTCTTAATTGCCATCAAGTCATATCGATCAGGGAAACGATGTTGTCGGGCTACTGGCCTCTTTTTTGCAATACTAAATCCTTGTATTTGTATTGCTCGTATGCCTTGGAACAGGGTATATAGGGGTTTCGAGTTGAACGTACTCTGTTAAATAGTACCCAAAGTAATTTTAATCCCCGAGAGAGAGAGAGAGAGAGAAGCACACACATTTACACATGAACAATCAGACGGGCAGAAGTCTTGATGTCACTGTAAAAGATAGGCAATGCAACGTGGCACTCCCTTTTGGGAAACGCATAATCTTCAATAGGCAAGGATTGAATGTAGTTGTTATGCACTTTCACAAATATATGTATATACATATGTTTGTATGTATGAGAAAATATGCATGCATTCGTGTAACATTTGCAAAAAGTTTTGCTGCTCACACAAGCATTTCCGTCAGCTCTATGCCATTTCAGCTATTGTCGTTGTTGTTAAACGACAATAGCATTGGAATGTTCGCCAAGTGAACGAACCGAAAACACCCCAGCTAGTGAACGGATTTTCCTACGAATTTGTCAAAAAAAGACAGTAACATCCAATGCAAATGCTAGAAAATATTCATAGACTTGGGCTGTAAAACCCCATTTCTGTCAAATGCAATAGAAAACAAATATTGCATTGAAAAATCTATAAAAAACTAGAAAAATATTGAAATAAATATAAGGTCTTTAAATGTTGTCCCCAGAACCTTAATCGTGTTATTTAAATATTTCATTGGGAGAATAAGTTGAACGGCGGAGCTTTAAAGCTTTTCTTTTGTTAAATAGTAGACTCCATTCATTAGATGTGCCACAAACATTTCTCTGTCAGTTTAAATATACTCGTATTTCTAAAGCATTTCAGGCCAATTAATCAACATAATTTTATTTGGCATGCCTAAGGCATAACATTTCTCCCCCTTTTGAGATAATTTATTTAACGAAAATGTTTCGACATGCACACACATACACAACCGGAGACATTTATTCCGGCATTTTTTCTGTGTGTTTACTACCCAACCACTGCAATTAGCTTTTAATGGAGCAATTTTAATTAATGCCCCCCGCTCTTTCAGTTTTCTATTTACATCTCTTTTTCATTTCATTTCAGAGGAATTTTATATCAGAATCAACAAAATTATAAATCCGCTGTAGTGAGTTTCAAAAAGGCCTTGAATTTTCGACCTAATTTAGCAGGTAAGTGGCGACAACTGGCCAAGTTAACATTGTTACCAAACAAGGCTAATTTTTAACGCATTGCTGCTACACTTTCAGTGGCTTATTTGAATTTGGGCATTTCGCTAATAGCATTAGGCAAATGCCAAGATGCGGCACAGGTGCTGCAGGAAGGGTCCAAGGTGGATGGCACCGGTGTCAGAGATCGGCAAGGCCATGAAAATGCTCGCATTACATCGTACCTGCAATTGGGATCCCTGTATGTGGAACAGGGGAAGCTCCATAGGGCTTTGGCAGTATATCGTGAAGCTCTTCATGAGCTGCCGCACAACTACTACAAGCGTGATGTGCTCTACCACAGAATCGGTGATATTTTCGGACGGCTTCAACAGTGGGATGAAGCGGAACGACATCATAGGGCAGCCTTGGATCTACAACCAAACCAAGTTGCTGCTCATTTGTCCTATGGCATAACGTTGGCCAGAAACGTAAGTCCTTAAAAAAGACCTAAACAATTGAACCCGAATACCATTTTGACTTGTTTCTATTCGTACAGAGCAGCAGAATACATGAGGCTGAAATGTGGTTTAAACGCGCTTTGCAGTTAGCACCTGAGGAAGCCAGTGTTCACCATCACTATGGTGAGTATTATTTTTTTGGAAATCTTTAAAAATTTAGTCGCAGTCGCAATGACAAAATGCCATCCGTATTCGCACATTTCTATTTGTAGCCGAATTCCTAACAACACAATCAAGATTGGCCGAAGCTATAGTTTATAGAATAAAAGCGGCCGAGCTTGCACCTCAAGATTACTCACTGGTGGTGGCTGCTGCCACTGCCTTAAGACTAATGGATCGCAAGCTGGAAGCGGAATACTGGTATAGAAAGGTAAGCATATATGATTTGAAGTTGCAGCTGCAAATCTCCCCCAAATATAATGACCCTTATGCAATGATTTCAAGGCAAAAATACGAAAAAAATAGAAATTAAAGCTAGTTCAACGTTTATTGACAGAGCCTAGGCTCAAACATGCTTAAAGTGGACTTCAATGTGCAAAGAAGTTAACGCTTTGAGAATCTGGTAAACGTTCGAAAATGCTGATAGATTTATCACAAGCCAATTTAGGAATATAAAACTTAAATTATATTCAAGAACAAAGTTTAAATGTATTACTGGCTCGAGCCGTTTAAATAAACTCAGTGAAAAATTCAGTTAGAGGCTCTTCCGCTTCTAGAAACAATTTTGACATGTTTTAAACTTAATTCGTTTATCTTGTCCTCCAGGGCATAATTAATTTCATTGATATGTAACTGTAAACTTACTTTAAAAAATTTCTTTCATACCTTTTTACAGGCTGTCAGTTTACGACCATCTGATGCGCATGCGCATACAAACCTTGGTGCTATTCTTCACCTGCTTGGGCGTACCTCAAATGCTGCCGCTAGTTACAAAGAAGCCCTACGACTTCAACCTGGAGATGCAACAACTTTGGGAAATCTTGCCAAATTGGGACTGACGGACACCAAATAGACAACCGCACACAATTCAAACTAGCAGTGCAAACAGACCAGAAATGTAACCAACGCATACAAATGTATAATTAAATGTGTGCTATATAAACAATGTACATAACCTATACATACACACACATACGCATATGGACTCAAATCGAAGAAACCAACAAATCTTGAAAAGATATGTAAACAAATGTATAATAAGCAACCAACACTAATCTACAGACCAACATTTAAAATTTAATTACGAAATGAAATGTTCGACTTTTTATGTAAATATTTGCAAAACACAAATTGACACAATGTCAAAGAAGATTCCCAAGAAATCTGGTAATTTTGTAACGACCTCTTACTTCGCAAACACGCAAACAGTAAACCTCACCACACCGTCTTCAGACCTGTTTTTCTTATGGTTTACTTCGTTTATATTACGCCATGTGTTTGTTTTATTTTTCATTTTTCGTTGTACATAGCCTTTCCCAAAAAAAAAAAAAAACGAAATCGTTTTTGTATCAATTCCATCCCACCATCCCCACCATTGTAAATAACAACTACACATGTTTCGGGTCTGCGAAGAAGAGCGACAGAACAGAGGGTACATTGTATGGAGTATATAATTTCTGTTAAGTTTACTTGTAGTTGTATTGCATTATTATTCTGTAGATAATTTAACAAATATATAAAGAAATTTATCCGAGAAATTACATTCCTCAATCACCCCACCTGCATATCCTGACCATCCTCCCTCATCCACCACGTTCAGCGTACCCTGACGATGAGTAGAACATTTGCAGTCGTCGTTTCGGACATGTCCAAATGATTACAACAAAGAACTTATCTCAGATAACAAATAAACATATTGTAAATTATGACAACAAATTATATAACGCAAGGAATATATTCGTATAAATATATATTATAAAAAAGAAAAGAGAGAAAAAATATAAATACATAAAAATTGAAAAGAGTAGTTGTTTTATTTCTGTGCTGAAATCCATGAGAACTTCTATTTATATTGTTTTGGCTCAGCCTGGACTCAAGGTAATTACATTGTTATATTTTAAAAGATGGTGTAAGATAAGTTCGGAGGGAATGGAAGAAAATCAGCATATACATATCTTGAAAATGGCACTCCGAAATTCGGTGTTCGATCTACAAGGTAAATTAATGATAATAATCTAAAATAAGAGATATGTTGTCATTTTTACCGAGAAATAGTTTTCCGAAAATATTCAGGGTATATTTATGAATACAGTTGTACTTTCCATAACAAATACGACTAACAAACCAAACTTCGTAAAATGCTCTACACACCGATACATTAACTATCCCTTTTACGACGATTCTTCATTAAATTGTCGCATAATTGAATTAAATTGATAATATAAGTAAGAGACATAAGTCTGAGACTAATTAAATGTATTCTTTCTAGTTCCTAACAATTAGTTTGAATTATCTTTTTTAAAAGTAATGTAAACAAACTACCTTCTGAATCATCTCAGGGTTGAAAATATTGGTCTATTTTTTCAAACGAACTTTATTTAAGAAGTAATGAAAAGTTAAACACCCACACGACCTGTTTAACTACAAATAAGAAGATTGGGGGGTATATACCAAGAGCGAACAAAGGAAAACCACTAATTGACGATATCATGCTTTCTACTCATATGTCGGCTTAAAATGGACGTATGATACCTATTTATCTCGGCCGACATGATAGGTACATGCCTTATCAGCACAATACCTTCTGAACATAATTATTAACAACAATCAAATAGAAATTGGTTATTGCAGGTAATGAAAGTGTCATGTCAAGTTCAAAAATTTAAATAATTATAAATGCTAACAATTGATTGTGATATCAAAAATGTACATATTTTGGAATTCGTAATACTAAATTCAAAACAAATCTTCCTAAAATGCTTAATTTCAATGCTTTCATATCCTTCGTTGTTTTCGTAACGCCATCGCTGGCGTTTTGTAAAATACAACAAAATTTGTTTTATCGTTACATGGAATTTTAGAATCAGAGGCAAATCAGTTGGGTTTTATTGCTAACTTGTAATAATTGTACCACGGAACGACAGCTACCCTTCTCGATGTTTCTGAATTTTGGCTTTCACGATATTGATGTTTTCGATTCAATCGGTTTTTAATAAAATTGCTATACGTAGCAGAATTTCTAAAAAAAAAATACATTTTTGAGACACCCGTTCGAAGTGAATATACCCAATGAAGGCCTACAGGTCGGCCAAGAAGACTACTGCTGTCAACAATTTATATTTATAAACTTGGTAATTTTTGAATTATTGTGATTTGGTTCTCGAATTTCAAATCACAATATGTCTTTTGACAGCAAAATAAGTTGTCAGATGGGCCGACCTCATGTAGGCCACGTTCCCAATTCTTTCATAGGGTAAGTGTGCCAAAGTTCGGCATGTCCCAGTTGTTGGCACTTTTTATTTTTAAGCCCAAATAAATGAAACTATTATAACTAAATGTATTTTGTTTACTTCAAATATATTGTCAGCTATCTTTGTGTACAATTTCGCTAAGAAAAGATGATTTATTCGAATAAAAATTAAATTTTTGTCTGTGAAAGTCCTCAACAATCCATATTCTTAAGAAAATAAATAATAAAGACGTCGAATGAGTTTAACTAAACAAAAATATTATATTTTAATGAATTAATTTATTATTATTATTAATTATTCTCACAAAAAATCGGTATGCCGACTGTTGGAACATGCCATACCGACAATTGGCAAGTGGTGCCGACTACTGGCAAAAAAGCATTGTTTTAATAAATCTACAATTTTATGAAATTTAATAAAAAGTTATTAAAACTTAATTTATTATTGCAAAAACTAAACAAAGTTTCGAATTTGAATAAATTAACTTTTTAATAATTGAAAAGTTCCACTCAGAATGGTGAGCGATTAAAAACGCGAAAATCCTAAAAGTGCCGACTACTTGTACACTTACCCTATGTATTTTTAAAAATAGGTAAAGCATACTGTTACGCCCTTCATTCGTTATTGGGGCCATTTTATGAAACTATTTATTTACATGGATCCAGCACTCCAGAAAACATTTAATCGACAAACAGTTCACAAGAAAAATTTTTTACGAAGATTTGACAGATTCGATTTGACACATAATCAAAAAACCATTCACTTTATTTTTGAAAAAAATATGAAAACATTTTTGCTTCATTATAGATAAGTTCGCACCCCAATCTAAATAATTAAATTGTTTTTGCCTCGCCAAGTCATTAAAATAAAAAATGCCGAAATTAGTGCCAATGTCAACTCCGTTTACTCTGTAAAGCACAATGTAAACAAGTGTTTCGTTCCAAAGATAACCTAATTCAACGACTGTCATTTCCGTTTTTTTTTTTTCATAGCAAGAAACAAAAATTTTTTTATTCTTTTAATGACTGGATTGAAATTGTACTAAAATAAAAAACCCACAACTCCAAGTTATAGAAATGGAAAGAAATGAAATTCTTTCCACTAATATTTTAGAAGGAAACATTACGAATCGAAATAGTACAGTTTATGGTCACCATTTTTCATGGCTCAATATAAACATTAATTTATTTCTTTAAATAAAAGAATTCATTTTATTTCGCTAAAAATCACATAGTCACCCAAACCAAGATATGACTTAAAATAAAACTCCGAAATTAGTGCGAAATTAATCGCTAAAGTCAACTATATTTAGTCACCGAACATTTTATTTTATTTTTTTAACTTGGTTCGCTTTACCTGTGAAACCTTTAAATTTTATTCAGAGTAATAAAGAACCAAAAAAAGATTTCTTTGTTTTTAAAAATTTTTTGGTAATATATTTAAATTATTTTTATTTTAAATTAATATTATTAGTTAATTTTGAATATAGACTTTTACATTTTCATTTGGTTGCTAAACTATTCCTTCCAGAAATTAATGGCAGTGCATTTACTTTACCTCTAAATATCTTCGAATTATGTTTTTATGACTTAGTTCGGTATAGCTGTGAGCCCTTCAAATGTCGATCAATTTTATTAATAAAATTCAGTCTTTTTATAAAAGGTAAGACGCCCGACCCTGATGTGGTTGAGATTCTTTGGCTCTCACTTACTAGCAAAAATATGAATTGCACACATGATTTACAGTTCTGGCTGTATGCGATAGCGTGTACCAAATATCTTGTTATCGAGTACGTTATAGGTTTTGGGGAGGTTAACAACAAGTAAAAGTTGTCCGTAACAAACAAATGCACAAAGACATAATACCCTGTACAATAGGTGATGTAGGGCATAAACATCGTTTCGAAATAATAGTGAAACTTAGATGATTTGTTTTGTTGGCATACAAAATATATTTTCGTTCGCGATCACATCTTTATCAAGATAATGCGTGAGAGTCCGGCATTTTCCCGCATTTCTATCGAATGTCCCAAAGTGTTTAGTGATTTGTTCATTGACCATTTCATTTCTGTGATTAGGCGCAGCACTTTATATTGTAATTAGCACGTAATGACGTTCTTAAATATGAATTTCGCATTGTCAGTCTTACGGCCCTGTCCGACCCCACCCCTTTCTTACGCTCTTCAAAAATAAAAGAAAATTAGCTTTAAAGTAAATTAAACTAATGCCAGATAATGGCGAATGAATGAACATGAAATCGAAAAGAAGAATAAGAAAACGCAATCTCCCTGGACTGAGTGTTGTCCACTGACAGTCGTAGCCGGAATAGCAACAACTAATACCCTAGCTGGGATAATATTGCCACACAACCACTAAAACCACTACTAAAGCAGAGTAAGTAAACCACTAGACATGAGCAAGAACGGCGAAGAATATGAAAGCGAAGCAGTGTGAAGACACACTGTAATGTAGTGCGAACAGTTGTAGTGGCAGAACACTGCAAGCTCGGAGGATGTCAGCGAAGAGCACACCGCGCGACACACCACCTCAGCATCCATCCAACTGGTTACTGCGGAGACAGCAAACCCAAAAGTATCCTCATTACATTGAGTTACTGTGCAGCTTATATTTTTAAGCTACGAAAATAATTGAATTCTTAAGCAGCTTAGCGCCATTATAGCGCTTAGATGGTTGAAACAAAAGAATGTTCGAATCGAACTGAGGCACTGCAAATGCGGATTGTGTTGAATGGAGGAATGGCCGCAGTTTCAATGTCATCTTAGCAAATTTCGTTGTCTTAATACGGGTACATAACGTAAGATTTAGAGATTATATGTTTCAGCGAAATGATGGCTCCCATGACGACGAGGAAACCTAGAGTTGTCCTCAGCAAATCGTTAATGGGTTTCGTTTAAATTTTACTTTTAGGTTACATCAGCCAGGAGCAACGCTGCTAAGGCCTAATGAGTCTAACCAGAAAATGTGAAACGGTATGGACACGACGTGACTTTGTATTGAGTGATATTTAGTGAGTGGTAATATGACCTGGAGTTATTTTCTCGTAGACTAGGGGCCTATTTCTGTATGTCGACAAAGAAAAATTATGCGAAAGAAAAACAACAATTCTATGTGTGTCTTTCAAGTATTAATTTTTCTTCAACAATTTTCGACTTACAGTAACAGCCATGGTAGAAGAATATAGGTAGACGTGTCGAAACAGCTGCTGGGACAATGAACTGTCAAACCAATTTTGGAATTGTAAATGTTGAATGAAAAATTATTTAAATTTGTAAAAATTTTTAAAAAAAACGCGAATTGTAATAGCCTCCGGATGACATAGTATAAGAAAACATATAAAAATCTACCTATATTTGAAAAAACATTAAAATTTTGTTGACATATCGTTGCTTCCAAGCGTAGATGGTAACAGCCACATACTCTGTGAAATTCTCTATATTGGCAGTAGGTTATGGATCTAAACACTTCATTGCACTATACTAGCTACATTTTTAAGATCAACACCACTCGGGATGTTTAGCCGAGTCACAAATTTGTGCATGTATGTGAAATCCCATGAAATCGTTCTGAATGTCATTGATATCGATATTTTACGGCTGTGAAGAAAGCGTATACTTTTGAAGAATATTACTACAATTTTTTCAATCAATGCGTCGTAACATTTAGTTGCGACAGGATCTGATAGAAAACTAACACATTATGTTTGGACTTTGGAAGATATAACAAAATTTTCTGGACTTATGTGAGTATCTCGAAATTCGATTACAGTAAATTGTTGGTATCCCTCTCTATAGAAATATACAGGGTGAGATAAGAAACTGCAACAAAATCAAACGCCATCATTTTTACATTTCTTGCTTAAATTTTATTGAATGAAAACAAAAAATGTCGGAAATAACATCACATTTTAGAATAAGTTTAGATTTGTTCGATTTGGTCACCTTTGGCACGAATTATGGCCTTCAAGCGGCTAATGAAACCGTCACACGCTGCCCGAATATTGCTCTGCGATATTTTGGCCCATTTCCGGTGAAGCGCTTGCTTGAGGTGATCGACACTTTGGTATTTCTTAGAGCCAACCTTGCTTTCCAAAATACTCCAGACTCAATAGTCCAACGGATTGGTATCCGTAGATTTTGGTGGCCATTGTGCGGAAATGAAGCCAGGAATCTCATTTTGTAACCATTCTTGGGTGGCGCGTGCTGAGTGCGATGGTGCTAGGTCCTGTTGGAATGTCCAAGGTCTGCAGCCAAAATGTTTGCGTGCCCAAGGCTTTAATACACCCTCCAGAATATTTTCGCGATAAAATTCGGTATTTGTTCTGATGCCACGGTCGATTTATACGAGCGGAGAGCGACCATCGACTGTTATGACGGCCCACATCATCACCATGGCCGGCGATTGAGTTCTGGTGATCAACCGAAGGTGCACATCTTCAGCTGACCTCTTTGGCAAGTAAACACGATCATTTTGTTTTTTTACAAACTGCTGGACAACGAATGTTTTCTCATCAGAGAAAACCAAATTCGGCTGTTCACCATTTTCGCCCAAGCGAAGGAACTCTTTAGCTCTTTTGAGTCTATTTTCTTTCTGTTGCGGTGAAAGTTCTTATAGTTTTTGGAATTTCAATGGCTAATGGAATATTGCGATATATTCAGCTCACGAGCCATATATTTTGATAATCCAAGTCACATTTACCCACGAAATTGTTTTAAATTTGGTATTAACTTGGAGAGGTTGTATTCAAGATTGTATCGTTTGTGGCCCGGTTGTATTAAGTTGTGTCTCGGTAGTAAAAAAATCAAAATTTGTTGATCTTTGGCATGTTGTACCAACCGATTGTAACGTTTGTGGGCATGTCGCATACAATTTCATTTTGTGTTTATTTTTGAAGAGGCAAGACCATTGTTTCACACATCAAAACTCAAATGTGTGATTTTAATGTGTAATAAAATGGAATTTGTATCCATGGTAGAAGAATATAGGTAGACGCGTCGACATATCTGCTGGGACAATGAACTGTCAATCCAATTTGGGAATTGAAAATGTTGAATGAAAAATTATTTAAATTTATAAAAATTGTTGAAATACGTGCATTATAATAGCCTCCGACTGACGTAGTATAAGAAAACATATAAAAATCTACTTATAATTGAAAAACATTTAATTTTTTGACATATCAATGATCCCAAGCGTTGATGCATCTACCTGTATTCTTCTACCATGGTTGTATCGTTTGTGACCGAAACACACAGTTTGAGTACTCTCCAAGTTGTACAACCAGTTGCATCGTGTGTGGCCTGCATAAGACTCGCAAAAAATAAATCAAACAATACAATATATGTTGCCGATTCAATTCACCTTTCGATTACTAGGTTACCACACTCACCCAATCTGCGAAAGCCTTCAAATGTCTAATAGAAGAAAAAAAAACTTAACCATTTCTTCCTAATTGTATAATCATGCAATATAAGTTCTGACTAAATGAAATATTGAATATGGTAGGATGTCCGTTTTCCTTTAAATTTTTAATTTTATAATTTATGGCTACAAATGCAATTTAATCTATTTTTTATTTGCTCTGTATCTGGAGATGTTTTGAATCGATATTAATTGAGAACTCGATTCCACTTAAAAAGAACAACAACAACAACAAAATAGCGACAAAGCACTCTGCAACAAACAAATGTATTTCCAATGCTCTTTGAACAGTAATCTATTGTTGCTACACTTCAAACGCTATTTTTTTGTCTTCTTCTCTTCTTCGTTTTTTGAGAAACATTATTTCGCTCTTTTTGTCGTTGTCTGCGCTTTGCATCTCCAGCCAAAGGATTATAAATTCTAGTCGATGTCATAAATTTTGAAAACTCCAAAAAGTCAACAGTGAAATGAACGAAAGCAAAGCCATGGCGTGCGCCACTGCAAGGAACAATCCCTGATGATAGTCCGGATGAATGATGGTATGATGCAATGAGTGACTGAATGGCCGAGTGAATGGATGTTGTGCCAATTAGAATAGATGGCTCGTGGTCGGGTTGACATTGGTGATTGGATCAAAGAAAGCTATGGCTGCTGACTCCGTAGTCATACTCCACACGAGTGGTGGCAGAGAAGGACAAGTCGACTAAGCCCTGACTTTGTTTGTGGTCGGTATTTCTTTTGACGTCGAACGGGGCACGAACAATTGGTCAGTGTGTGTATGTGTGTGGTTGTAGACAAAAGCAACGAAGGCGACCAGCACAGCAGGAGCAGCATCCAACAACTAAAGACTTTTGACATGCAACAATTTTGATGTCAACGTCGCTATGCTTTTTTTCTGTTGCCGTTGTCTGCCCCAACTTTGACTCAAGTATTACTATTTGCACTTTAGCGTTGAATGAAGCAGAAAGTAAATGATGATAATATGCAACAGAGTAGTGGCTTGCTGTTGATACAGCATAGAACAGCACAGAAATACCAATGTATGATGGAGACTAAATTTGCCAAGTACCATTTGGAGGTACTTCATTGAAGGAGAATGACGGCGGCGACACTGATGAGCACCGACCTCTACAAAGCTTCTCAGGCAGAAGAATTAGAGAGAGAGAAAAAACACGTATTCACTAAATGCGAGTACTTCAGTGAGCAGTCGATGCCCAACTCCAACTCGCTCAGTAGAACTCAAAAAATATGTTGCTAATTGCTAAAGACTGCACGCCAAGCCATAAGCTCATCGACAGAAAGACGACACCGTTTATGCGGCCTGCGGTCGTTACATGCAATGGGTATTTGTAGATAAACACGTCCTTCAACATACAAACAAGTTCCATCACTACCCCCCTCGAGGAGTAATAGAAGAAATACAGAATTTATTGTAAAGGTGGAAAAAGCAGCTACTTTCTGATGTTTCCTTTGATTTTTCATCTGCCCAATAAAATAGATTTGACATGTTCTTTGATGTTTCGTTTATTGGAATAACATTTATATCCGAGAACGCAAATTCTGTGAAATGAAAGAAAATTGTTATGAATTGCCTAATGTCAATGTGCGTTTATAAATAATACGTCAATATGAAATATTTTTATTGCAACTTCAGCCTAGAAAGTAAAAAATTCTCAAGTAGGAAAAAGTCTTTATGAAATATCAGTTCTTTATTAATGCATAAAGGTAGTCAATAAGGGAAACCTCATTGATGAACATAAAGTAAAAAAGGTAACAGGGTTTTTTTCAGAATTAGTGTACAAATCGGTGTTTTTCATCTCAGCCCACCCCTACATTCTTCCAATTGTATGTCTGCCCGTTAGAAACATATTATTCCGACGAAACTGAAACGTAGGATCGCTTGTATTTACATACAGTTGCTACAGAATCTTTCCGGAGAATTGTGTATAAAAATAATAATTCGCAGTGACTTTAATAAGCCTTGGCCGTACAAATATAGAATGTGTCGAATACGAGTATTTCCTCCAGTATTTAATCCAGCAACATGCTACAACCGAACAATACCAATGATGAATCTTCTTCACATTTCCAATTCTATGTGTTCTTCCATTCGAGCATATGTGTGAATGTGTGTACAAATTATATAAGTGGAAGGACAAAAACAAAGAACATTTTTCACATGGACCGGGAGCATATGGTCATATTAACAACCACATCAAAATTTAATTAAAATTCCGTGAACGTTCCACCACGCACGTTAATCCATACAGAAATGCTGCCCCGTTACCCCCAGCTCGGCCAAATGCTATCTGACGCCATGACAAATTTACCAAGAATACCTAGGTATCAACATAACAACATGGTTCGGCGATGTAAGTAATACATCAGAAAACACGCATGAGAACACAACGCAACATCATAATTTTCTCATAACACAGAGCGCTGGACAATAGCAACAGTGGTGGAGCAGCTGCCTATTGGAGTTGGCATAGCTCAGTCGACCCAGGAAAGTCAAATATCCACATGACGCACGTGTTGTCTTCATACATGACAAACGCACTTACTTGCCGTGTTCTGGGGATGTTTTCAACAGTTGCTGGCATCCCCCCGTACAAAGGGACAGGACAAAAGCTTTAATATTTGTTAAATGATAAAATCCCTTCAAATCAACTCTTCTTCCAACTAACCCAAAGTTCGTGTATGTGTGTGGGTGGTAAGGGTACGACTGTATGTATGCGTGGTATTAGAAAGGCTTACCGGCCTGGAGATGGCATTTCAGAAAACTGGTCATTGAACTACTATAATGAATGAATGAACGAATGAAAGCATTGTTCCTTTTGTGCTTTTGTTATCCAATTTTTACCCAAGATTTCTCTGAGCAACCACTTCCATCCATGTCCTACTCCCACTGGTCAACTTTCATGAACAAAACGTTTGCTAATGTCCCATATTCCATATAATGACTTTATGTCGTCCTAGTCGAAATGGGAAGATCACAAAATGAGGTATAAATGGTATTTGAAGGTAGAATACGAAGTACAAAAAAAATATTTTAAAATGTAATAAAACTTTTTACAAACATTGTTTCTTTTCGATTTAATAATTAATTTCGGCATTATAGAAAGATGTTGTCCAAGTCTGCGTCATTGAACTTTTAACTAATATTTTTGCTTAGCCGTCTTTGGGGAAAGGATATGATTCCATGGCCCTGTTTTTTATTTAACCAGCAATGGGTAGATCTTTAATTTTTTTCTACACCATTCGAAAATATCCCATTTCGAACAGTAATTTTCAGGTAGAATATTTTATGTGTGGATCATGTACGCTAAAAAGTATTATTTTGTATAATATTTTTAAACGTGTTTTTCTAAAAATACTTTCTTAATTTCAAAAAATAGTCGAAAAACAGTACCACAAAGTATTATTTTTATACCCTCCACCATTCATAGTATGGAGGGTATATTAAGGTCTTTCTGAGTACTTTACCCTCTGGAGGAGAATTGTTTATATAGGTCCACGATATCGTATAGCCCCCATACAACGGTACCCCCCGATATTCGGTATTTTGATGATTTTAGCCACATTTTCCAATGAACGCGTCTGAAAATCCACACAAGGTGTTCTTTCTGAGTAATTTACCTCTGGAAGAGAATTCTTAATATAGGTTCCCGATATCGTATCGCCCCATACAACGGTCTCCCCGATATTCGGTATTTTAATGATTTTAACTACATTATTCACGGATTTTTTTCAAGTTTCGTATTTCAATATTGTAATGCCTAATGAAAAAATTGCCTATTCAGGTTCACGTCTTTGTATAGACTCCAATATAACTGTTATATTCGGTATTTTTAAGATTTTCCAAATTCGTTCCAAATGGTGGAGGGTATTCAAAGTTCGGCCCGGTCTTTCGAAATGTTACAATACTTTTTGTGAAATTCTTTACTCATTGCAATTCACACCTGTGTTTGCCGCTTGTAAAACTTTTGGATATAAAAATATATATGCTTCCAACTTCTAAATTGTAAAATCCCAATATTTCATTGCTTAGTTGATGACATACCAAAATAGTGTCGCCAAATCATTTTACTGGCCGAAGTTTTGAAACATTTGAACCAATAAACTCCCTAAAATACTTCCACTTTCATTTTATAATGTACTAGCTGAACCCGGTGCGCTACGCCACCCCCTTTTATTTTATATGCATTCAAAATTTCATATACGAATATTTTTTGGATTAAAAAAAAAATAATAAAACAAATACAGAAACTTAAAAAAACTTTATTATTGTAATACTTTAATGCGGAAACAAACAAATAGCTCGGTCTACCAACGCGCGAACATGCCAGGAACAGCTGACCATGAGAAAAGCAGAAACATGCCAAATTTAGTCCGCGTACTCGAAAGGATTGTCCATCGGATTTATCAATTTCATAGCAAATGCCAAGCGTGCAGGAAACTGCAATCTTTTGAAGTTGAGTGGCATTTCTCTTGCTTTAGGGAATTAGAGTTAGCAACATGCTTCCCCGTAATAATCGTAGCAATGCAAAGGTGTTGTAGGTCAATGCTTTTTAATAAAACCATATCCCAATCTGAACCGATTTCTATAAAATTAGACAAAATTTAATTTTATACCAAATTCAGTCACACCGTACATATTTAATTGAAATTGAAGGTACATACCGTGGTTGGTGAATCGAATATGTAAATTGGCCGAGAATATATAACCAATTTCTTATTAATTAGTCAAATTTATTATTGTAACCAAATTCCGCCACACATTCTGAATTTCATATGTCCGAACATATCGTGTTTGGTACATAATATACATGAATTCGGCCGAAATATATATATAGGAGCTATACCCAAACCTAAACCGATTTCAATATAATTTAACAATTTTTTTTCGGAACCAAATTTCGTGTCTCTTCCTGAATATCATTGGAATCGGATAACCACATCGAGTGGCATGAATCATATATGTAAAATCGACCGAAGATATGTATGGGAGCTATATCCAAATCTGAACCGATTTCAATGTAATTTGACAACTTTATTTTCCGATCAAATTTCGTCACACATTCCAAATTTCATTGGAATCGAACAAACATATCGTTCTTGGTGCATCAAACAAACGAAATCGGACGAAAATATATATGGGAGCTATTTCCAAATCTGAACCGATTTCAATATAATTTGGCAGAATTATTTTTGTTCCAAATTCCGTTATGCATACCAAATTTGGAGACTGTATCTGTAATCGATCAAAAATCTAAATTTTTGGGAGGTACCTCCGATTCTGATGCCATATCTTCGGTTCCAAGTGGAATTTCAAAATTTTTTATAGCTTATGTTACTTTCAGGCGATGTTCTGGTATACTTGGAAATTTTCAGGAAAATCTGTTTAGCGGTTTTGAGTCCATAAATTACAAACAAACAAACAACATTTTCCTCTTTTATAGACGTAGATAGAGTCATCTGAGGTCAAAATTGATTTTTTCTTGGCATAGTAAGGAATAGTCTATAATATACATCTCGGCCTTAAGCTTCGAAAATAGATTATGTTTTTGCTAGCAACACATTTGAGAATATCTTTAATTGGTTTATTCACTTGCACATACTTTCTATATTACCACGAATTATTAAATCCACCTCGTATCACTTGTAACGGTTATTTGGTATTGTCACATTATAATCAATGTTTTTCATCCATCTGATGACGACGTCCAGCATCAAACTCCTGCGCAATTGTTTGCACAGTTGTCTGTCACAGATTCATCCTTGATATGCTTTAAAAAGGAAGTCCAGAAATCGATGTATCTTTGCCTTTGAGTACCCAATAATGCATCATACCCAGCACCAGCAACATCATCCTCTTAAAATATTCGTTGTCCGTACTTTTGTCTTTACTCCCGGCTCAACCCAAATTGGAAATACAAGACAAAACGACTATGAAAGATACCGAAAAAATAAACTAAACGATTTTCAACTTGTTTTTGATTAGGGTCAGCACACACAACATCCGCAGACACAGAGGTAGGATAAAGGCTACCTTTTTGCCGGGAACAAAAAATTAAAACTGGACATGCAAGACAAAAAGTTACTTTATGAAAGGTACACCTAAAGAAATTTTCGACACCATTAGCCGAAATTCTTTTTTCGAGTAAGTCGCACTAACGTTTTTTTCTTGTTCTCGTATAACGTTGTCATTCACATAAGTGTAATATTTGGAATTTAACTGTTGTTGGGGACAAAGCCGACCATATAATGCATGATAAATGAAGGAAACCTTTACATACATATCGCTCATTTACTCAAACGTGTCATATCTCAAAAAGTTTCTCAGTTTCGTGAATATTTATGAGTTTATTAAATAATGAATTTAAGACAATAATTTGCGAAAAGATCAGGTACCAGTTTCGAATTTTAGAGCAAGATCAAGCATGGTTTCATGTATTTAAGTGCTTCACAAACTTAAACTCAACTTTGTTGACTTATGTTAAACCGGAAGTAAAAAACTGTAACTCCTTGAGTTCTGTAGATTACAATACGATTTAACAACTATTTTTAAGTAAATGAGTGATATTGTTTGAATGCTTGCATATGGTTTATCAGACCAAATATGAAGATTGAATCTGAATTAAGACGGAACATATTAATGGGAGTTATGCCTTTAAAATGAATTGATAACAATATTTTATAATGTCTCTCACCAAATATCATTGATATCAGGTTTATTTTATCTTACAAATAAGTTTAACTGTCAAATCGACAAGAAACAAATTTATGTATATCAGAGTAATATTAACATCTGAACGTATTTCCACCAAAAGAAAAATGATCTACAACGGACCAACATGAAGAAATCAACTGAGAAGATCTATCAGTTGATTTCTTATCGTAAAAAAGTTCTGAGAAGCTCTTCATAGAAACTATCAAACTCTTGTTTAAATCTAAATCAATCTCAAATACAGAATGCATGCCAATTTCAAACTTTTTAGAAATGTTCGTTCGTGTCGGATAATATAATACATTTCCAGTGATATTTTTATACCCTACAACACTATGTGTTGAGGGTATTATAAGTTTGATTGGGCCAACAATTATGTAACACCACGAAATATTGGTTTCCCACATAGGAAAGTATATATGGACATTCCTATCTCGCCGAGCTGAGTCGATCTAGCTATGTACGTCTGTCCATGTTAATTTGTAATCACTCGACAGGTCGCAATTATGGCCCGATCTTCACGAAATTTAGAATGTAGGTGGGGCTAGGGTGAGAATAGAACCCTATTTCTTTTGGAGATGATCGCATAATATTTAGGGGTTGAAATGGACCAAAAACTGAAAAATTCCTGATTTTGCAGTTGCTTTACAGGTCGCAATTATAAACCAATCAAAGCGGAAGTTAGCATGGGGCTAGAGCTTAGGGCTGGGCAGAAGCATTCCAATTTTGATGGTCATTGGGTAATATTTAACGGGTAAAATAGGCCATAACATTTTTGTTAAATAAAAGTCAAATTGTCCATTAAACCGCAAATATTTTTAAACCCGGCGAAATCACATATAGTCAATTCTGACCGTTACGTAGATGCCGATAGTAAATATATCGGTTATATATAGCGAAATATATACAATGTGTATATACAAAGGAAGGGGATGTTAGTTAGAATGGTTATATCTCAAAAATGGCTGGACCTATTTTGACAAATTTTGTCAATTCAGAATGACCTCTTTACATAAAAGTATAAAATCTAAAAAAACGCAGAAAAATATGCCAATAAAGATGTTAATATAGATTTTGTAGTATACAGATGAGTCTAAATTTGGAGATACGGAGGGGCTTCTTGCTTTTGGAGATGATATTTAGGGGTTCAAATTAACCAAAAACAGAAATGTTTTTCCGATCACACAATTGAAACCAATCGACACGCCTGAGAAGAGAGTTAAGGACATGGAAGAATTCTAGCATTTTGGATGACCATTGGATTATATTTATCTGTAAAGTAAAATGGTCTTCAACAACTAACAGCCCGACGGAGTGCATAAATGTTGGGCAAATGTCCCTAGTCAAAATCCTAATTTCAAAAGCAAAATCTTCCAATATGGATTTTGATATAAGGGGGCTTCTAACATATTGTTGTTTATGATATATTTTTGAAATTGGTGACATATATGAGTGAAAGATATGCTTAGTGCGTCGAAAAATAAAATCGATTTGTTAATTTGAGTTATTTCTACCAATTTGAACCGTTTCTACGGGAATTTTGGTGGAAACTACTTATCTCTTACAATTAAAATTTTTTCCCACTAACTTTAACACAATATTACCTTTGTTGTCGTAATTTGTTTTATCTCAAAAAGTAAATTTATCTATTTTTAATTTATTAAAAACTAGATGGCCCGGTCCGCATTGCCGGCTCGTAGTTTTAATCTTTAATGTAAATTTTGTATAAAACTAAATAGAAATAGATACCTATGGAAGGAGGGCAAAATAATTTCTGAATACTCAACGTTTATTACGCTTTTACACTCATTATCATAATTCAATGACGATTTAAAATCACTATAGATCGACGGACGTGGGGACTATACCAAAATATCTACCTATGTTGACATTTTTCTCTACTCACAAAATAGCCTAAATACAGCAAAATCGATTGGAAAATGTGGTCAAGACCCTCGAAATAGAGAAGCCAAGTTGCCAAATAATGGCCAAATCAATAGAAAAACGTGGCCCAGAATCCGATAATAGCTGAAATCAGGGATACATACAGGATACATACTTATAATTTTTGAAAGGAAATTTTCTTCAATTTAAGATCTCAAATTAACAAAATTTGAAATCGGTGTAAACTCTTATTCTTATTGGATTGCATCAAAGTTGAAACTTTATCGTAAATTTTGAGAAGTATAGAGCCAAATATTTGAGCCCAATTTTTTATGGTTAAGGTTATAATGGGTCGTAGCCCAGAACCCCTTTTGGATTTTGATATACTAACCGAATAACTTCCACTTAGAATTCCCCAACCCCGATATTGGCCCCCGTATATAGGTATCTGCGATTTAGGTATTTTGAAGGTTTCGGAAAAGTTTTCGGAGGATATTTATTTCTATTAATTTTTCAATTAATTTTACCATTCATATAGTCCGCATATTGCATTCAGCATTTCACTGATTGCAGTGCCAAGGAATTTTGCATTTTGAGTTCACATTGAACCGATTATTGCCATATAAAAAAGGTAGGTTCACTTAACATTCGATTCCATTGAAGAAATTTTCCATTCCATTCAGTTTCGCCACCACATAGTTTGTTACTACACCCGCCACCCAAAAAAGTTAATTAAATTGAAAAAACCGTTCGTACGCGAAAAAATATTGGATTTTTTCTTATCTTATACTCTTCAGAAATTAAATTATTCGTATAGTTCCACTTACACAATAAATACATAAAATCTGTAAATAACAGTTTCAACAGTCCGTTGTCGCTATACTTTTGCGAATATCACAAGTAATCTCATGTTTGCCCTCCTAAAATCATCAGATTTTGGACTATCTTAAGCCGTTGAACCACTGAATTTAGTGCCAATTATTTTTCTATAACACCCCTACCAAATACCTGCCGCCCTTTTTCCACCACAAGTATTGGAGACATGCATTTACATGAATGATTCAAATGATGAATGAAGGCAACTAAAAAGATTTTGACACAATGACATAATTGGCTTTCACAATTCCGTCATATACCGGATTTGTGTGAGCACCGCTGTTTTAAGACCTCTAAACATATCATCAGAGATTAATGCACGCAACACCAGGGCGTATGATGAATCTCAACTCTGCTGCTAATGATGATCATTCGCCAACGTGTCTTTGTTTCGATCGACTTCGGTATTCATAATTATTTGGTGTTGTTGCTCTTGTTGTTGTTGTTACTTTTTCCAGTGTACTAGGGAAGTATATTTTGAAATATTCTCTTTAACAACTTGACCGTTAAGCTGTGGTAATACTTTTGAGTTTTGTGTAGTTGTTGTTATTATTGTTGATTTATGCTGTTGTCATAAAGATTCGTAAAGAGCACTTACGTATGTATTAGTTTGGAATATGTGAATGTCTGTGTGTGTGTGAGTTGTGTGTAACTGCATATGTGTGGCTTTCCAATCGTTCTAACTGTCTTTTTTGTCCCCATTTTTGCAACAGAAATTCGAGAGACTTTTTTGGGGGTTTCTCTACCACGGTAGGTGTTCCGTTGCAAGCCTTACATACTGATGTGTGTATGTGTATGTGTGAGCAATTTTTTCTGTTGCTCCAAACTTTTTTATTCGCATTTAGTCATTTTTCCTTTTTCGTTTTTTTTTTTTTTTTGTTTTTCTTTGTGTCTTTTGTGGCCGTGCCAGTATGGATGGGCGAGGGATTTTCTCAACTAACGAGTGACTTTGTGCACAAAAATCACACACAAATCCACACACACACAGAGGGTCACACCACTGTTGCTTTTGACGTGACTTATCAAAAACATATTAAAAGTCCACTTTGTAGTTTTGTTTGTTGATTAGAACAAATGATTTCTGTGCGATGCCTTTTGTACTTTGAGTCTGTCCAAATCTCTGCGTTTTTGGACCAATACCACATAAGAGGCCATGAGCCTTTGCGTGCTCGCCATCTCACATGTGTATTTGTGAAATGTTTGTGTTAAACAAGTTAAAGAAGTTGTCCGAAATGCCAAAAAAGGGAAAACTTTTTGACTTATCACACACGCACATTCAAACAAATGGTGAGCCAGTTCGGTATCTGTTTGCGTAGGCCCATATGTGTCATCGTTTAATATGTGCTTAAAAGTTTTTGGATTTGTCTGTCCGCTCCGTGGCCCTCACAGAAGTTTGCTTCTTACAAGTTTATCATTAATTTTATCTGTTAAAATAATAGGCTGTTTGTTTCGTTTGCTTTCCATGAAAAACGAATGATTATGACATTATTTTTTAGCAGCACTGGAATCTTGTCGATTAAATGTGTACTTTAAGGCTAACTTTCGTCAACTTTGGAAAAGTCGTTCTGGTTCCTAAGTAGTTTCAACGAATAAGAGTTAAATAATTAGAGGTAGAAATAATCTACTTCTGATACCAAAAATATTAAATGTAAAAAAGTGATAACGTTGAAACGCTAACATTTAAAAGCCTTGACAAAGAGGAGCAAACTGTTGAATATAAAATCAGGGACATATATAATTATTTGTTCTAAATTGACACTTAACATCATGTTTAATAGGTATTGCAGAAGCTGCTTGGCGAAAGGTTCAAAATTGAAAAATATAAAAAATCAAATCTGATATATAGTTCCTCCCGGTGGTTGTTGTGAACCAACCTAATGTAGGTACATGCATGTAATGATGAGCTAAGCTCTTTGAAATTATCGACTTATTATTATTGTTAAGCATAATGTTTTATGCAAAGAAGAACGAATGTGCCGAAACGTCGCACTCTCTTTGATTTCTTCATCACGACCTCAGCGATAACGATGGTGATGATGGAAATGAAAAGAAATGAAATATCCCATTTGCGAAGGAAAAAGAACATTCGATACTTTAATCCACTAATAGTACGTGTTCCCAGCCAAAGCATACGTGGCTGCCAACCAGCCAGATGTGAGAAACTCAAAATACAACACGTGTATGTTTGCGCTTTGTCGGGTGGATCTGACGAGTAATCCAAATCTTGGTACATTCATTTGATGACTTTAAAGACAGCATCTTCTTTGGTGTACCACCCCAGCCATATCCCTTCGTTGCCACCCATTTGCCGGCGATTGCAATCACATTCACACACACACACACATACATACACACACCGACAAACCAGATTGATTTTCATCACACGTTGATATCATCAGAAGCACGTAGTGATTATTTTTTGGGGAAAAGCTCTAATTGTACAAAGCAAATCAGTGGCTCAAAGTTAACAACAGCAAATAGGTATGAAACGAAAGGCAGAATGACAACAACAAATAAGGGATACCCACCATCCCGACCTGCGGATACGGTTGGTATTACAGTCACCACAGGCGACTGAGGACTCTTAGATGCAAACAAACAACAGCCGAAGTGGAGAGTGTGAAAAACGCTACTGAATTTCTTAATGAAATTTTATCATTTATTTGTAATCAGCGAAATGTCCCACGAACGACGGATCTGCAACCCCGACTCTGCCGTTGATTGGAGTGACGGAATGGAAACATTCAGGTCTTATTAGAGTTTGCATTGAGTGTTTCCACGGAAAGCCAACAAAGACATTAGTTCCCTTTGAAGATAAGACCCCACCTCCACTCGTAATTTAACAAAGTCAAATTAGAAGTTGATGACGAAATATGAATTCCGCATGTTTTGGCAAATGCGTTTCGATTTCAATTCAGATAAGGCGCATACAGATGTCGGTACATATGTTTACGGAGTAGCTTTCGGAGGCATCTATAAGCTGAGGTGAAAACATCAAACAATGTAATGCCATTACCCATTAGTTTTAATGATTTTCCCGCATTGTCCCGAATTCTAATAGAAGATTGTAGCGAGATAGAAGGCACCACTGAAACAGTTGTATTAAATGTTTAGACTTTAATATCTCTGTGAATCATAATTTGATATTTGAATTCAATGAAAACAAATGCTTCATTGGTTGGCATATATGTAAATGAACTTCCGAAATGAACTCAAAGAAAATACGCTTTGTTAGAGTGATCAATGAATAATTGACGAAACTTGGAGATGTAGATATCTTTTATAATTGAACAAAAATTTGACAGAAAGTTGTCCGTAATTAAAATAATTCATACACCATATAGCCACACTGTTTTATTAACCTTCAAGTGAATAAATGACGCAGTCTTTTTAGTCCTTCTTTTTTAGTCAGTCTTTTTCAAGTCAATATGTTCCACAAAATTATTTGACATGAAATTCTACTATGAGTCCTGGAAAACTTCAAGAGCCTAAATCGTACATAAACGCCAGGAATTTGTATTTATTAAAAACACATTTTATGGGTAAAAGAAGCGATTTTGTGCTAAAATCTCCAATAAAGCATAATCTTAGAAGGATGATTTCATAGAGAAAAATGTTCACCAAACTTCAAGTCACCAAAAAAAATAAATCTATATTTCTACAGTAAATCAAAAAATAAATAAATAAATAATCAATGTTAGCCAAAAAAAAATCCGAAAATACACACAAATTTTTTTATCAATTTTTCCTAGGACTTTTTTCGAGCTTACATAACATTTGGTTATAGGCATAAGGTTTTAAAAACAAATATTCTAGACAACATAAATTTGTAAATTTCAGAAACAACCAAATATCTAGGTACAAATTTTTTATGAAAATTACACTCAAAATTCATGTACAAAACGTGAAAATTATTTTTTTGCTTTTTTACTTAAATTTAACAGGTATTCAAACCGAGCCAAATTCCCACTTTATACTTAATTATTTGGGGTATAAATCAGAGGCTAGAATTATTTTAGATCAAACTTCATTGTAAAATTTATATACTTAATATGTACCATAAAACCAGAATACACGTTGTGTTAGAAAAAACCTTGTTTATTTCTGAAAAATTTAGAACCGCTTTCAAATTTGCTGCAAGTTTTCTTACAATTTCACTGTTCAATAAGCCGTATGGGTTGCGGAAAATTGGTTTCGAAAACACCCGTTTATAGATTAAAGCCCCAAAGGAGTTCTGGGCTCTTAGGCTCAAAGTGGTTAAGAGCTTCATATAGTTCTGACAAAATACAAAGAGACCCAGTGTGAGACATATTTCACAATAATTAGGATATATAAAAACCCTTTTCACAAAAAAAACCGTATTGAAATTGGTGATAATCGGACAAGATTTAGATATAGCTTCCATATATTTTCTACTGATTTCGGATTAGTTGTGCACCAAATGACCAATATCAGTCCAAATGACCTGAAATTCGGCACATCCGACCGAATTCAGTCTGGAAGCAAGAAAGAAGAAAATCTGTTCAGATATAGGTATAGCTCCAACATATATCTTTAATCCGATTTGGGGTTTTAACCTCTTCGCATGCGTAATATGCACTCCACAAGAACGATAGTAAGCCCAAATGGACTGAATTTTGGCAATTACGACTGAATTCATCCTAGAAGCCAGTACCTCAAATTTGATGTAAATTGCTTCAGATATACCTATATATATATATATATATATATATATATATATATATATATATATATATATATATATATATATATATATATATATATATATATATATATATATATATATTATATATATATATATATATATATATATATATATATATGTATCAACCGATTTGGTGTTTTTAAGTGCCTCACATTCGTAACGTGCTCCCACAAGACTTATATTTGGTGCCAGATATCAGATACAGCCCACAAATAACTCTGAAAAATTGCATCGGTTCAGATTTGGATATAGCTTCCGTATATCTCTTAAAACCGATTTCGGGTTAACTGTGCACCAAACTGCCAATTTCAGTCCAAATAGCCTGAATTTTGGCACATCAAACAGAAATTAGTGTAGAAGCAAGTACATCAAATAGCTTTAGCTGTCATATATATGTATATGCTACCTAAAAAGTGGCTTCATTCAATATTTCAGACTAACAAATTCTTAAAAAAAAATATGCATTATAGATTTTTTTACGCCAAATCTAATGTATTTAGTATTTTTTAGGATTTTTAACTACACCGACCTCTCCATGTCAGACAAATCAAACCAAATATTAGAATTCTGAAAATTAGAACAGAATTTTTGCGCGAATCAGACACTAAGCGAGCCAATCAGATATTCATATTTCAAAATTAGTTTAGTTGAATTGGACGTACTTTATATTAGGTACCTATGAACCGATGAAAATATTTCCATTTCCTTTTAAATCCTATGGATACAAATGTATTTTCGATTACCTGCATACGGATATCAATTTTGTATGGAAGAACACACTGTCATGTGTATATTTGTTTGTGTGACACGATTAAGTGAAAATGCGAGAACCTTCTCATACACAGCAGTACATCGTGGTATAATAGAGGCCCTATAAATAAATGCTACAAAACAATTAAATTAAAAAAGTAAAAAGTGTTTTTTTTATCCATCAAATAACTTTATTTACAAATATACCTATATAAATTCCAATCAAAAGCCATGGGCTACTGATTACTTTCTGTAGCCTCTTGATTAAATACACCCACTGAGGAGGATGTGATATTAATTATTGTTTTTTATGCTATTCTATTTTTAAGACGCTCCCAATTATTCGTTTCAATTGTCAATGATTTAGCCAGGTTTATTCCTTATTTTTGCTACAGTAACATGAGTTTTATATTGAAATTAAACCCATATATTCATGGGCCCCATCGATCGTACTGGGCCTTGCCAAATATGCCACCTTTGAAATGTCCTTATGCCAATGGTACGCACACATGCACACACGCATGTGTTAGTGACACCATAGTTGTTTGGTATATTAAGCATAACCACAAGCTACAATTTAACGAGAACAACAACAGACAAAACAACAAATCCATTATAGCACTGGACACCCAGACCGGGGAGAGGGAAACGGAAGCATTATTGGTCATCGTCAATGGCATGAGTGTTTTGTGCAATTCCACATTGTCAGTGACATTCATCGGGCCTTTGGGCGAAAATCTGTTTGCTGGCGTTTGCGGTTCCTTCGATGTGCGTTAGTGTGTGTATGTGTGTGCGCACATTGCTACCAGATTTTGAGAGTGGCTAGGCCTATGCGTGAGTCAGTCAGCTAGCTCCTTTATTGTAGACTTCAATTTCTATGAAAATCAAAAATCCGCCGCTAGGCAATTGGATATAATTTCTAATTATTCGCTTGAGCGCAAACGACTAACAGCATTTTTGCCAAGAAACGAAACCGGAAAATATGTTTTTCTCTTCGAAACACCCACAGCCTGGCAATGAAAAATGACAATTTTTTCCTACAACAGCGTATGGTCCTCTGCCGTCATTGGATATGTATATGGGACGTAGGCAAATTGTTTAGATATACCGGGTAATTGAATTCAGTAGCCATGGGGGGAACAAAGAAAACATTTCTCATTGAGTGTTTGTCTGAACGTGGCAACACATCTTTAATGTTTACTCCAATTCATGAATGTACGCTGGAAGGACTTGAGTACGCCTTCTACCACAATTATTAAATAATCAACCTCATCATAATTTTTAAAAAGACTGAAAAGATCGAAAATAAATTGCACAATTGGAATATGGGGATACATGACAATGGAATTTAAATATTCGATGTTGTCCTCGATTATAGGACATGCTTCAGAATACAAAAATATATAAAATGTATGCCAGTCTTCTATAGATAGAAGACCTCCTAAGGGTCATACAAAACAAACTTCAAGTTTTTTGTGGCATATATATAACTTATCCCTCGTACAGGGTCAACCATGTGATGATGCGCCACTACTCAACACAAACAAACTGTTGTCAACGTTTTTAGTATATCTGTAAATACTTTATTAATAAATTAATTAAAATAGATTCCCGCTTTTGAATTAAATTTAACTGCAATTTATCAAAACTCTTTATATTTGGGTCATTAGGTCTCGTCCTGATTACGGAAATAAAAAAAATATATATATTTCCCATATCTGTCCAACGGTTCCTTAGTATGCTCTAACATCTTTAGGGATAATTTGGTAACTACAGATGATACCCTACACTGCACTCTCATACAGGGTAATATCTCTTTGTCAATATTTTTGTACAAGGCAAAAGCTGACAATGTATACCCACCGCTCAATTTGATGATCAAAACAAAACCACACTTTAAGATGATTTATGAATGTCCGTTCTTCCGCGTGAACATGGGTTTTTTTTAAGCAAAGTAATGTCAGTGGTAGAACCTTTTTTAAATTGGCGATCAATCACCATAGATATATATAATAATATATGCTATAGATTCTATGAATGTATTTCTTTCGATTAGGTATTTAAGACCCCTAAATATGCAAATGCGAATTCCATAATAATGTTTTCATAATTTGGTCACGTTTGGCCAGAATTATGGCCTTCAAACGGCCAATGAAACCATCACACGCTGCCCGAATGTTGCTCTGCGGTATTATGGTCCATTCCCGGCGAAGCGCTTGCTTGTGTTTATCGACATTTTAATACTTTTTAGTACCAACCATGCTTTCCCAAATTCTTAAAACACAAGAGTCCAACGGATTAGTATCCGGAGATTTTGGTTGCCATTGTGCGATGGTGCTGAGTCCTGTTGGAATGTCCAAGGTCTGCGGTCAAAATGTTTACGTGCCCAAGGCTTAAATACACCATCCAGAATATTTTCGTGATCTTTGCCAAATTTTATCAAGATCGGTTCAGATTTGGATATAGCTTCAATATATATATCAAATGGGCAATACAAGTCCGAATTTAAAAGATACAAATGCTTCGGCATACTTAGTCTTCTGAACTTTAAACTATAATTATAATCATAGCGTGTATAATTGAATTCTCCCATAAAAACGTTTAATTGTTACGTGGAGCTCTACTAAATTAGCAAAGTGGTGTAGGGTATCATAAAGTCGGCCCCGCCCAACTTTAAGACTTTCTTTACTGGTTTTTTAATTTAAATCGATCTTAAGCCTCTGCGATCAATGATTTATTAATTATTTTGTTTCCCCATATATTTGATTATCTGTTACTGGTAGTCCTACAAAATATACAGAGTGATTTAGGGTAGCGTATGCTCAATATATATATATTCAAATTTTGAACTTTTATCGATGAGCGATAAGTCAGAGCTTTTCGTGTTCTCGCCTGCGAAGGGTCAGTTATTATTATTGTCATCATTGACAGTAAAAAATGTAAAAAAGACATATTTGTATGATTCTAATTTAAAATAAACTTGGGTTGGATGGTGCCCAATTTTGCCTCGCCGGTGTATATCCTTTCTTAGCTAATTTCAATGACGTCTGGCGCCCAACGACAAATGCAAATCTACCGGAGGATGAACATCTTTTCAAGTGTTTGTTGTTTGTTGAATACATCATTGCAATATTGTGACAGTATTAAGTGGCATTCAAGTAACGCGAGCAAACAGACATACCAGCACGAGCTCGTCCTGATGCATACATATACATGTTCCCCCTCACACGCTCTTCAGGCACTTGTGAACACGAAAGAAGTCATGGCAAATGAGGGGGTGGTGGCGCAGAGACAGGAAACATGTTCGAAACAATAAAAAACGAACCTTGTGCATCAGATATTTTACCTAAAATTAACAACAACAACAGCAACATACTCAGCATGGGAGTTGGAGAGACTCGAAAGAGACAACAGTGCACTTGAGTAGAAAAACTCTTAACTTTAGAATAAACAATGACGGCATGGCGTGTACAACCCGAAGAGTGCTTGGAGGTTGTCTGTTATTCAAATAAATGAAAACAACAGACAGAACGAGACATTGCCGGGACCTTTGTGCAAAAGAGTTTAAACCCTTAAACGTTTGATAAACAATTATGGGAAATATTGAGAATGTTTGGCAAGGAATATCAGTCCTAATGCAAGCCTTAAGCTCTATGGAGAAAATGTTTAACAAACATTAGTGCCCAGTTTTGTTTGTGTAACTACCAAAAGGATAATGGTTTTGGAGCACAACAATTTTGAACAAGAGCTGACCAAACAACGTTCATTTTCGGTGTGTCCACCTAAAACCCCTTAATTTGCATATTTCCCTCGAACATTCGCCCCCTTTTGCCCGTTGTAGTCGTAGAATATTTGGAATTCCAAAAGAAAGTGTATGTGTCTTATCTGTGTTGCAGGCCATGTTGCAATCTTTTGTTTGCTTCGAAACAACAGCAACTGAACAACATATGACAACAGCCAGTGGTTCGTTAAAACCATTTTTCTCGCATATTACAACCGCTGAAGCTTAAAGATAAATACAATTTGCTACGGCATCCTACTCCTGTGTCGTTTTCCACATTGACAACCTAGTCTGTCACCGCTCGGCCCCCGCCACCAGAGAGGCGTGGGAGGACCTTCAAAGGATTATGAAAGGGATTTGCTTACTAATGTGTTTCACCTGCCGTTACTCTGGCTAGGAAGCACAAACAACAACAGCCAGCCCACCATGACCGTACAGCTGAAACGGGCACAGGATGCCTGCGCATAGTTCCATCTAATGTTACAGTTTTAATGGGAAAAATGTTCTCCTTTGCAGCATTTCCATTATAACTGTCCCGAGCAAACGTATTGAATTCCCGATGCACACACCTCGCCCTCACAATGTATGTGTCATGCGGATGTGGGTCCTTTGGATTGAAATGCAGATTCCACATAGTTATCGTTTCATTTCGTTATTGCTGCATCCATCTTGCATCCTCATCAGAGCCACTGCCAGTGCCGGGGCCGCTGATCAAAAGTCAGCTTAAATTTCACTTCATATTACGCTTTATTGTGCTCTGCTCATCGCTCCGAAAGTGCTGTTGTCATCAAATTTCGTTTGGAGTGGCCTTTGGCTTCAGCAATTCCATCTTGACGTTACCGTTGTTGCTGCCGCAGTTTTTGATGCCAAAGTAAAATTGACTTTTTGTGTCGTCAGGTGTTTGTTAACACACACACATACACAAACACAGATGGAGAGAGAGAGAGAACGTTGTTGGTTCGACCCTCCAACCTGATATTTTAGTTTCGTTTCACGTTAATTCAAACGAAACATTATTAAAAATGAAAATCGGTTTGGGTTGCTCGGTTATTTGTGCACGGTGCACTGGGAATGTTTTAAGCTCTCGCGGACTGTGTGAAGTATTCCACAAGTTCTTCATATTTCCAAAATAAATGTTGATAAATTCGCATTTCAAGAGATATACAAATATCCGATAAGTGTCATCGGAAACAAGCCACGAAAAAAATGTAATAAAATATTATTTTTTCAGTACTGGAAGCAGAGACACTTTGATTGCATTCTGAAAAATTAAAATATGCTACATCAAAATATTGAAATCATTGGCTTTAAATTTTTTAAAAAATAAAAAAAAAATCTAATAAACGGTGAATCTTAACGTCTTAACGTTGAAGACTTCAATGAGGTTATAAGAAGATGAATACTGTATCAGCCAGTAAATATTGAAAGATGGCAAAGAAATCATCCTTTTAAAGGAACATTGAAAAAGTTTCAAATGTACTATTTTCCGCCAAATTAACCTAATGTGAAGCCTTTTTCAAAATCAGCGATTTCATGGGAAGAACAAGTAAGACCGATGTTTGTGAAAGCTATATTTAGGGTCAAATCATGGCAGTTGATAAATTGTCGAATTTCGGTTGCATAATTAATATATTTTGATACCTCGAAATGTCTATTTATAGCTTATTTTGTTGAAAATTCTGATAGAAATCTTCAAAATAGAGAAAATCTAAGGGCACCTTTATATGGGGGCCATAAGCGACTTTCAATACTAAACACTCCTGGTGTATAAAAAATATGCATGCCAAAACCCATTTATTTATCTTGAAAATTGTAAGCTCCATTAAGATTTCCACAAACGTCTTTAAATTTGGAATGTCATGCTAATTACGAGTATATATGTGCTTGTTGGACCTATGACGAATATTTGGAAATGTTTCAGTCGTCATCCCGACTAGTTCATACATGCTCTATCGTATGGTAGATATATAATGGAAATACTATTTTTAATTTCATCATCAACCGCCGCATAAATGCAGGGTTAACTAATTATAAAACATTTTTTTTTTTTTTTTTTGAGAATATTGAATATTGTGACGAATATTTTGACGAAAATTTTATGATGTTAAGTTTTATGGGTCTTGAACGCAGGAGCTCCTTAGCTGGAATCCTGAAAGGAAACCTGTTCTAACATTTCATCTCAAAACTTTAAAAAACATCTCTTTCTACACGATTATGTTGCCCAAATCAGTCTAAAAAACAAATAAAATATTATATAGTTTGCTGTGGAATAGAAATTATTATATTCCAAGTTTTTTATTTCAGCATTTCTTCATATGTATTCGGGTAGAAACATTATTTTCAGAATTTCCAACTAACTTAGAAAATCTCTTTGAGTTCTTGCAGCCATGAGTGTGGGCAAATGCAAACAATTGGCCTTTGTAAGGCCACTTTAGTAATTTTAAATCACCTTTGTTTCCATTGTCATCCAGCGTGTTCTTACCTTGAACGTTGCATTGAGGCGACTTTTTTATGCAACGGAGAGTTCATTGAACGATTTGACGGACGCAAGTGCGCTGCGCCATTTCAAATGTGGAATAGACTGGGTTCCAGTAGGCCCAGCAGAAGATAGATGCCAGCAATCTTAAACAACACACCGATACGAGTATATATTTAATAATGAACAAGTAAGTAAATGCTAAACGCAACAACACTACTATTTGCGGTAAAGTTTCTGCAGATCTGAAACCCTTTTGAATAGAATGAAGATTTCCTTAAGAAAAATCCATATATCTACTACATAGTAAAAGCAAATGTTGAACCTAAATGCTCTTCTAAATGCTCTTCTAAACCGCAAAATATTGTTCATTGACCATCGAAACTGGTATAATCCTTCCCAGCCTTAAAGTCTAGCTCCATACAAAATTCTGAATCGATTCGTCTATAATGGTTTTTGGTCCATTTCAACCCCTAAAAATAGGCTTCTTTTCTGATCCGATCGTAAGGATCGGACCATAATTTCGACATCTAGCTGGTTACAATTAAATAGGAATTGTCGGCCCAATCAAACTTGTAAGTTTTAGTGTATGCGGGTACAAATTTTTGTGTGCTCTTTGTATGGAATTTCTTGAAATGTTCATAGTATGCTACTAGAGTGTCTGAAAGTGGCATTGGAAAGACTTTTTCCACAATTTCATGGGGGCGAGTAACATACCCAACACCTCTGTTATATTTAATAGATACCGTTGCAGCTATGGACTAGAAAATAGTAAGTATACTTTTTAGGGCAGAAATTTAGAGCAAGTTTTTAAACCAAATATTTAAAATCTCAAAATATTAAATTAGCACAACTGACGATGTAAAGAAAACTTTTTCCAGGATAAAGCAAACAACAAAAAAATAATTATAGTTCTTATATACACATCTCATTGAAGAAAGTTTTATCTGCGGTGGTGTTACCTTTTCTAAATCCATATTAGACATATCAACAAATAGCGGCAGAGGAACCATGGCCAATGTCGGTGTATTTGATCCACGTCCTTTGCCGCATATATTACTAAATTACTCATAATTTTATTTAATAACATATATTTGAAAAAAAAATCAATTTAATTAGTTGAATTTTGTCTATAACAATAATGTGATATTCGTAACTCTCCGGAACTGTCCGATCTGAAAATCTTGAAATTTGTCGTAATTTGTGTACTTTAATACATGACACAATGCAGGGTGAAATGAAAAAACTTCAACAAAGTCAAACGCCATAATTTTTACATTTTTTTTAATTTCATTGAATGAAAGCAAAAAATGTGGGAAATAGCATCAAATTTTAGAATAAGTTTAGATTTGTTGGAATTGGTCGCCTTTAGCACGAATTATGTCCCTCAAACGGTCCATCGGATTAGTATCCGGAGATTTTGGTGGCCATTGTGTGCTGGAAATGAAGCCAGGAACCTCATTTTGTAACCATTCATGGGTAGCGCGTGCTGAGTGCGATGGTGCTGAGTCCTGTTGGAATGTCCAAGGTTTGCGGCCAAAATGTTTGCGTGCCCAAGGCTTTAAAACACCCTCCAGAATATTTTCGCGATAATATTCGCCATTTATTTTGATGCCATGGTCGATTAATACAAACGGAGAGCGACCATCGGCTGTTATGGCGGCCCACACTAACCGAAGGTGCACATTTTCAATGGCTTTACTCTGAGCTCATTTTTCTATATTTGTCGAATGGAATATTGCGATATGTGCAGCTCACGAACCATTATTCGGCCACTGCTTCGCGGGTTTTGATCAAGTCGCTTCTTTACTTTTCGAACCATTTCTGTTGATGTTGCTGTTTTCTTCCGTCCACTTCCTTGACGTCGGGCTATGCTACTGGTATCACGGTAACGAGCGATCGTACGAAACACAAAAAATTTATTCACATTTAAAGGCTGGCAGCCAAATATAGAGAAATCACACTATCACGCTTGAAATCCATCACGAATATTTTTTTCTGGAAAATTATCATCAAAATGCTTTTATGCGCTTGTAAACAATATAATGACTTGTCACTGGAATAATTTTAACAGCTGTCGGACGAGTGGGTTAGAAATAACAGCAGTCTGAAGTTGGTTGAAGTTTTCTCATCTCACCCTGTATTTTAAACATTCAGATTAACATTTACATTTGGGGTTGTGTGCCGCACCGGATTCAACCAGTCGGACTATAGAAAAATAATATTTAACTCCACGAAAATGAAAAAAAAAACTATGAAATATTTGAAAACATCAGCATTGACCCAATCTATTATTTGGTCGCCCACATATTCATATTTTGTTGCTCCTCTTCTTCTTCATACTAATCTGTCATTTAGCTAAAAGCAAAAACACCAACATGCCAAACAATGCAGATTTTTGTCGACAAGTTTAAACACTTCTCCCAAGCGCCCTCCCCTGGGCTGTACTTGCCTGCAATGGAGGAAAGTTCGCAAAGAAATTGCCGTTGGTAGGGAACAATGGCGTCATTCCTGCTTTCCATTGAAATATCTGAGCGAAGCTTCCTCACCTAATGCATTGTGTTCGGTATCAGTGGCTGCGACTTTCCTTGCCGGCTGTCACACTGTCTTAGCTTTATGTTATCCCCTTTGCCAAGGCTCCGCTTTCCATCGGCGTCGTTTTGGAATTTTAATCGCTTATTATGAAGTCTTTTGTTTGCTTCATTGGTTTATATTTTTTAAGCTGTTTGCTTTCTGTTTATGTCTTTGTGGTTGGCGTTGCTGTGAGACTCCACAGCCCTCCCTAGCTGGAGTGTCAACTAGGTACAATGTGTTCCCTGTAATCTGCCCTGAGCCTCCGGCTTTCAATTCCTTATGTCGTTGCTTCCATTGTTCGTTTTTGTTTGACTTTGTACTTAGTAAGAGAAAGAGAGCCAGCGAATATTGAGATAATGATAATTGCTTTCGAAATAATGCCCCAACGTTTTCGCTCCGATAAAACTAAAGAGGATTCACTATTTCTGCAATATGTATTCCTAAGTATTGCCCTGACGAGCTTTATTCAATTTGAATCATATTTAGCGTTTTCTCGAAGGTATTTTTGAATGAAGACTCCAACCCTACTAATACCGATGTATTTGAGTAGAAATAATCGGAGCCATCCTTCAATTCAATGGCAACATGATTTTAATCATTTGCATAACTAATGCGACAAAGAATTTTCCAAAATCTTTGACTTTTTAGTCCAAAATCTTTGACTTTTTTTACTTTAAACTCAAAAGAAACCAGATTTCATTCAAATCAGCCATGGAAGCAGTGAGCAGAACAACCACAACATTTTCTTCGTCCATTAACTCAATTCGCCCTATTCCTCCTTGCTACATGCTAGGGCCAGAGTGGAGTCCATCTTTCAACTCTACTTCATGTATTTCGAAAAAAGAGTGTTGGTTTCATTGCCGCTGTATCCGAAGTTAACAAAAAAAAGTGCGAACAAATATTGTGTTAGTCTGAGCAAAACAATCGTTTACTTGTTGGGTAGATGTCCGAACAAGCATTTGCGTTGTGTTGCGTTGGCTGGCTTTTTGTTGTTTGTTTTGTGAAATAATACAAACTTTTTGCAGGATGCACTATTTGCTCGATGTTGGAATCCCTCTTCGCATTGGCGAGTGTAAAAAACAACTGTTTGTGTTTCCGTCCAAACACATAACTTTCGGTCAGTGGAAGTGCACCTGCCCGACTATCCTATTGAATAGTTGAAATGCGCTACAATCTAAATGTAACTTTATTTTCATTATAGCGTAAGTACCATTAAACAAAAATATTTTAAAGCTGGCAGGCTTTTTCGGATTGCAATATCATATAAAAAATAAACTATTAATAAAATTATATCGCGTTTTTCACTCGTTCGGAAGATCTGCTTGTAAATATATATAAGGTATTCAAATACATTTAATATCAATTTTTGCGGAGTCTGCCATAATATCATCTACCTGAAGATTTCAACCAATCTGAAGACTTAACAAACATTTGTTTTGTTAGAAACAACTCTTTTCAAAAAAATTTAATATGTGGTACTGCAATGTGGAATTCTGTGTTCTCAGTTATAAAATTTAAATGAAACACATAAATTTCCATTTTCGTCAGTAATAAATGCATTGGCCTACAATTAACTACAAATTGATGGAAAGTCATCTGGAGATCAACCATTTAACTGGTCACAATTATTTTATCTGCAGACGATCTCATGAAAAGTTGGCACAGATATTTGTATGCTTTTTCGGATTGTTGGCACCAAATATCGTTGTTTTAAAGTGCATATTACGACTGTGAGGAACAAAAATAGCAAATAGGATGAACAATATGTATGGGGGCTATAGGTATAACAAATTTGGCAGGCTTCTTCCAGGCTGAATTCACTGGTATGTCCCAAAACATATTGCACTCGGGCTTATATTAACCATTTGGTGTACAATAAAGATACAGGGTGAGATGAAAAAACTGCAACCAACTTCAGGCTGCTGTCATTTCTGAGCCACTCGACCGAGAGCTGTTAAAATTATTTCAGTGACAGCTCATTGTATTGTGTCTCGTACCATCGCTCGTTACCGTGGTACTGGCAGCGTAGCCCGACGACAAGGAAGTGGATGGAAGAACAGCAACATTCGCAGAAATGGTTCGAAAAGAAAAGAAGCGACTTGATCGAAACCAGCGTCGCAGTGGCCGAAAAATGGTTCGTGAGCTGAACATATCACAATATTTCATTTGGCAAATATTCGTATTAATCGACCGTGGCATCCGAATAAATGCCGAATATTGTCGCGAAAATATTCTGGAGGGCGTATTAAAGCTTTGGGCACGCACACATTTTGACCTTGGACCTTGGACATTTCGACAGGACTCAGCACACGCCACCCAAGAATGTTTACAAAATGAAGTTCCTCGCTTCATTTGACTTTGTTGCAGTTTGTTTATCTCACCCTGTATTTCCACGTTTAGGTATAGCGCCCATAAATCCTTAACTGACTTTAGGTATATTTGTGGGAGCTATTTCCAAACCTGAACCGATCTCGATAACATTTTTAAAGTTTTTTTCTGAGATGTATTTGACATATTTTCCCGAATATCGTTACTACGAGGTGCATATTACCGATGTGGAGAGCAAACTCATCAAATCGGACCCTAACTGAATTCCACCAAATGTATGTGCCAAATTCCATCCAATTTGGGCTAATATTACATATTTGGCGCACACTAAAAATCAAATCGGACGAAGATACATACATTACCTACTTATCTCCATCAATTTGAATAGGGTTTGTACTTGGGCCAACCAAATGATTTATGCAAAATTTTATTCCGATCGGACAATAAAGGCGACCTGTACTTTGTTTACAAAAATACATGGACGGACGGACATGCATAAATCGACTCAGAAAGTGATTCTATGCTGATCATCAAAATGAACTGTGGGTCTATCTCGCTTTTTCTTCTATGTTATAAACAAATGCACAAAGACATACATACGAGTATACATGACCACAATGTGGTGTCTCACTCTTCGAATTGAATAAATATAATTGTATATTAAGTAAAGCAGGACCATGTTGGAGACATGGCAAATCTTCTATAATCACATGCTTTCTCCACTCAATTCATGGCATTTATGAATTCCTGCTAGTCATTATTGATCGATGCAAGGGATCTGCGATTCGTTGCATTCGCCATTAAACTCATCATACTTAAGTAATTGAAATTGTTCTGTGCTCGAACTATTCTTCTTCAACTTTATTATATTTGTCAAAGACTATCCACAACAACATGAACCGTGAATGTTGCGTTTATAGCTTTTTTCTCTGTTCCTTTCTTTCTTCCTCCCATCCCCCCCATTTCAATCACTCTTCGCTTTCAACTGCTTAAATTCCTTTTTGAGCTGTTGCATCCAACTTAAATTCTGTTATTCAAGTAATATTGAGAAATGATGGGAAAACTTTAGATAAAATCATTATTTGACTTCATAACTGCTGCTTTTCCATCCATCTTTAAGCAAAGATTTGTGTTTTCGTTACTTTCAAACTTCTTTAAAGGTGTCACTGGACAATGACCGCAAAAGGCTTCTTAATTAAATGTCAACTTCACAAGACAAAGCCATATATTCGGCCATCGACAAAAAAAAAAGTTTACCATTATTCATTCTGCTAACACCACACCACACTGTGGAGATGAAAAAATTCGGAGCAAAAGAAAAAAGCTGACTGAAGAGACAAATGATAGAACAGTACCGAACCCGCTAACAAAAAGTCAACGGAAAAGCACCACCATTTTCTTGTAAATTCGTGAAATATGTACGACAATTTTTTGTTTCTGTTCTTACAACACCAGATTTTCAAAATTTAATCGCTCGTGTAATTGATATATTTGAGCTGTAATTAGCAACACTTCAAGAACAGAGACAGCTTGGCTGCCAGACTGTAAGAAAAATGGAAGAAAATGGAATAGGAAATGTCGAGCAACCATAATCGAGACAAAGCGAATAGAAAACAGAGTAAAAGAAGGGGGAGAGGAGGGTAATGAATCAGCTTCAAATAAAGGCGATGATAAGGGTCTTTGAACAGTGCCTGCAAGCTGCAAACACATTCGAAATTCTGCATCGAAAGTGCCCTTTCATATAAGAAAATCATAATTTATATGCGACCACCGCCAATGGCAGCCCCAGTCATTGCACCCGCAACTCACACTTGTATAGAGCAGTATGGCCATAAGGAGCAGTATCTTCGGTTTTTCGTACTTTTCTTATTTCCCTTCTTTTTCATTTTCCTTTTTGGCACAAATTACACTCTTTTCCACCTTTTGGTAACGCAATAAAAAGTGTTGCAACTTTTCTGAGTTCGGTCGCTGCACTGGTCGTCCGTCCGTTCTACTGTTGCTTGGAATGCAGACACCTCAAGTAGAATGAACCGAAGGTCGCCATTACTATTGGTGTGGTTGTGTACTTCACCCGTCGTCTGCTCCACTGCTCTACAATTGTTGCTGTTGTAATTGTGTTCCTTGATTGCTTAAACTTGCTTACAACATATTTTCCTTTATTAATGTTTGTGTGTGAGAATGTGCATCCCAACTAACACAAAGAAATTCTGGCATTTGGCCAAAAACATGGCTGGCAGAGAAAAATAAAAAAAAAACTAACTTCTGAACCAAATATCTCACAACAAAGATGGTGATGCAGCGACATTGAACTGCAACTTCCGTTTCCGTTATTGCTACTTATACTTCTTCGCGCTCACAATGTCCGTTATATCGACAGCTAAGATTTTGTGTGTGTATATGTGCTCGAAAAAAAACAGGGACAATCCTCGACTAGACAATTTTTACCATCACCGAGAATTGCGACGTCAGACACCCACGCACGTCTCGGCGGCTAAGAAGTTTTCATTATTTATCAGACAAAAGCAAGGGCTGTGGTGCGAATTTGCATTAGGAGCTACGTATTTGGGACTACCGAATGAATGCATTGTTCACTCCACTCCACATTTGTTTCGAGTCAACATTTGCAGTGTTTACATTTGGTAAGAGCCGCTCATTAGTCACTGGCAGGAATGTGGCTCACATGACGGCACGCAAACGCTTTTCAGAGGACCTTGCATTAAATCATGCCATTTCCATGCCACAATTAGTAGTGACAAAGCCGATTGCATATAATTTGTAAATTGTAAGCGGCTAAATGGAGACAAGCGAAATGGCATCTTGAAACAACTTAATGGTGAGAAATTAAGTAGTAAATAATTAATCAGATTAGTCCAAATTCAAATGTGCTCATTTTTGCCGAATTTTTGGCAGAGAATTTCGAAAAAACAATGGCATTAACTTCGATAAAGTCACATCTTATATTTCCGGTTGATGTGTAAATTTAAGACTTCCAAACAAGTTATTTGACAGTTTCGTAGACTTTCTAGGTAGAACAAGTAAAAAAGCAGTAACTAAGTAAGGTCGGGCCGAACTATGAATACCCTCCACCATTTGGAAGGAATTTGGAAATTTAAAAGAAATATATATTTAAAAAATACTTTTAAAAGTCATAAAATACCGAATATAGGGAGTTATCGTTACATTTGGCCTATACGAAGACGTGGACTTGAATAGCCGGGTTTTGTTATATTCCAGTAAAATATTGAAATATTAAACTTGAAAAAATTCCAGTGAATAATGTCGCAAAACGTCAAAATACCGAATATAGAAAGGTACTGTTATATGTTGGCTATACCAAAACATGTACCATGGACCAAAAGTTCTGCACACAAACACCCATCTGAGTAAAATATTATCAACCTACATCAAGTCGTTCGGAAGCTAGAGTGATTTCCACAGTCGGACAGACAGACAGACAGGCGGACGGACATTAAATCGACATAGAATTTTATGCTGATCAAGAATATATACTTTGTCGGGTCTAAAATGTATATTTCGAGGTGTTACAAACAAAATGACAAACATAATATATCCTCCATACTGTGGTGAAGGGCATAAAAAACTCTGATGGTATGGCAAAATAAATAAAAGTGAAATCATACAAAGATATATAATCGAGCTATATCCAAATCTAAAAAGATCTCTGTGAAATTCAGCAGAGGTTTTTAGTTGCTGGCGCCAAATATCGTTGCTGTGGTTAGCTTTTTACGGGTGTGAGGGACTTGTATACAAAATTGGATGAAACATATATATGGGGCCTATACCTATATATTAACCGATTTACACCAAATTCAATACACCTTCTTCCAGATTGAATTCCTTCGTATGTGCAAAAATCAATCCCAAAATCAATTCGGGCTTATATTAACCATTTGGTGTTAAATAAACTTGAAGTGGGGTAACTGTATATATGGAAGCAATATTTGGCAAATTTATTTCTTTGGAAAAGGTATTTCAGTGCTGTATTTGGTATATTTCCCGAATATCATTATTACGGAGTTCATACGGACGCATATGCTTAAATCGACTCAAAATGTCATTCTATGCAGATCATCAATAGGCACTATGGGTCTATCTCGCTTCTTTCTCTATATTACAAACAAATGCACACAGAAATAATACTCTGAACACGGTGTGGTGCAGGGTACAAAAAGAGAAATATCTTTATGAGATATTGACAGCTTTGTCAAAGGCGTGTTTATGTTCGCGTTGAGGGTTTTATGCTAGTCCATCCTATTTGATTTAAAATTTATGTTTGCAAAAATTTTTACCAAACTCGGTTCGAATTCGAAAATAGAAAATAATAGTTGTCCCTATTATTTCAAAATAAGTCGCATATCTCATATAAACCTATCGATATATAACAGGCTTTACGTCAAAATAGGTAACAAGGTCCTTTCCTTCTGGTGAAATTAGTCATCCAACTTCACGAAAACATCTTAAAATCTAAAAATCGAATGCAAAAAAAAACGTAGACCACGATTTTGTCAAAACTTCGTACATCGAAGTATTTGTATTCATGCTTGTGTGGGTCACATATAACCTAAAGTCACATCGAGTATTCATTATCCTCAAGTAAATCGGAAATTAATAAAATTTTAGAAATTCACTTTGTCAGCCGTATGTCCTAGTATTAATGATTGAATTGGCATAAGTCGCATTTATGTCTGATCAAGATATAATGTTGCACAGTTTGCTCAAAGGGTTATAATCTCGAATATCTCTAATCCAAAATGGTAACAGTTCCATTTTTATCTCAACAAAAAATCTAGAGTGAAATATATGGCTCCTTCTTCGTACATACATTCGATATGGTTCTGTGAAGTTATTTTTATACCCTACACCACATAGTGGTAAGGGTATTATGTCGTTGTGCATTTGTTTGTAACATGGAAAAAGAAAGGAAATAGACCCATAGTTCATTTTGGTGATCAACATAGAATCACATTTTGCGTTGATTTATACATGTCAGTCTGTCCATGTATTTTTGTAAACAAAGTGCAGGTCGCATTTATTATTCGATTGAAATGAAATTTTGCCCAAGTCATTTCTTTGGCCCAAGGACGAACCCTATTGAAATTGGAGGCCAACGGTCAAATATGCACTCTGAAACAACAATATTTGGGAAAATATATCAAATACAGCTCAGAAATAATTTTGCTAAATTTTATCGAGATCAGGACAGATTTGGATATAGCTCCCATACATAACTTCGTCCGATTTGCCTGTTATTATGCACCAAACGTGTAATATTAGGCCAAATGGGATGGAATTTGGCACTTATGCCCGAATTTAGTCTAGAAGCTAGTATGTCAAATTTCTTGAAGATCGTTTCAAATATAGCTATAGCTCCCATATATATTGTTCATCCGATTTGTTATATTTGTTCCCCACAGCCGTAATATGCACTCCGTAACAACGATATTCAGGGAAATATATCAAATACAGCTCAGAAATATATATGCCAAATTATATCGAGATCCGTTCAGATTCGGATGTAGCTTCCATATATATCTTTATCCGATTTCATGTTAATTGTGCACCAAATGGGCAATACAAGCCCCAATTGAAAAGATACTAATTTAGTCCTTTGACCATAAGTTATAATTATAATCATAGCTTGTATGATTTAATTATCCCACAAAATAAACATGCAAAGTGGTGTAGGGTATCATAAAGTCGGCCCCGCCCGACTTTAAGACTTTCTTTAATGGTTTCTCCTTAAGACAGTTTTGAAATATGTTAGGTTTCGAATTTATATTAGAATTTCTGCATATTATCTATGAGAAGGCACGAATAGTCTATTCAAATAGATATAAAAAGTAAAATCACGTAGAAAAAACGTCCACAAAGTTAGGTTCCTTTTGAGAAAAAACATTTATCGGAAAACTAATGATATGCTATTATAATTATTCTGAAAATAATGTATGTTAAAATATATCATCTGCTATGTACGCAAATGTCCTAAATCCAATTTTATAAAAAAAGAAGAATTTGGAACAGACAGTATTAAAAATTATAATAAAAAAAATTTTTGCCTGCATAGCTGAGAAATAGTGATTACAATCGGATGCAGCCAATTTCATAAAGAAGTGGGCATATGTTATATCAATCAATGGTTTTATGGGCTATTTATATTGTGGAATTTAATTCTCCTCCTTATCACACTGTCACTAACACATATTCGCGATATTATGTTTCTGCGAATCTAATTAATGGTCTTTCACATCGACGATAATAATGTTCGCCCTTTAACGAGCCACATAAATTCTTCCCACAACGCTTGGAATAAAGGCCGGACAATAACAATGTCCGGCCGCCAAATGCTTGCATTTATATTGCGAGCATTTCAGTTACGCGAATGTACAAATCAAAATACAAGCATAGATTCATTAATTAAACTTCTTAGAACGAACAAAAAAAAGGAAAGAAAAGAGGCCAGGCGATGTTCAAAGGGAATGGTGGGTTGGTGCGACCGATTGTTTCGCGAATGAAAAACAGTTCTTCGAAAAGCTCTAGAAGAATAAAAATTAGAAAGTGCCAACTGGCGCCCTTTAATACGTCTTGTCTGTTGTTTTCAATAGTAGCGAGAGCGAGAGGGTGGGAGCGAGACAGAGTAAGTCTAAAATTATAACTGGTTACTGCTTCGGCTAAATGAAAGTCAAAACGTGGATAAAATGGAAACGACTTACATAGTTGAGCGCAGTTGTTGGAAATGTACAACTGCTAATTTACATATGCAATTCAGTACTTGCGAACTATCGGACGAGACATATTCGTACACTCTAAATAAATCGAAGCATCGACCATGAGAGCGCCTATTCATATCTACCGAAGAACGTATCGTACTGCTGTATAGAATGAAAAATAGAGACCCTTTTGATTTTTCAATGGATGCCTTTTTTTACTAATCATCCAAAATATGTGTTGGTTTCTCCAAGTGCAGTTGCAAACACCTGCAGTTTTTGCTTCACGTTCCGGGCCATAAAAGTCTGCGCTTTTGTATATCGCCTAGGCGGACAATCGCATGTCGCACGCACAGATCTTTACGAAAAAATTTTCCACCTGCAAGTCGACTAAGAAAGAAAGCCCCGGCCATTGCATAAAAAGCTTTGCAATGCAATGCCTGGCTTCCACTCACTTGATTTAGTTTAGGCTTAAACATTAAGTGCTCGTACTTAATAGAAATCCAAGCACACATTTGTGAGCATAAAGAGAATGTGTCGTGGAAACAGGACAAGACAGGAGACAGAACATAGTACAGTTTTTATTCGGAGGAATACCGGTTAGAGGTTTAACAGGTGAACGATGAATGGAAAAACCAACAGCTCGACTACGCAACAAAATAACAACGTTTTCCCAACATCACGGAATTGTTAGTTGTGCATCACACACACACACACTCACACATACACGCGCGTTCACTTGCATGTGGCATTTCGCCGTTAACGACGCATGACTTTGCCAAATTAACACAAAATTCAAAGCAAAAACATAAAACGCTACCATCCACAAGTTAGCACAATGCCTCTCATATGTAAAGCCTAGTAGTTCATAGCGAAAAAGTGAATGGATACTTTGTAAATCAGCCGCGATATTTTTGTAGAGTTTTTTTCGAAGTACATATTTGCTGATGGTTAAGGAAAACGCTGGAGTTTTTGTGAGCGATCCGACAAAAAAGATTAATAGCTGGAGCTAATTACGAAGTCAATCGATTGTGACTCACTGTAATCACTTCTCGCGCTTCTTATAAAGTTCTTTAATACTCAAAAGCGATTTCGATAAATGTTAAATACTTTCTTTCGATTTCTGAGAAATGTTAAATACTTCCAAATACCAAATACTTCTTACTTTCAACGACGTAATATTTCCTATTGGAAAAAATATATATGTACTAGGTGAATGTAACAAATAAAAAAACCGCCAAGTTCGGCCGGGTCGAAGTTTTAATACCCTCCACCATTTTGATGAAACTATAAAAATTTCCAAAAATACCGCTCAAAGGAAACCGATTATATGGGGGCTATACAAAGAACTCATGTGTAAAATTTCAGACAAATCTATAGAAAAATGTGCCTAAAATCATCCAAATACCGAATATCGGGGGTTACTGTTGTATGGGGGCTATACGATATCGTAGAACTATGTAGAAAATTCTCTTCTAGTGGATAAAGTACTCAGAAGGAACTCCTGTGTAAAATTTCAGACAAATCCATTGAAAAATGTGACCGTCTTCGGACGGTATTTTTTTTACTTTAGTGTGATTGCAACTAGATCTAGATTGAACTAGATCGTCCTAGAATTTTACGCTGATCAAGAATATATACTTTATCAGGTCTAAAATTATTATTTCGTTTAGTTACAAACGGAATGACGAACTTAATATACCCTTCACACTATGTATGGTGGAGGGTATAAGAATTATATATATTGTTCCAACGTTCTTAGTTGGTAGATTTAAAGCAAAAGAGCTGGAGCATTTGTAATACGGTAATACGGACGTCCAAAAAAAAAAATTACCATAGTGGGGAAATGGTATATTTGTGTACGCTACGTTGAATTTTAGGTAACGCTGTAAAAATTTAAATGTTTGAGTTTTCTATTTTGACTATTCGTATTTTAGTTCATTTAGCTTAGTTTCAAAACAAAACCCAAAATAGAACGAAGCACAGGCTATAGTCGAACGGTCAATCGGCCTCGCTCCCCTCCCCTCTCCACTCATACAAAACCCTTTGGATCACAATGAACAGATACTCTTTAATATTGGAATTTGAAATAGTATTGAAAATTATAGATTCTAGTACATATTTGGCTATTTGGCTCATCATACATTAGTAAAATGTTCAAGCGTTCCACTTTTTGATTGAATGGAAACATTATTTGTTGTTTTTCATATACATGTGTCCACTTTATCGGTAAAAATAAAATGGTAATTTTCTCAATTCTAGAGTAGACATTTTTCTTGCGATCTATTTATTTATGTTACTATTTGTGTGTACATTTTGGAGGAGGAAATTTTTAATTTTGAAAGTTGAATGTTTTCTACGAAATATTATGACAAATTTATATATCATATGTTTGAATGAGATATACTTTGCTATGTTCGAGGGTATAAAAACGGACGATAGAGTAAAGTGTATTTTTGTAATTGAAACATTTGGTAGGCCTGTAAAAAATTACAAATTTCCGAGAATATTGGCCATGTTATAAAATGTACGTTCCCACATACACAGAAACGTGCGTATGTACTGCGATACATACAACACATCTTCAGTTATCTGATTTTATTTTTTGTTTGTTATTTCCAAATGTCTTCCACCAGAATTGGTTCTCCGTGTAGTTTCTGTCATGTGTGTCTGTCTTTATTTGTTTGCATGTCTTATTTCATCTTAATTGCCTTAATCAAATGGTGATATTTGTTATGTTATTCCTTTGCCACAAAAAATGCTACATTTCCAAATGTCAAGCGTACAATTTCTGTGGTTTTAATAACCAGCAAAAATTAGTTTGGAGAGACGCCAAATTGCCTTTCAAAAAACATTCACATGCTCATGGAATTAGAATAGACAGAAGAGGGAGACAGCGAGCCTGCCAGTCAGACAGACAGACAGGAAGGCAGATGTGAGATGCCAGATAGCAACCGCAAGCTGATACTACCAACTCCGTATCTCGTGGCAGGAGACTGATTCCTAGCAATGGAATGGGCAACAACATCAGCATCGAACAACGATTTGTAGCAGCAACACCATCTCACCAGCTGACTGCCCTTCGAACAGGGATTCTCTTGTGGTTTCATTATTGTTAATATTCGTCGGAACCAAGATATCGTGGCGGGAGGTGGTCGGGGCTGCCTGTCTGTTTTTGCCAATGTTCATCCACACTGCGTCCATTCAGACCTCAAGCAAACAACAACAACAATAACGACTGACGACCGAACAAATCAAGCAAACTCAAAATAAGTTGTTGTAATAATAGCAGACCACAGCCGTCGGAGAAAGATTTCGTTTGAATGTGGTGTTTGCTGCCGCTTCTTATTGTTCGGGTGCAAGCCAATGTCTTTTTGATTGGACTCCGTGGAGCCACAAAATTTGTTAATAGCACATTCAGAGAAACGGAAGATATGTGCCATCATTAAAGGAACATCAACATGAAAGAGTAACATCAAAACGAAACATGAACTAATGTGTCTGTGTATGTGTGCAAGAGAGAGAGAGAGATAATGTCTCAATTTTGATTCTCAGACTGGCCTGAGAAGTACCTGTGAATCAAAAACATCTCCGGATCAAAGAGATTACAAATCTATCATTGCTGGTAATCCTCTGACAATGACAACCCTCAAACTATTTTCATTCCCAGCCAGCGAGGGGTCCTCGATAATTTGGATGACATTTCACACGTTCATAACGGCTGTGCTGCCTACAACCGGAAACAGTAAAGACATTAACGATCTTTTCGCCGTAATCTAGGCTTTGCAAAACATAACAACTATTTGGGAGCAGCTCAAATCCCATCGACATCCTCATTGCCCGACGACTCCTTTCACTTTGATGTATGCGTAGGTGTTGTGTGTGCGTATTCTCGCGCGTGTGTGTGTGTGTGTGTTTACTTGTGTCCTTCTGGAGCAGGAGATTATTTAGGGATTTTCCGAATTACATCCCCAATTACTTAGTATTTGTTTGTACATGATGAAATCTATTATAATGAAATGACTACACAATGACTGCCTGCCTGCCTGAATGTCTGCTTCGCCTTCGTTCAGGCGATGCCGTTGACAACGACGACGATTATGCTGCTGGGGTTGCGGGCGTACGAATGGTCACGATGGGACTCTTTGGGGCGGATGACAATGCCCAGCAGAGACAATGGCACGGCGGAGACTAAAAATGGAATGCCAGAAAAAATCCATTCAAATTGGAAATAAATCTTTTGAGGAAATACTCTGTTAATAGTTGGAGCAGATTATGTAATGGCTGTGTCATAAGGAAAATTAGACTTGTTCGTCTTCCATTCCTGCCATTCCTTTTCACGCTACTTCATCCCTGTTGAACGCTGCACAATGGCAGCAAGGAGTCATTGGGCAGAATGTACGCCGTTCCAGAGATTTTGCTCCAAAGCATTAGGATTAGCTTATTGTCGCCATTTTGATGAACAAAAGTAGAAGTCCACAATAGAATTTGGAATAAAAAAAGGAAGAATAAAACATAAAATGTGAATGAAATACTAAATAAGTTTAATGTTGCCAGGCAGCCAGGGTCCTAAGATGATTTGATTTCAATGTGACCGCACTGCTTAAACAAAAAACTAGGGGCAAAAAAACTAGTTGAGAATCGGTAATTCATAAAGTCAATCATACATGTCCACAATTTAGAGGACTTCCATAATATTATATCAGAATAGACAGACTTAATACAAAAAGTAATGTTTCGGTTTTAATCAATTGAGCCTTGTTTTTTAAAAAAATTAAAATTAGTAAAATAAGATAGGAATAATAGCGAGTTGCTCTTCAGATAAGAATGTATTGAAAAGAGGGAATGCTTGAAAAAAGTTAAAAAAAAATAATTACTTATATTTAATCCGGTTAAAATTTTTCTGAAATACTATTTTGTTGAACTTTGAATGTCAATTAAATTTCCAATTAAATCAATCAGTCAATTAAATTTCCAATCTAACAAATAGAATATCACCATAAAGGAAGAAATAATTGTAAGTGGAAAGATACATCTATAAATCTAATCTATCCACATCTATATCTATATATGTAAAACTCGATTCTTTCATGTGCTTTATTATTTGTTTTTTCCTTATAGAGTCGAAAACGACTGAACAGAATATTCAGGGATGTACTGCGATTCGGGATTCGAAGGGAGCGCCTTCTTTAAAAACGCTTTATCCAAATCCCTCCAAACTAATGAACGTATCGATTCAAGAATTTTTATAAGAAATCGTGAAACCTCCGCATATTTGTGGACACAGCTGGTTACATTATGGCTTAAGGCTACATCTTAAATTATATGTACGTGCACGTGTTTAAAACATTTACAGTGAATAAGCCGTTGGTGATATGGTCTTAAAACTTGGTATAGACATCTTTTTTTATTAACCTTCTGGTACCTTCCCTACAAAGTATTAAATTTTTGAATATCCATGAAGCTCATAAAACGCAAAATTAAGATCCTTTCAGACGCAGGCGCATCCAACTATTTTCATCAACACAAGATCCGTTATAAATATGGTAGACTTCAAGATTTTGAAAAACAAAACCCACAAAAAAGCAAAATAAGCATCCAATTCTCTCCAATCCAATCCAATTCTCACATATATACATACAAATATTTTTGCTAACACATCTGCGAACCCCTTCAGGTACCTCACCCACAAAGGGTCACAATTTTCACTACTTTTATCTGTCATAACTTGCATAACAAGTCAGCGATTCTTTACAAATTTCTATATCTAAATATTTCTCTCAACTAGAAACCTGAGATGAATATGGATTTTATGATTTTGCATAAAATTGGATATAAATGTTCGATTTCCTTGTAATATTGCCTATACCAATATTTTTATCAGTATTGGATAAAGCATGAATATGGAATATTTCGGTCGACTAAATCTGGTACCTCACACACACTTTAAAATTTTCTAAAAATTATAACATATCTCATATAAATTGAAGGAATTAGTCCAAAACTGGCGAGTCGCAATATTCATATCATATGGTCCGATACGAAATGTATAATATTCACCCATTCCTTCGGAACGTACTCCATGGAGGGTCAATAATTTGTATAATCGTAACAGAAATCAACATATTTTTAAATAATCGAACATTGGCTGAGGGTATATATCTGTCGGCAAAACCGACTGATGCTTTTCAACTTTTTTTTACTTTTGAGTTAAAGGTCATATAGTCGGATAGACTCGATCAATGGATATTCTTCTTGCCTTCAGCTGGATATCAAAATTTGGCAGAGAAAAATCTGGACAACTTGACATTGTTTATTATACTCTCCACCCTGTGAACACTTGAATTATGGTCAATTTGATATACCCAAGTTCTTTAAATTTGTCCAAAAACTAAGATAGAAAGAGAGGGGAAGTTTATGGCAGAACAATGTCCTTCTTAACATCTGTTGATATTGGCAAGGAGCTTTTGGTTTGTTATTATGGTACCCTGCATGGATGGACATTAATACTTATATTGAATAAATTTGAGAATTTTGGATCAAGTAAAATTATCAAACTGACTCAGTTTTATAAATAAGGCATCTGGAGGCATCGTTGGATAGATGCTATACCAAAAAGTGAAAGTAAATATATTCTAAGCAAACGAAATGTAAAATTACACTGGATTTAGGCAGAAGCCTTCAAAATACCTAAAGTCTGGAAATATATGTTATATTTCCCATATATCAGACATCCCTTCAATAATCTCAATACCAGGGCAAAATTACACAGCTCTGCCTTTAAAAGAGCGAGCTCTTGTGATGTTTGATTTTAGCAAATATCATCATCTCTGCAAATTTTGATTTACCCTCAGCAGTAGGAATTAGTATAACAAAAGGTTTATTTTGATTCCTGTTTCGTGACCCTGAGTCAAAAATTACCAATTTGTTGTCTCAAATGCGGGCCCAAAATGTATCGCCGAGGATAGAGTGACACAATATTAGGAACTTCTACATTGCCGGAGTCTGTACCACTCAATCTTTTACAAACAATCCTATTTCTATACTCGTTTCATTGGTGAATGTTACGGCAAAAGTCATTTTCCAAAATGAGCTCAATGGTTTCATTCGAAGCCGATTCAAGATCTTGCAAGATCGGAGTCAGTTCTCCATATTTTTTAAACAACAAAACACACATGCCTATTAAAGGCTCTTAGATTCGACAAGAATACAATGATGATAATAAAGTAATAAATACTATCCGAATTAGTCTGGAAATGAAGTTCGCGGAAAGGAATTTTGCTGTAATCGTAATCACTGTTATTTACTCCGGGGGATACAATTGTCATGGCTTTATGTGCTGTCGTTCCTCTCCAAAGCAAAGAAAAGCACAAAAACGTCATTTTTCTGTCTTCCATTTGTGTTTTTCGTTTGCAATAGGCGTCCCTTGCTACGGGACGGCATTGTATTTCTAGTACCGTTTTGTTTGGCTTTGTATGTGTGTGTGTGCGCCGCCATGTCCTTTGTATGTGGAATGTCCCTTTGGTGCATAAATCTTAGTCTGCATTAAAGTGAATAAGTACAAGTCTGTGTGTTTTTGTTAGTCCTCACCAGCTATAAAGGGCAGAACATTCTTAATTAAATTGCATTTCCGCTTTGCAGAATTTTTGAGAAAAAAAAAACAGCAAACAGGAAGCAAATAATGGGATTTCTCTCAGCTCTCTTTGGCTCTGACTTTTGGGAATCGTATTCTTTGCCAACGCATTTTTCCCTGGTACAAAAAATGCCTTTGTGGAGAACTCTCTGTGGAAGTCAGTTGTCGTCGTCTGATCCATCATAAAGAATTTAATAATAATTCAGTCGAAAAGTGAAGAAATAGTTGTGGCATTTATTATGCAAATGCAAGAAGGTTCCGTGGGAATTTTATAATTAATTTTTAATAAAAAATTGGTGATAAAAAAAACATCGACATAATTTTTGTTCAAGGGAACTGCAGAGATCTAAATTCACAATATCTCATGTCAATGGAAGTGCACTGGGATCATTAAAACGAGTATGTGGGCGTCACTATATAAAACGGTTAATGCAGCGTCAATTCACAAACACATTATGTAATATATCCCCCTAATGTGCCAAGTGAGAACGTGAAACACAGAAAGCTCAAGGATGTCTATCGCACCAAATGTAAGATTAACATAGCATTGTAATTTGTCAAATAAAATTTTACTCACACAACACCATTGGTCTACTAAGCCCTGATGAGGAACTCTTACATTAAAGTGTTCGCTGATTAAGTAAAGGCGAGCTATGATACATCTGAGTGGGAGATCTATAAATAAAGCAATTTCGTAGAAACGAGTCGATAGCAATACAAAATTTGCTTAATAAGTACATCTCTCAGGGAATAGTTACAGTCTCCAGAATATCCTATCCATAGAAGAAATAACGTTTAAAGCAATAAAATTATGTTGCCATGTAGCAGCTAAATATGAAGCAGAGTTTGCAAATTGCGAAACAAAAACAAACACATTGCAGCATAATTCAGTTGGTATCCATTGGTATAGAACAAATTTGGAGTCAACAACAGAAACAAGCCAAAGGTGTTAAAGTGCAAATTTCCATTTACAAGATCGGAAAAAGTAGATAGTCTGGGTAGGCCAAGATATGTCTCCCACAACGAAAAAAAAGTGTAGCACAAATCCCAAGAGTAATTCCTCGTGTTTTGCTGTTGAACGTTTATGGGTTTACTTAGCAGCAACAAGAACATATACAGCCCCTAACAGCCATTCTAAAGCATTGTACAAAGGACTGTTCGACTGTTCATACATATTTTTTAAAGCATATCCGAGTTTGTGCTTTGTTTAATAAGAATTCCAAATACAATTTAATTGATATTTTTCAGTTTCATAGGCATGCTCTAGTAATACTTTAAACCGGTACAAAAAAGTTGCTGTAAAACCACCCCTGCTGTACCATCCCTGAATGCTGGAAATTAAATCACAAAACTGTTTCGGACTTTTAACTCTGAGGTTAATGTGCATGTGTGGGAGTGTTGAGGACCGTTCACCATGTCAACGCAACTCGAAAGTAATACTACCCAACATATATGAACCACGTATGAACTGTAATGTCAGCCAACCGCTCCCCAATCTCAAGAACGAGATACAACGAAAACGGAATGTAACATTTTTGTGGCTTTGGCCAAATGTCAGACAGGTGGACAAGTAGAGCATGAGTATTCGATTTCGGCAGATCTGATTTTGTTTGCTGGTAAGAATATTAGTTGAAAATGTAAAATTTCGAATGTCATATCTTTTCGTTTTTAAATGTTGAAAAAAAAAATATTGCGTGTCCATTGAAAAGACATATTTAATATTATGCACATATTTTGCTTTACGGTATGCTAATATGTTACAGCCCCTAGAGGAATATATAGAGGAAATATTTATTTAAGGGCAACACTTATTGCAAAAATATGTTTCTTTTTCAGATGTCATTTGTGTATTCAAAATTCGAAAATAATAACAATAATAGCAATAGTAATAATAATAATAATAATAATAATAATAATAATAATAATAATAATAATAATAATAATAATAATAATAATAATAATAATAATAATAATAATCTTCAACGCAAAACTAAAAAAAATATTATTTTGGGTACAGAAGGTATAAATCATTTGCAAGGTAAAAATATTCTCCTCAATGTATGGTTTGTTGTTTTTTTGGGCACTATCGTTTAAATTCTTCGAAATTGATCTAACATTTAAATAAATATCGTCAGACTCCAATCGCGATATTTATTATACCCTACAACACTATGTTCTGGGGGTATTATAAGCTTGTTTGGGCCAAAAATTATGTAACACCTCGAAATGTTGGTCCCCGACATAGGAAACTATATATGGCTCTTCTTATTTCGCCGAGCTAAGTCAATCTAGCTATGTATGTCCGTTTGCCCATGTTCATTTGTAATCACGCTAAACGTCGCATTTATGGCTCGATCCTCACGAAATTGAAAGTGGAGGTGGGGTTAGGGTCAGAATTTAACTAATTTGGACGGTCATTGTACAATATTTAGCGGGTAAAATGAACCATAAATTGTGTGTCAAAAAATACCACTATACCGCGAATATTTTTAATTCCGGCCAAAATCACAAAGACAGTAAAAGGTCAATTCTGATCATGATAGTGATGCTGATAGCCAAGATATCGGATATATAGCGAAATAGTTACAATATATAGTATACGAAATCGATCTTAGGTATCCTGCTTATAAGTCAAGAACCGCTGGACTGATTTTCACAATTCTCATCAATTCTTCCCAAAAAAGTTAAAATCTAAGAAAAATCGCGTAAGATTATGACATATTTTTTGTTACAATTTTTCTATTTTTGTAATATTTTATCACATTCGATTTTTTCAATTTGATTTAGAATTTTGTACATTTTCTAAAGTTTTAACACCCCGCAAACCTATGTGTTGATGGTATTTTATAAAGATCGCAATTATCGTCCGATCCTCACGAAATATTGCATGCGGGTAGGGTTACGGTCAGAATTAAAACCTATTGTAATGAAAATGTATATTCAGGGGTTCAAATGGACCAACAAAAAATTAAAATTTTCCTGATTTTGCAGTCGCTCTACAGGTTACAATTGAAAACCAATCGACACGGAATTTTGAATGAGGAGAGAGTTAAGAACAAGAAAGAAATCGAGCATTTTGGATGACCATTGAATTACATTTGGCTGTAAAATGAACCACAACTTTTGTTGAATTTATTTCGATTACATGACAACACGGCGGAATGCGCAAATAAGGAAAACAAAATAGATTTGGACATAAGGGAGCTTTAAACATATTGTAGTCGGCCCGCACGATTATAGTCTATGTTCAAAAAGCGAAACTGTGGTGAAAATTTTTTTCCGAATTAAAATTCATTAAAAATTGGAAACGGCTCCATCAATTACCCAACAATGTAACCAAGTAAAGGATAAATCCAAAAATACTAAAAACATGTTTTTAAATCTTTAAGTTGGCACTTAAAATTGTACAAAGAGGAAAGAAAAACACTGCGATTTCATTTTGCATTCAATTCGCGTAGACTCAGGGTCCTTGCAGTTTTAAAAAGCCGCATACCAACAAAAAAGGCTCCATCAAAATTCATTGCAGGAAGATGGCTGTTGCTTTCGCTACTGCAATTTCAGCATTGATATCGGTTTTTTACCTTCAATGCCTTAAAAAATACATTTCAAACTGCATCCCAAATGGCTTGTAGACAACGACAATAATGGCAAATTGTACTCGAACTGTTAGCAGAGTCCTCTACTTCGTCTCAACCTTCGCTGCATAGGCAGGTACAAATGCCAAGATTTAGAAGAAAGGAGTACAGGAATTCGAAAGCATTGGAAGATGAGACTCGACGAAAGGCCGACAGCTGCAACGGCATCTGCACCGGTAGCACAGAAGAACAACTGACAAAAACGCTTAACAGTTGAAAGGCCAAGAAGACATTTGCATCTTTGATGAAATGTGAAAACATATGTAAACCCAGATAGAAGCAGGCGCAAGATGGAATTGAAGAAGACGATGCCGGAGAAATCAAAGAAAATAAAATATTTAAATATAAACCGTAAAGGCTGTGTAAGAAGATGATTTCGACTGCATTGCCAACCGGCGAAGGTTATAAATTATTTACGGCCATAGCGGAGCCGGCACGAAGCAGCACCACTCATCGTGCACATAGTTCTGCCACAAATGGATTTTTACATTGAACTTGACGGCCATCATAGATGAAACCCGAAATTCCTTTTCTTTGAAAATGGCACAGAGGCGTACAGACATTTCAAGTTGGAAATGGGTGGGAGCAAAAATCAGCTAGTCTCAGCTAGCTTTTTACACTCTCCCCCCATTATGGCAGCATAGGATGAAATCATTTTCATCATTTCTCTTTGTTTGGGTGGTGCACACAATAACTCTCGCTGGGTTTACAATAATATTTCTATCATACATACAGCGAATTCGGAGAGGGACAATATCGTTCCACTACACCTGGAGGTAAAGCCACCCCCACCACCTCATAAATCTGGTCAACCTTATCAGTATATTGTATTTGGTTTATTTGTAACCGGTACCGGTACCTCCTTTACAAAGAATTATAATGTTGAATATTCATATCTCCCATAACATGTAACTTATTCATGGATACGTCAATCTACAGCCTTTTAGCAAGGAGTACACTTTTTAAAAATTTAAAATCCATTCCCATTAAAAGCAAACGGAGCCCAAGATGTAGTCCAAACTTCACATATCACATTTATGCCACACTAAAGTCAGTTTGGAAAATAAACAATATCAGACAGAAAATATTCAAACACCCCAGAAGGGTTACAAAAACTGAAAAACACTCACATAAAAGTTGTCCCAACTAGAACACAATTTTTATACCCTACAACACTATGTGTTGGGGGTATTATAAGTTTGATTGGGCCAAAAATTATGTAACACCTCGAAATATTGATTTCCCACATAGGAAAGTATATATGGATCTTCCTATCTCGCCGAGCTGAGTCGATCTAGCTATGTATGTCCGTCCGTCCGTCTGTCCGTCTGTCCATGTTAATTTGTAATCACTCTACAGGTCGCAATTATGGTCCGATCTTCACGAAATTCAGAATGAAGGTGGGGATAGGGTCAGAATAGAACCCTATTTATTTTGGATGATCGCATAATATTTAGGGGTTGAAATGGACCAAAAACTGAAAAAAATCCTGATTTTGCAGTTGCTCTACAGGTCGCAATTATAGATCAATCGACGCGGAAGTTTGCATGTGGCTAGTGCTTAGGGCTGGGCAGAAGCCTTCCAATTTTGATGGTCATCGGGTAATATTTAGTGGGTGAAAAAGGCTATGACATTTGAGTTAAATAAAATCAAATGTTCCATTAAACCGCGAATATTTTTAATCCCGGCGAAATCACAAATAGACGAACAGGTCAACTCTGACGGTTACGTAGATGCCGATCGTAAATATATCGGATGTATATAGCGAAATATATACAATGTGTATACACAAAGAAAGGGTATGTTAGCTAGAATGCTTATATCTCAAGAATGGCTTAACCGATTTCGTCAATTCAGAATGCTCTCTTGGCATAAAAGTATAAAGTCTAAAAAAATTCGGATAAAAAGATGCCAATAATGATGTTAATATAGATTTTGTTGTATTATGTGACATTTTTTATTTTTTCATATTTTTTATCGCATGCGATTTTTTCAATTCGACTCAAAATATGGAATTTTACATTTTGTAATATTTTTTCATTTTACAACACAGGTTGGGTTTATTATATACAGATTACAATTATCCTCACGAAAAAGGGTAGGATTAGGCTCAGAATGGCTAGGCCTATTGTTTTCAAAGATGTCCGCAATATATTTAGGAGTTGAAATGAACCAACAACTAAAAATGTTCCTGCTTTTGCAGCCGTTATAAAATTAACAAATTGAATCCAAAGGAAATCTCGCATGAAGTTAGAGTTAAGGATAGCGGGAAGAATGGTCCACTACTTTTGTGTGTAAAAATACCAACAGTACTTACAGGCGATATCCGAAATACACAAAAGGTGAACTTTTGGCTTTTTTATATCGTACACAAGCAAATCGTATAGATGAGTTTAAATTTGGTGATACAGAAGGGCCGCTTGCTTTTGAAGTTTATCGCCAAATATTTAGGGGTCCTTGGTCAAAACGCTAAGGGTAATATCAGGGTAGTGTTCCATGACATAATTTCAAAAGCGAAATATTCCAAAATGGATTCGGGCATAAGGGGGCTTCTAACATATTGTAGTGTTGTAGGGTATCACATGGTCGGCCCCGCACGACTATAGCCTTTGCTTACTTGTTAAATTTGGTGTCATTCGAAGTGTCATTGTTTGATATTTGAACGGTTGTTATTGATTGCTAGAAGAAGGTATGGCGTTAGTAAAAATGGCGCGATACACTATTGGATGAGTTCATTGGGTATTGTATAGACAACATGAAAATGTTGACTTTGACGATTAAAATCATATAAGTCATGGGACCCATTTTCACACTAGAACAAGTGCATCCTGTGTGGTGTGTTCTTCGGGCTGAAGGAATCATTGGACCTTTTTTTATGAAAATGAGACAAATCAAGCGCAAACAGTCAATGGTGATCAGTATCGTGAAAGTAAACCCAAATTTTCTTGCCTAGAATTGAAAAAATGAATGGGTATTGAAGGTGTGTGGTTTCAGCAATACGGCGTTACATGTCATACAGCCGGAGAAAGAATTCAATTGCTGCATCAGTCATTTTTCGGTAGTTTTATTTCGTAGTTTGGAGACAAGAATTGACCGCTTAGATTATGCGGTTTAACACCTTTAATTTTTTTTCGTCTATTGTAGAATTAGCCGGCGATTAATGAAATGCCCCAAGCGGTCATTGAAAATTTAATTAAAAGATCGCGTGTGTGTCAGCTAAGCCGCGGCTGCCATCTACACGAAATCTTGACCTCATTTTGTCTAATTTACAACATAATAAACTTTCTTTTATAACGATTTCCTTTAAACATCCGTGTTTTATTTAAAATTTTAAAATTGCGTTCTAATTGGGACACACTTTACTAAGTAATGTTTATAACCAGATATATTTCATAAATCAAATCATAAACCAAATACATTTTATATAATTCAAGGACTCAAACTTTTAGAGGCTTAGATTATGTTTGATGATGAACTACATCCCTTCATCTGTTCTAAATGATGACATTTTTGTAATATGTCGAAAATGGAATTTATTTTGTCGAAAATGTCGCAATGAATTGAAGGACGAAAATGACATTAAAATAATCGATTTAGAAGTCGATATTCCACATTCGGATTGACTGAAAATATGTAAATTCAAAAAAACTACACAAGCTACGAATATGTAAAACGATTTCATGATGTAATTCAGGCTCATCAGAAAAGAAATGATCACGATATTAGTGGAAAGTTTGAATCATATCGTATCTGTCCGTTATTTTCCATATTTTACTAAAAGGGAATTTTTCGCCCTAAGACTTTGACCCCCTCTCCTTTTGTGTCATAGTGTTGTAAATACGCCTCTGTTGCCCAATTCCAAACCATAACTGTTTGACCAAATTTTACATTTTTTATAAGATTTGCAAATGCAGTTGCATCTGTTTCTTCCTTCGGCCGCAGTTACATCGATTGAATTCAATATGGATGTCGACTTTTCCCTTCTGCCACACTGAAAACTCCATTTCATAAATTCCAACTGCCAAACGGATAGGTAACAAAGCATTCATTCCGAAAAGCCACAACTAAAATAATTCTATGGAGATGATGAGCGTTGGTACAAATCCAAGCCAAAAATCATTCATCAACCTGGTCTATAAGTTCGCTGGGTAGCCGTTGATGATAATGATGTTGGCCACAAAACGGAACCAGTTTTTATTCATTCGGCCAACGTATGCTGTTTCACACAACTCCATAACACCATAACACCTCTGGCAACAACAATGACAATAATAAAAAAATACACATTCTGACATTCGACAGGGCCCTTCTGCCATGGCTTTAAAGAATATCTTGCGAAATTGTTATGGGAAAACTTTCTCTCCCCTGAGAAGCAATGCGAGCGCCGCAATAATACTGCGTTTATTTTAGAACAAAACTACTGTTCGGCAACCTTACGACACTAATATATTAGAAGAGTTGGTCTTCTTTTTCACGTAGCCCATTCCTGTCCTTCGTAGCATGAACACCTTTCAGCTTTTGTGTCAGACAGAGGTGCCTGCAACCAACCAATACAGGCGAAAATACAATGGAAGTGGGAATCGGGTTGGGTAGTAACGTTGAAAGAAACACCGGCGCGTTGACTTGATGCCACACGACTCGTGGGGTTTCATCTCGAAACACTTTTACCATAAATCTACGAATTTATGAACCATAACACACTTAACTGACACAATTCACAAAAATCCAAAAGAAATGGAAACAAAACTTTTGTTCCGAAAGGGGTTAGCGCGCCCAGGGAGGCAGTGTTCTCTGTTGCGGCAGGTATGCATGCGTGTGCCCCGCGTTCGAAATTAAAGTCAGCCATTTGAAATAGCAAAAATGTTTCTATTGAAAGGTTGTCTTGAATACCTTAACACGGAATTGTAGTTACAAACGCCAGCAACTCTTAAAAATTAGTTAAGAGATAACAAAACCCTAAAAACATGAATACTAGCTCCTAGAATAAAGGTCATCATTGCTTTCATATCAGAAATTAATGAAAATAATTAAAACACGCAGTTCGCTGTGAACAAATCCAATTACATTACTCAGTGACATTGACAGGCCATGTGGCACATTCATAAAAACCAGACGCCATAACACCAACCATAAATAGCTCCATACCAATATTAAAATGAAGAAAAAAAAAATCACTTGCATCACAAATATAGAAGGCAAATTTTAATTATCAAAAGAATAGTTCAAAAACAGATTGCCACTAATAAAGTTGGTAAGTAGGTATTGTAATAGGTCACTACAAGGCAAATCCATGGGGTACATAGAAGAAGAATTCAGACTTTTTTTTTTGTATCAAAAATTCGAAAATAATAAAATATGTCTCATAAATTCAAGATTTGATGTCATCTTTGTTTAAACAAATTAGAGATTAAAGGTCGCTGACAGTTGTTCATTCTGCAACCCAAGATAGAGTATATGTTCTGATCATATTTAAATAATCTTACCACATAGTCCATCCCGTGTACAACAAAATTTTATAAAAATCATAAGAATACTAAACAATTTGGGACAAAAAGATCAATTTTTTTAAATAAGCCTCCGTTCTCGGGAGGTACCGTTATATGGGGCCTATATCAAATCATGGACCTATACATACAATGTTTCGCCAACGGAGCTAGAACCCATTATGGCTACAAATACCAATTTTCAGACAAATCCGTGAAAAAATGTGGCAAAAATCATCAAATTACCGAATGTCGGGAGGTACCGTTATATGGGGGCTATACCAAAACGTGGACCTATAATTACAATGACTCGCCACACGAACTAGAACCCATTATGACCCACAAATACCAATTTTTTAGACAAATCAGTAAAAAAATCGGACAAAAACCATCAAAATACCGAATATCGGGAGGTAACTTAATATGGGGCTATACCAAAACGTGTACCCATGCATGCAATGTTTTGCCACACGCCAGGGACCGGTTATGACTTACAAGTACCAATTTTCAGACAAATCCATGAAAAAATGTGGCATAAATAATCAAAATACCGAATATCGGGAGGTACCGTTATGTGGGGACTATACCAGAACGTGGACCGATATATCTCATTTTCACTACCAACCATCCTAGACACAATACAAAGCAGAGCTAAATTTTGGCGCTCTACGTCAAATAATGTGGGCTGTATCGTGATTTCAACAGACAGACGGACAGATAGACGGACAGACAGACGGACATCGTTAAATCGGCTTAGAATATTCATAATCGGCTGATTATGAATATATATACTTTATAGGGTCTACGACGAATATTTAAGGATGTTACAAACGGAATTAATTATACAAACGGAATTAATTAATTATAATTAAGCAGTCCCAGACTCCAAGTACCTTCAAATTGGTTTTTATAACCTCCACCATAGTATGGAGGGTATATTAAGTTTGTCATTCCGTTTGTAACACCTCGAAATTTACATTTTAGCGTCAATGACTTATGCACTTTCACGCAAACATCAAGCTTTCTGGCGATAGTTAAGAAAGCGTTCTCTACTACAATTCTTGAAAATTCTTAATAAAACATGTTTTTGAATCAGCATTTGGACCATGCAACAGATTGCTGACAGCCACCTGCAAAAAAGGCAAAACCGACATTCCGTTGTCTATATATTCATGCTTAGTCTATGCTTTTTTATCAATGTCTGGGTCATGATATGGTGACATATTTGTTCCTACTTCCATCGCCATCTACCGCAACATAACAACAACCGTAATATATTTTATGTCTTTGTCTACGGTGTTGTCGTGTCCATAGACCGCATATCATGGAAATAATTCGAATCAGCAATTGTCGTCTATGTCGTTTCAAACCTAAAATATTATTTATTATAAATATTATTAACCGCTGTAATAGAATTACCGACTGTAAATGGTGCTTTGGAATAGAAAAACTCTCCCATAAATGATGACATCGAAAAATATTCAATTAAACAATTGAAATTCTTAAAAATTAAATTAATTTGATTTCGAAGTCGGGTGACTCGAACATGCAAAACACACCTAACCACGCAAAAACTGTAACTGCGACATCTGTTAACAACATATATTGAAAGCTTTCGTTGCGTATATTTTCATTTGTCTATGTCGCGGCAACATTCATTTGTCTATATTTTATTTTCTTAAGCTTAAAGCTCGTTGAAATGTGTTGCTTTGGTCAACAGATGGAGCTTGTTAAAATCGCTCACTATATCTTGAATCGACAAAAAAAGAATTCTAAAGTAGGATATCGCAAAATTTCAGTATTTCCAACATAATGTTAATTTTAAAAAGTTTTCTATGGAAATCTATATTATTTTGTTATGTATCGCAAGAAAATTTTCGAATTAATCATTTAAGACTCTGCGAAGAACATACAGAGTGAGATGAAACAACTGCAAGCAATCTCAGACTGCTGTCATTTCTATGTCACTCGTCCGACAGCTGTTGAAATTATTCCAGTGATAGCTCCTTATATTGCTTACTAGCGTACAAAAGCATTTTGGGGAGAATTTTCCAGAAAAAAAGTTATTCGTGATTGAACTCAAGCGTGATTTCCTTATATTTAGCTGGAAAACCACAAGTGGCTATCGTTAGAGCACTCCAGCATTTAAATGTGAATAAATATTTTATGTCTCGTCGCTCCCATCGCATCCCATCGCTCGTTACCGTGATACTGGTAGCGTAGCGTAGTAGTCAAGAAAGTGGACGGGAGAAAACAGCAACATCAGGAGAAATGGTTCGAAAAGTAAAGATACGACTTGATCAAAACCCGCGTCGCAGTGGACGAAAAATGGCACGTGAGCTGAACATATCGCAATATTCCATTCGACAAATATTGAAAAATGAGCTTGGCATAAAGCCACTGAAATTCCAAAAATGTGCAAGAATTTACACCGCAACAGAAAGGAAATAGACTCAAAAGAGCTAAAGAGTTGCTTCGTTGTCCAGCAGTTTGTAAAAAAACAAAATGATCGTGTTAACTTGCCAATTAGGTCAGTTGAAAAGGTGCACCTTCGGTTGGCCACCAGTACTCAAGCGCCGGTCATGGTAATGGTGTGGGCCGCCATAACAGCCGATGGTCGCTCTTCGCTCGTATTAATCGACCGCGGCATCAGAATTAATATTATAGCGAAAATATTCTAGAGGATGTATTAGAGCCTTGGACATTCCAACAGAACTCAGCACCATCGCACTCAGCACGCGCCACCCAAGAACGATTACAAAATAAGGTTCCTCGCTTCATTTCCAGCTCACAAATCTCCGAATACCAATACGTTGGACTATTGTGTCTGGAGTATTTTGGAAAGCAAAGTTGGCACTAAAAAATACCAAAATGTCGATCACCTCAAGCAAGCGCTTCTCCGGGAATGGGCCAAAATACCGCAGAGCAACATTCGAGCAACGTGTGACGGTTTCATTGGCCGTTTGAAGGCCATAATTCGTGCCAAAGGTGACCAATTCGAACAAATCTAAATTTATTCTAAAATTTGATGCTATTTCCTACATTTTTAAAGTCATTCAATAAATTAAAAAAATGTAAAAATTATGGCGTACCACATTGTTGCAGTTTTTTATCTCACCCTGTATATTCTTGATCAGCGTAATCCCTAAAACGATTTGCAAATTACTATCTGTTCGTGTGTTGCAATATTTTAACTTTTTAATGAATTAACCTAGGTAGCTAAAGTGTTGCTTATAAATATACTTTGTCTGCAAGTTTTATAGCATCGAAAACAGGAGGTATCGGTTCAAGTTCTGGTATAGGTTTCTATACCATTTTAAGTTCTATATTGCATAAATAAATATTTTGTTCCCAGAGTTTTTAGCATATCAGTACCTTTTTAAACCAACGCATGTATTGTCAAAACCCTCATATAAAGTTAGTATGCGAAAGTTTAGGGCAACTGGATTAACTACAAATTCCAATTCCGTCCACATTTTGGTATAACCCTACATATTAAGACACGGTCCGATTTTAGGTACTTTGAAGATTTTTTTCAATTTAAGGTATATTACTATATACTATTTAGACTTCTTAATATAGCACTGTCCCAAACAAAATCCATTATGTGTGTGATTTTAATAAAGTATCCAATAAGATATAGGTAACATTTCCATCTTTTAAATCTATCGACAAGATAATAATTTGATACACAAAATACATTAAGCTAAGAAATATATATCTTTTTTACTAAATATATAAATAAATAAATATATAACGTCAATGTTAAGTGAATGATATAATCATCAAACATCAAATGTTATCCCAACTTGTACTGAAGTTCTGTTAAACTACTAGGCTACTGTAATGAGAACTTATAAAATTAGACCTAAATAGTTTCAAAAATTCCTTTTTTTGCATTCGGAAACGGTTTGATTTGTCAATAAACTGATTTCGGAAATAGTCGGTGATAGCATTTCACTGTCTCATTAATCTCTCTTATTATTTGTTTAATTGTAATTCTCTACAAAATTACCAAAAACTTCCCCTTCGTAAATGAACAATACAGGGGTTTTCAGAAAATAAAATAAATTTATTAAAAAAGTTGATAAAATTCAAAAATATACATTCATATCTTACAAACTTATGCTAGAGTTTTATTAAATATCTCATTTCGAAGTACATCAATTAAAACAAAGTTCATTAGCTACTACCACACGGAATAAAAATACGGAAAACATTAGGAATTCGTGGCGTTATGGCCATTGATAAAGGTTACTTATGGATCGATGATATGTACTATAACACCTAATTAATTGTAGTAGTCCCTAATTGGAGAGCGAACTCCCAATTGCAGACTCATTTGTGATGGAAAACATGACGTTTTTGTTGTTTTTTTTTTTTTGTTTCTTTTTCTAAAATAGCTATACAAATTCGGATACAAAATAAACGGAAATGAAAATAATGCACAATGTGTTTTTTTCTTTTAAATTGGTTGACTAGCTATATCTCTTCTAGAAATTACTTAAACTTGAAATGTACAAAACTATTTACTTAGCGATACGTTAAAATTACAATATCCTTAGAGTTATTTAGACCTGCAAAATATTAAATAATCTTATTTTAATGTTAGCGTTAGAGAAAAGTAGCAAGCGGACTGATTAGAACTACTGTCTCATTTAGACATTTGGCTGCGTTTGTGAAATATTATTGCCCACCTGAGCGGGAGGTTGTGATGGCCCTCCACCACCACCGCCGCCTTCCACAGAACCACTTTCAGCATCTGAATCCTTGAGGGAGCCGGCATCCTCATCGCCAACCAGGGCTCTGTACTTCTTGGCAATGGCTTCCCAGTCGGCAACATTTTCGATACGGTTTTGATTGGCAGCTGAAAAACTTGTTTGCGATCCCAGTGGGGATAAGTGTACCACTGACAGGGCCATTGAATCTGTGAAATCAACATAAAATAATTAGTTTTATTTGTTTGATTTGCTTCCAAACAACAGTTGTTGGGTGTTTGTTGTGTGCCTTTTCAAAAAACACACCAACGGGTATAATATATCGCAGCTGGATTGGCTTTTCATGGTAATTACATTTTTGCAAGAGTCCTGTTCACAGACCATCCAGCTGGGATACATATATGTACATATTTTTGCATCGTTGAGCTTTATCCACAAGCACCCTGGAAAGCTTTCAACAACACGAAGTAGCTTTCTTAAATGTGCGTGGTGATACATATGAGACATTCACCAAACAAATTAACCAAATCCCATGAACAAATAGTCTCTCCCAAGCAGTCAACAACAACAGCAATACTCTTAGACAAATCCATTGGGAGTCAGTTGGGCTTGTCTGGTGAGGTTCATCCATATGTGTATAGCCTACCTTTTTTAATTTTTGAAAGCCATTTGGCACCGGCTTTAGTGCGAGGACTAGCCTGGCGTATTCCCATCATCTGTACCAGACTTGGACGCTTCTTTTTCTTCATGCGAGCCTACATTTTTTTTTCAATTCAACGCAAGAGCGAGACAAGAGACAACAAATAACAGACACAGAATGAGTTCAAATATAAGGACAGACACAAATGCAAACATCAATCACTGGTGCGGGGATAAAGCAAAAGAGGTGCGGACGGGAGATATGGACGAGGTTTAATAGAGGTGAAATGTGGAAAAAGTAGTTGGACTTCAAAAGTGCATTTCAAAAAACAGACAGAAATATGTTTGGGATTTGATTTTGGAAGTGTTGCCATTTTGCTTTAAATGAATTGGGGAAAAGGTCGTGTCCTTTGCAGGAGTCCTTCCATAGATACATGACTACAGTTGCAGATGTTTTACCTTGACCTTCTCAACGATCCACATAAACCAGGTGGTAACTAAATTAAGCGGCGATGGCGCTGTCGTTGTGCGATGCATATTGCGTATAAGCTTCGACAAGCCGAATTTCCATTCGATATCCGATTGGGCCTATCATAAGTGGTCGCAACATTTTATCAGATGTAAATGTATGTAAAAATGTGCGTCATGACGATGTGGTAGATGTGGCATTCCGTGAAAATTGAAATGAAACAAAGAAGGAAAAGAAAGTTCGTTTTGTAGTTATAGGCCCAATCATTACAAAAATTCACTAATTGTTGAGTTTCGCTGAAAAAAAAAATAAAATTGAATATTCTAATATGGCAAACATTTTCAGTCATAACTCTGACGTCTCCTTCGCCCACGGCATTTGGTATTCGAACCAGCTCAGCATCTAACCTATTTTGAAAATCCTCGGCATATTAGAATATTCATTCAAACTTAAAATCAATAGACCTCTGTCTGTTACCAAAAAACAAATATCATCATGCAATATAGTTTGTTAAAAAAACATGCATTTCTTTTAAAAATTTAAGACATAAATTGGTATAACGTCCTCGTGTAATTTCACATCATTTGGGACAACACACAAAAGCTTTGTTTCCTAAAGCTGTATATTGCCAACAAAAAAGAAAGCTGTAGTACACACAAACACACTAACATTTCGATTTCTGTTAAAAGCGGAACGGCAACATTTGCCGCACAAGCCTACAGACTAATGCACACAGAGTGTAGCTTTAAAGCTTCATGTGCGTTAAGATAGGAAGATATCCGTAAGACACAATGCATTGTATCTTAAGGATTGTCATGTAAGTTCTTAAAATCCTGCAAACATTGAGAGTACACCAAAGATGCAAGTCTGGGCGAGTAGATGGAACTACCCAACAAAAACACATTTTCAATTATTGAAATAACCAATATGTTCTGTAAATTGGTTTGTATGTATGTAGATGCATTGCGATTGCATCGAGTCGGGCGGGATTGTGTCGTTAAAGCAGCATAAGACAAGCGACAACATTTTTACATTTCTATACGTAAACGGAGCCACGAGCCGATTTCTTTTGTCAAAAACAATGACTGGGTCTATGCGTGAATTGAAACTGATAATCTCAATTTGCAAATATCTGAATTCAATGGTTGAATGGATCAGGAGTGAGATTCTCTGACAGAAGATGTGCATATGAAATTAAGAAAACTAACAATATTTAAATCAGTAAGACTTTTTTTAGTTATTTCTCCATTCAAAGATTGTTGAAATTACGTGAAGAATTTAATAGGAACTTTGCAATTTGCAACCAAATTAAATCAGCATTCATACACTGACTCAGAAAATAGTTATTATAAGACTGTTGGTCTATTGTCTCCATCTGCATTTTACACACAATTTATTTATTCTGTACCACAATGTGGAGTGGGATAGAAATTTATTAACACAAAGATCCATTAAAATCTAAATGACTCATGTGATAATTGCGATAATTGTCCTGAGTAGAAAAGATGGACACATCCGAGTAGCTTGTGTTAAAAGAATACAAATGATTCATTTTTCTGACTATTTGCAAGCATATCATAGGTACTATATGCTTTCACTCCATTCAAATCAAATCAATCTCAGGCTACAACGGAAGTTACGGTTTCTTGAATACAGTTGCCGCATTTCCGAGTCTTGCTTAACTCCATTGGCGTATGGGGCAACAATGTACAAGGCATGTTAAACACACCAACACACAGAAGCAGAGTTAGTAGTCAAAAAATGTTGAATATTTTCAACACATATTACTCTCCATCGGGACTCGCCACTTCCTGACAATGCTATAAAATGTGTGTATATTTAAGCTGATCGGAGGAACAACACCTTTGATTATTATAATAGCCTCCCCAGGGTATAAACATTATGTTCGCAAACTCCATGTGTAGCCGAATTCAGTCACTGCTCTCATTTTTGCACAATAGTTTAAGTTTCATGCATTATGGTTACATATCGGAAATTTGCAGTAAACACCTATTTTTGTAAATGAATGCTAAAATATTAGAAACATATGCGGCCCAAAATTTGATTTGATGTATTTTTGAAATATTTTAATTTCGAATGATTTGGAACACAATCAACAAATGCAGTGAAACATTGCGTATACGCAGCGAGAACTTATCATGTATACGCAACAATGTTCTTTGGCATATTCTCGCCACAAATTCTAACAACATATTTTATGATAAATTCTCTACTGAAATGTCATTGCTCCTTATGAAATGGGTCTACAATTTAGGTCACTACAAAAACTATAGTTTTTGTATAGAAAAATGTTGCCACTGGTTTTATGCTTTCTTTGGTATTCAAATAAAGTCTTTGGAAATCCTGAATGCATGCATGCTGGGTACTAGGAATCAATACGATTACCTAATGCTGAAATAGAACTTTATTCGTTGTGGTTAACAATAAAAAATAAATAATTTGTAGATGAATTGAATAATCGGTAATAGTTTGGTCAATTTTTAAGTGAATCCATAAAAAGAAATACTACCTGTATCCGCTGATAGGTATCGGACATCATAGCAATTAGCAGGTTAATTAGCACTACCACCGACACCAACATATAGACACCGAACACTATCTTGAACAGATACTCCACCCAGTAGGGTTGAGTGGGCGCGTTTACACTATTGATTTTGTCAACCTGTGTCTGTTCGGTCGTCGTTTGACCAAACACGGCAAAGAATAATAACTCAAAAGAATGTATCGGATGCATGCGCACTGTGGAGTCGAGCCCATTCGCCAATACCGTTCCAATAGCCGAAGGCGGTGGCGAGCGCAACATCCCAACCCCAACCAGAGGGGATGATTGCGGGTTACACAGCACAGCGTACGCACACACACGAGACAGTCGAAATAATGATAACGGAAATCATATCGCATTGAACAAAAATAAAAAGGTAGTCAACGCCCACGCAAATATCCACGAACACCCGAAGTGCCACAGTGACGATGTCGCATTGAATGGGAATGTCGTTGGTTTCGATGATGACGATGGCAGTGTCAGTGACGAACGATGACAGGTTTAGCCATTGTGAGGGCGTCGATGAGATGTCCAATTGCAATCGCACCCAAGAAATAGAAAATACCAAACAAAAGAGAGTTGCATTAGTTTCCAAATACCAACCTGAATGCGTTGATAAGTATCCGACATCATGGCTATCAGGAGATTTATGAGAACAACCACAGACACCAGCAGATAGATGCCAAAGACAAGTTTAAATAGAACCTCGGTCCACTCAGGCCTCAGATGTCGCATTGGATTTATGTCAACCGTGGTCGTTTGGCCAAACACAGCAAAGAATAGACGCTCAAAGGCCAAGAATGGAGTCATAGGTCCTGCAAAATGCGTTTCGTGGTGCATGCATTGGCATGGAAGTAGGAACATGGCGAACATGGCGCAGAGGAGTAGGGGGAGGAGGAGGAGGAATATCAAAAAATTGTTTAATCATTTCCATTCAGATTTGCTTTGAGGAGCAGAAACATCATTCGGTGCTATACCATTAGCTTTGCTTTATTTTTTTTATTGAATTTTGTTTTATTTTTCTGTGCACTTCTGAATGTGTGGAAAGCGTCAAAAGCCGTAATTATCATTATCACTATATTTGTTGTTCTTATTGTACATAGACAAAATTAATAAAATATGAATATCGTCATTGTTGTTGTTTTTTTTTTTTTTGTTTTCTTATTAGTTTTGGACACCAACATGCTTCCTTATTTTTAATTATAGCACATCAATATTAAAATAGAATTTAAGAAAAAAAACACATATTTATTGAGACATGCAAGAGTGTTGTTTGACAGAAAAAAAAACAAAAATAAAATCTTGAATATGCAGTAAAAATAAAAATAAACAAACGAAAAGGTGTATTGGTATTTACCTATGAGAATTGAACTGCAAATTTTTGTATAAATCGGTATTATTGGATTAGAGTTTTTTTTCATCCCTTTATGTGTCCTTTTCGTAAAAAAAAAAAACAAAAATTATATTGTGAAGCCACTGTAAGCTGATCAGAATAACATGCATATAAATTTTTGAGTGATCTATTCGACACACCTTCATAAAATATATCGACAGTTAATTTCAGAGAGACTCTCTCCATACATTGCGTTGTTGATCATGAACAAGAATAAGGAATTTTGAATTTTTGATAAAATTTAGGTTTTGCCACATACCTGTCTACCCACGAGAAATTTTAAATTATTTCTAACAGAGAGTATTCATAGAGTTTATAACATTTCTAAAGTCTATCAAGGCCTTCTGGGATCTTTGGAAAGAATATGGATTTATAAAGGCTTTCTAATAATATCCAATATGAACTATATGAAATGAACTGAAGCAAGGTGTGCCGAAAACTATAAAAATTATGTTAAGACATCTTATATCATGTAACCTCATACCGATTTTTGAATCAAACGAAACAAATGAACAAAACCAAACATGTGTAAGTTATAATTGTAATTATGGATTTTACAACACTTTTCCACAACACCAAGGGATGCACACAAAGTAAAACAAAAAATCTGAACACTTAATTGTCGCACAAATAAACTGCGGAGCCATCATGCCATAGCCCACAGCAGGCCCTTAGCAAGCTTCTTTCGGAATTATTCCGGCCAGAATTGAGGAGCACACAGAAGTGGAAATATTGTTAAGAGACACAACTGTAAATAAAAGATGTTTACACACAAACACACAACACCGAAGGCTATTACAAATCATTCACATTGAGGACATTGAAAAAAGGACGCCGCCCCAATGGAGCCAATCGACACTTACGATCATCTTTGTGCTTGCGCCGGAATTCGCTTAGCATACTACGACTCGAATCCACGTAATTCTCTGGTGGCGGTGGACGAGGAGTTGGCATATCATCTAAACACATACAAAGGGTATGAAACGATTATAGGAATTTTCATAAAATACATGTGTTGTCTAAGGCACCTAGATTATTCTTGCGCAGCATTCATTTACAATGGATCAACCAGATAACTTATTTTTTAATTTTAAAATAATAATTTGGAAAAAAAGAAGAACAAAAAACATAACTAAGAAAAGGGTGAACACTTTGTGTGATGGAATTTATACTGGATCCATGAGACAGAAAACATCTTGGGACGTATAAAATAAAACTTAATCCGACCTCAGATAAACTTTGCACTCAGCTAAAAAATAATCTTTATGCATGACACCAATAAACTACTGAAGCCTTCCCACATGTAGTTATGTAGGGCTGCATAGATAGTTGGTCTGTGTCCGAACTGCAAGAATGTAAAAGTTTTTACTACGATATCGATTTTCCATTTTTTTAGATCGAAAAAAAAATTGCAAAACTAGTTGATTCTTGCAGGTTCTGGAACAAGTATCATGGTAAAATTAGAATGGTGAAGTCATTTCAAATAATTAGCTGTTCCATCTCTGCATACATACATAAAGTATTCTACATTTTGCAATTTTAAGAAACTTGAAATATACGAATATATTATCCAACGTGGTGTCGCTGTTCCTTAACCGCAAAAAAGTTCCCGAACCATCGCATTCAGACAAAAAATATATTCACATTGTCCTGCAGTGAAATTTTATATCAAAGAAAGGTATACCTATTGTATATAAAGAAATAAGATTAAATCTCAAAACGTCATATCGAGATTGACACTAGTATTACTATAGAGTCAAATCAGATGGGACTTGCTGTTACCTGTAATAATTATACAATGGATTTATCTGTGGATTTGTAAATATACATTTCGACAATGAGATATTGTCAAATGAATAATTTTGAAAAAAAAAAATTGTAAACATACGATTGCATGATTTTTGTACCTTCCTAAATCTACAATGGATAGTATCTAAGTAAATTCGAACTCAATTGTCAAATATAAATACATTTTGCTATTTTTTTAATAATTTCTGATTTTCCTCTTTTGGTCCTCATGACCACTGTAAATGAATGCGGGCAGTTATTATTAGATAGAACACAAAGGGTCTGTAATTGTTCAGCATGCAAAGATATAACCACAACATCGATAGATAGATACTCATCGATATCGCCATTGATTTCCATAATCGATAGCGACGCACGCTCACACACATACATACATAAAAAAATAATAATAATCGAATAAATCATATTCAACATACATACACTCACAGATCCATTTGCACTGAAACAAAACATAACAATAAAATCGCACTTGGAACACTGTGACTTACCATCGCTGAAGTAACCACGATTGCGGTTACGTTTCTCGAAAGAACGCAACTCCTCGGGCGTAAAATTCGCAAACGATTGATTCAGAGCCACAATGTGCATGGAAAAGCCAAATACGAATATGGCCAAGACAGCAAGAAATCTCGCCAAATCCTTCAGCAGGTCACCGATAATGATGGCCCATGGTCCGAACAGGTGATGGAACGAGAGAAAGTCCAATATTTGCACACAGGCACACAGGAAGGCCAATGCAAAGCACTGATTACGGCAATAGATGAGTGTCGGCCAATACTCCTTGGAAACGAAGCAGAATGCCGCCACATGGACACCCACGCCGGCCATGCCCAGCAGCAGCACAAGTAGCTTGATTGATCCCAGTCCCGACTTGTCGGACGGATTCGTCAACTCGAACAAAAGTAAGCCACTCAACCAAATGAGCAAACCTATTTCGTACCAGTAGGGGACCAAACTGAGACGCAGCACCGGATATATAGGCGTAATACCAACAATACTGAGATGGATCATTAGGAAGATGTGGGAGGTAAGGTAGGACATGAACTTAATTATAGGCACTTTGTTGAATTTGTGACCCATTGGAAAGGTGAAACCAATCCACACCGGTGGGCACACAATGAAGGCAACCAAGAGTAGTAAAATTTTCCAAGATGCCCACGTCAGCGATCCCCGCCAGAGTTCCTGCATTAGGCAAAAGAACAAAGCTCAAATTGTATATCTCCGAATACAGATGCAAATTTGGAAGTTACCTGCAGGTATCTTTGGACCACGGTATGGGCAATGACTTCCTTCTGTTCATTCTCTATTAGCACGTCGAGAAATTCCACATTTCTTTTGTCCGTTGCCTGTAGAATCTTCCCAGCCGAATCGGAGCCAGCAGCCAAAGCGAGTAGTTCGGTGGCCATGGTTTCGCATTGCTTTCCGGCAGCTACGAGATCCTTTGCCCGCTCTTTCTCCTACAGAAGACCAGTGTCATTAAAACTGTTAAATGAAGTTTTTCTCCTTGCTCACCTTGGTGGATAAGTTAATGTAGATATTGGACAGCTTTGCTGCGGTGTCAACCGGAGCAGGGGCCACCAGAACAAACTCTTGTATCGGCTTGTTATTGTTGTTCTTCGATACAACCATGAGATTGTACACGAACCGTTTGTCCTCCATTAGACCGTACGTGTCGTGTTCCTTGTTCAGCAGATAGCGCAGGACATCGTTATGACCCTCGGAGGCAGCAAACCAAATAGGAGCACATCCGTAATTTGTCTCCGATTTCGGCGATGCTCCGGCCTCGCAAAGAAGTTTCACCACCTCCAAGTGGCCGGCTTTGGAGGCACAATGCAGTGGCGTCCAACCGTTTTTGTCGGTTGCATTTATTTCTGCGCCTTGCCCCAACAGAATCTCCACCATTTGAAAGTGACCGTACATGGAAGCTATGTGGAGGCCAGTGCGACCATGACGATCGGTCGACTGAAGGAGTTCTGCGGACCGACTCAGAAGCAAACCAACCACTGACATGTGACCACCGAAGCAAGCCAAATGAAGTGGATTATAGCCCTGTGAAGAGAAGTGTGTTGGTTAGACGCGTGTCAGAGATAAGTCGGCGGGATGCACTTACGTTTTCCGTTGAGGCCGCGTCCACTTGCACTCCTGCCGAATTCAGCAGTAGACGAACGACATTCTCATTTCCAGAAAAAGCCGCCAAATGTAATGGCGTCATTCCCGATTCCGTACCCAGTTCCCCGAACAGGCTTTGGCCTGTGGGCGTTTCGGATTTCACCGTGGCTGGCACGCTAGTCAGCAGTTCCCGCACCGTGTCTGCTTGGCCGTAATAGGCGGCCACATGCAACGGTGTCAGTCCCAATTTCTTGCTGGTGATCCTCAAAGAGTTCGTGCTCTTTAGAACATCCAATACCTGGCCATGTCCGTTCTGGGCAGCGAGATGTACCGCCGTGAAACCAGCCTTATTCTCCTCCGTACAGGAGGCCCCGGCTCGTACCAAAGCTTTCACCACGTCCGCGTGACCTCCCTCGGCAGCCAGTTGTAGCGGCGTGGCATCAGTCAATTTATTTCTAGCAGATATCACGCCAGATCGATCGAATTTCATCAGTTCTTCGATTACCTTCACCGAACCCTGCATGGCTGCGATGTGCGCGCAGGTGTTGCCGTCCTTGCTCGTCGCATTCACCAGCGATGGATGCTGCTGCAGGAATAATTTGGCCACTTCTGAGTAGTTGTTCTGCGCGGCGACATGTATCGGCTTCTGTCCCAGATCGTCGGTCGCGTCTATGTTAGCTCCCAACTCAAGTAGGAGCTGACATACCTCCATCTGGCCGCTGGCCGCAGCAAGATGAAGTGGCGTCTGTTTGCGCAATGTTAAAATGTCGATGACGGCGTTGTGATCCTTAATGAGGAACTTCACGAGATGCGTGAAACCGTTCATCGCGGCCAGATGCAACGCCGTGCGACCAACGCGTGACTTGGAATTGATGAAGGCCTTGTTGGTGAGCAGAGCATCGCACACGTGCAGGTAGCCCCGCTCGGCAGCCAAATGCAGCGCTGATCGACCTTCAATATCAAACACATCAACTCTGGCATGATTCGCTAAAAGGTTGTTGACCAGTTCCATGTGGCCTCTGTGGCAGGCTATCAACAGGGGCGTCCACCCCACCGAGGACTGTCGATTCATGGCCTTTTGAATTTCAGTGGGGTTCATGTGGGCTATCATCTCCATCAACACGTCGTTGTTGCCTGCCATGGCACAGTAGTGGAAGGCCGTCTCCAAAGCGTTCTTCGTCTGGAGCGAAACGTCGGCCCCATTCTCCAGTAGCATTCTAACGATTTCCTTATCGGATTCGGGAATCTTCACCTCCTCCTTGGTAATTTGGCATGTGTAATGTAAAGCGGTGGCCCCGTCATCGTTCACGGAGTTGATGTAGGTGGTGGCTTTGTCTGGTCCATGCTTCTCTTTGCAGACATCGATTAAATGTTTCACAATCTCGGGATGACAAGAACGGCAAGCCATATGAAGAGGTGTTTCACCGGTCTGAAAACAATCGCCCCACAATTAGTGTGTCACCTCATCTCAACTCATGTCTGTCGGCCGCACTCAGATACTTACATTGGACTTGTAGAGGGGGTCGCCGTCATCTTCGAGGAGTAGCATCAGCGTGGCCAGATTGCCATGACGGGCGGCAACATGCACCGGCGTCAGGCCATCATCGGTAGTTAAATTGGGACTAGCACCGGACTTAAGGAGCATTAAAGCACATCGATCGCCATCCTTAACTCTAGCGGCTATATGCAAAGGGGTTTCATTCATTTTACCTCCGCGGACATGTACATCGGCGCCGAAGCCCAACAGAGTTTCCACCACAGCCGGCTTGGCTGATTCTACAGCAATGTGCAAGGCTGTGTAATTGTCCTAAACATAGACCCAAACATTAGTAACGCTTCATTCAAAATTGTTGTACGATACCCACATTAGTCGTCACATCGACCTTCTCCCCCTTCTGGAGGAGGGTGTTGATAATGCCCGTATGGCCATAGGCAGCAGCCGTGTGAATGCTCCGGGCACCATCCTTATTTGGCATGTGCAGATATACACCTTTCTTGAACAGCATTGTTGCGCATTCCGCATGACCATTGAGGGACGCAATGTGCATGAGCGTGCTGCCATCTTTCGTGCGCTCAAATATGCTAGCCTTGAATTTGTCCGCCAATATTTCGATGACATGGGCATGTCCATTTTCCGCAGCCAAGTGCATCGGAGTGCGATCTGAAATTCGGCAAAATTAGGCAAATTAATGAGGCTCTTCCCTACGCGGCCAATTCAACTCACCTTGATTGTCGGCTATGGAGGCGGAGGCTCTGACGCCATAGAAGTACTTCAGCAGCGCTTCATCGCCTTCAGCGGCAGCAATGTGCAGTGGCGTTTGACCTTCTCCATTTTGCGTATCGACATTCGTACCGTAGTCGACCAAAATGCGCACCATGTCGACGTCCCGCCGTCTGGCGGCCAAATGCAATGCCGTATCTCCATTAGCAGCGGTTGCCTGTGAACCAAATTAAATATTTGAGATATTATGTCAAGATTGTTGCATGCCACCGCACATGCTATGCGAAAAAGACCGAAGAAGAAAAGGAAATTGCTCAAATTTATGCTGAAGGTCAAAGTTAATGTGGGCCAGATGCAAATCAGTCGGAGCAGCGCATGTTGCACATTAATCGAAACAACAACAACACAAACAACATTTGTGTGGTGCCGACCCACTCCCTCGTTGCAGTTGCAATCTGAGGGCCAATAGCAGTCGAGGCCATGCTTGCAGGGCAGATGATGTGTGTTCAACTCGAACGAAGTTTCCAGCCCATATTTTGTTTTTGTTTTCTTTCTGCTTTATCTACGACAAAAGTTACTTGGCAAACTTAGCCATTCAGTCGGCGTGCGAGCTCCGACATTTCAAGCAACCGGTGGCAGAGCGTACGAAGCAAATCATTTCGATAAAGTTTAATTATTTCGACATATCTGTGTGATGTGAGAGTGTGAGTGTGGGTACTTCAGGTGAAAATTCGCAACAATAACAAATTGATTACATACGTTGCGAATACTGAGAAACACATCCTGCCATATGTACCAACATATATACGTACGTATGTATGAGCACGTTTCGAGCGGAGTGGTTAAATGTAAGTTGTTGCTTGTTCGCATTCAAATTCTTTGATGGAAAGTTGCGTGTTTCATTTCTTATAACAAGATACACTGAAAGAAGTTGGAATGGCGTCCATCAAGCTAACCTGTATTGGGATTCTTTAGCCATTTAGCTACTAGCAATAAAAAAATTGTAACTTTGAAAAGCCAGACATTCGTGTAATAGTGAACATTGTTTACATTGGCAGATCTTAGCTCCTATTTTGTTTTTGCATTATTATTTAATAAATTCGGCATGACCGAAATTAGAAGCAAAAATATAGCTGTTATCCACAATTATCGTTAATTTTACCTACATACAGCTAACTTTATTTACGAATCTTGTTTTATTTCTCCTTAAAGTACATGGTTTGGCATTGCTATCAAATTTTTATAGAATGAGTAAGAATTGCTAGATTTCTTCTTTTCCACATTTTTTATTTTAAATACATTTTTGGACAAATTCTAGAAAATATAAAGAAACAAAAACCAGTAAGGAAAGCTCAAAAGTCGGGCGGGGCCGACTATATGATACCCTACACCTCTATGCTTATTTAGTAGAGCTCTCGTAAAAAGGTTTATACAGGGCATTTCAGAGCTCTATGAGATATTTGGTACAAAATCAAAATCTATCTAATTCTATCGTGCATTTTACGAACTATAGCTATCTCTGAACCGGGTTTCTCCAAATTTTACGTATTAGCTTCTAGACTGGTGATTTGGACTGATATTGACCATTTAGTGCACATTTAACCCGAAATCGGATGAAGATATATATGAGAGCTATATCCAAATCTGAACCGATTTCGATAAAATTTAAAACAGCTACTCCTGTGCTCCATCTAATACCTGGTACCAAATATCACGGTTGTGGAGTGAATATTACGAATGTATGGGACTAAAACTCTAAATCGGATGAAACATATATATGGTTGCTATATCTATATCTCAACCGATTTTCACTAAATTTGATATACTTGCTTCTAGGCTGAATTTGGTCCGATGTACTAAAATTCAGTCCATTTGGTCTTATATCGGCCATTTGGTGCACAATTAACCCGAAATCGGATGAAGATATATATGGGAGCTATATCCAAATCTGAGCCGATTTCGATAAAATTACAAACAGCTATTTCTGGGCTGTATCTTATATATGGTACCAAATATCATTCTTGTGGAGTGCATATTACGAATGTGAGAGGCTTAAACACCAAATCGGATGAAAGATATATATGGGAGCTATAGCTATATCTGAACCGATTTTCTCCAAATTTGATGTACTTGCTTCTAGGCCGAACTCGGTTGGGTGTGCCAAAATTCAGGTAATTTGGACTGATAGTGGACATTTGGTGCACATTTAACCCGAAATCGGATGAAGATATATATGGGAGCTATAGCTGTTGAACCGATTTTCTCCAAATTTGTTGTATTTGCTTTAAGGCTAATCTCGGTCACATGTGCCAAAATTCGGGTCATTTGGACTGATATTGGCCATTTGGTGGTCAGTTAACCCGAAATCGGATGAAGATATATATGGGAGCTATATCCAAATCTGAACCGATTTCGATAAAATTTAAAACAGCTATTTCTGTGCTCCATCTAATACCTGGTACCAAATATCACGGTTGTGGAGTGCATAGTAGGAATGTGAGGGACTTAAAGATCAAATCGGATGAAAGATATATATGGGAGCTATAGCTATATCTGAACCGATTTTCTCCAAATTTCATATACTTGCTTCTAGGCCGAACTCGGTTGGGTGTGCCAAAATTCAGGTAATTTGAACTGATAGTGAATATTTGGTGCACATTTAACCTGAAATCGGATGAAGATATATATGGGAGCTATATCTAAATTTGATCCGATTCTCACCAATTTCAATAGGGTTCGTCCTTGGGCCAAAAAAATATTGTTTGGAAAATTTCATCTCAATCGGATAATAAATGCGACCTGCATTTTGTTCACAAGAATACATGGACAGACGGACGGACGGACGGACAGACGGACTGACATGCATAAATCGACTCAGAAAGTGATTCTATGAAGGTTCTCAAAAGTAACTATGGGTCTATCTCGTTTCCTTCTCCATGTTACAAACAAATGCGCAAAGACATAATACCCTTACCACTATGTGGTGTAGGGTATAATTATTGCATGGAAATTGTTTCCTTAAATACCCTAATGATAAAATGCTCAAGTTTTTTTAGTAACTCATATTTGCTTTGCCAAATCGACATTCAAGGATTTCCTTAAAAAAAAAAAAAAAAACATTAATTACAGAAATAACTAATTGAAATTCTTGACAGTTTTTATAAACTTCTTCCACTTTTTGCTTCAAAATCCTCAATACATTAAATTATTAGTAGGGATATTCTGTCGAATATTAAAATATAGCAGACAGAGCAACTGCTACATGTGCAATTTCATGGTTTATTTGTGAAAATAAACATGGAGCAAAGAGAGCATAGAACAAATATGGATCGATCGAAAGAATTTGTTCCTTATCTAGTTCCGTGGACTACGGTCGTTTTTTTTTATGAAAACTCCGCGTATAAGTGATATGAAACATACGAAATCACTCATACGCTTAGGAACTGGTGTACTGAACTCTGAACTACAATGCAGCACCTAAAAAATTTGTAGAGCTAATGATGATCCGTGATGCTATCATCTGTTTCATAGGGCAGGCAATTAATAAAATTTTCCCATTAAATAACAATATTTTCAAAAAATACAAAATCACGTTTTAGTTTTGAATGATGAAATTATGGTAAACTTGCATTTCAAAATATGTTACAAGATAACTTCCAAAATTCCACCTAACGCAGGCTCGTGATTTTTCCCTAGGAAAAAAAACACAATTACCACTCCCAGTTGGTTAATCAAGAAATGGTAATTGTGGCGGTTCACACTCTTTTCGTACACAACTACTTCAGCCATGCCACGAAACACTCCTTGCTGTTTAATTGGACAATCACGTCATTTTGCGCCTTCAACACACTAAGTGGCCAGTCACTTTCGGTCATTTATTTCGATTGTCATGTGGGTACACAGGAGGTCGCCGTACACTACACTTTTCCTTTAGAAGCTCCGGATTGTTGCGATAGCATTCCAAGAAATCTACACGTAACTTCCCTTCGTATGGTCCTTCCATAGCGACGCTTCAAATAAAACTGAAGGATACAATTCCAGATGAAAAGGACACATGTGTCCATAGCTATGCGTGGCAAGTGTGACTTGCAAAAGCAGAAGATTTGTCACATGCGCCATTTACACATTCTCTGCGAAATGTAATCCTCATCACTGGCCTCTCGCCATTTCTCGCAGTGTACGCACGTTGAGGAGATTGTCGTGAAATTGAAATTCGCTAAATTGCCTCAACACGCAAAATCATTCTCAGCCGCTTCTTTTGCAATTATTGTGTCGTATTAAAGTTCGCAGTTCGAAAATGACAATCTGCACCTTTGGGTCGAGGCGAATGAACTGGTGTGCCATATCCACCTCTCTCGCCGGGAGAGGATTACTAACTTTGATCTATGGGAGGGTGTTGCAGCAGAGCCAGTCATGTCACTGATAATTTAACACCTTGCGTTAAGTAAAACTTAATTATTTAATGTGAGAATAATAGAGCGATGAATGTACACCTGTGCAGACAGACTCGCACACTCGCACGTATGTGGATGCCAGAGGCGAAAAGCCTTGACTTTTGTGGCGTGTTTGAATTACTTTTTTTGTCATCGCGCGTTACACATTTTTTATTGGCAAACTATGGGAATTTTTAATACTGACGACTGATTCCACAAATGGTCTATGGGTTGTGGGGTGCTTTGAGGCTAAGACTTGATATTCATTTCAATTCTTGCATTTGTTTTCTTATGAAATTCTTCTTAAGAATGTGGCTATTCCCCATATTCTTAGTAAAATTTTATCAACGAAAAACTTGCTTTGTTTCCCGAAAGATTCGAAATATTTGAGCCGAAGTTAAGATTTTCTCTTTGCAATTCTATCCTCAATGTGGTCACGGAATGTACAATATATATAAATGTAAAATGTAAATTATAAATTAAAAACTCTTACCTTCAGTTGTTCGGCCGTTTGTGCCGATAACAGCTCTCGAACCATCGACTGATTGCCAGCCTCAACAGACAGTAGCAGGGGTATTTTTCCTCTCTATGAAGAGAAAATAGAAGTTTAAAATTTATTTGAAAATAAAAGATCGCAAAGTATTTGTCTAGTTTGAATATTTCGCAGAAATCTTTAAAAATGTAATAAACGTTTTACTGAAAGTAAAATTTAATTAAAACAAGTAAAAAAATATTAAGTTCGCCCGGACCGAACTTTTAATACAATGTGCCCATTACGAACTACAAACACCAATTTTTAGACAAATGTGTTCAAAAATCATCAAAATACCGAATATCAGGAGGTACCGTTATAAGGTGGCTATTCCAAAACTTGAACCGATATGGACATTTTTAATACCAACCATCCTAGCAATACAAATTTATCAACGGATTTTTTAAGATCTACGTCAAATAATGCGGGCTGCATCGTGATTTCAGCAGACAGACGGACATCGTTAAATAGACTTAGAATTTTATGCTGATTATGAATATATATACTTTATGGAGTCTACGCCGAATATTTACGAATGTTACTTAAGTACCCTCCCTTCAAGGTGGAGGTGCAAAACATAACTAGTTATTGGCCCTGTTTCAATGTGTTTGTCGGCATGTTTAATATTTTGAAAAGATTTCAAAAATGTTTGAAATAAAGAGAATTAGATTTTTTTTGTACAAACATATACAAATTCCAAGCAACTTGATGACTACTATTAATTAACCTCTTTCATAGGATCTTATTCAGTAAATTGAGAAAATTCTATTGAAATATACGCCTAAAATCAATTAAGTAAGTTAAGTCAATAATATTGATATTAATTAATATTGATTGTAATATTGATACTTCTAATATAATATCTTCTACTTAATTACTATTTTTTTATTCTATTTTTTTTTTTTTTTTCATCTGATTATTTATTTCTAATTTTTTAAATAAACTAAAAATATATCGAATTAATACAATTGAAAACCCCATAAATTGACAGTATTTCTACAAACAATTGTAATTAAAAAACAACCTTCAAACCTAGTATTATTGTTTAATGTATATACAAAACACCCTTACATCAAAATGCGGACCTAGACATAAATTGTATGGAAGGGAAAAAACTACTGAGAATAAAAATATTTTAGTTTATATAAAAATTTTTGTTATGATGTCTAGAACAATGGTCCAACGAAATTTTAGAGGATGTAAGCTGTCCTTGCCGATTATTACTTATGTGTTAAAGCCACCAATTCAAATAAAACCACAATTGCTTTTCCATCCAGACTAATCTCTCCATCGTTAAGTATGGCTAACGCAATGCCAATTTGATTTTACTTCTAAACTGAATCATAGCTATTTAGAGAATCAGCAACTAGGCACAGCGGCTTTATTATCAAAATCTGTTTTCATTTAATTTTTGATCTTCAATTCGATTTGTTGAGAAATAATTCAGACCGTCCCTTTTACTAGAGTATTATAAACAAGTAAATATTTCAATACAGTCCCTTTGGGGGCTAAGGGAGGTGTTAGAAAATATGCGGGTGTATAGAAGTTTGTGTGTGTAGTTATGTATTTGCATTATTGTTGTCTGTCTTTCTGTCAGTTCCTAGGCACCCTCGCTACCTGTTCGCCTATTGCTATTCGTTGCTGTGTGTCTACCAATATTGGCGGTATTGTTGTCTGCGTCGCGACTGAAGGGGTTGTTTAGCTTAGCTTTAGGCCAAAACGGAAATGTTTATGTTTACGTTGGTACCGACTGTTACGACTACATTCCGACTCCATCAATCAATTTTCATGTTCTTTTGATTTTTATTGTTTTTGTCTGGTAGCATTCAAACCTTTTTTATATTCCATCCAGATTAACTGAACTGGATGAAATGCTGTTATTATAACCACTAAGAAGATTTCATACTATGATACTTAAAATCCGCACTTCCGTCATTAACATATTTAGTCGCTATGATGAAGGTAATTATTAGATTAATGGGAACAGGGTCTTTGGACTTCTATTCACACAAACAAAGTGCCGACTAGTCTTATGCGTTATTTACTTACACCGTCTGTTTTAAGTCGTATATCCTTTCCAGCTGCTGCCAATAATGCTCTCAGAATGTTTGTTGCTGTTCCTGTTTGTCGGCTGGAAACCAAATGGACTGCCGTTTGTGAACGTGACTGAAAAAATTACAAACAAAATGTAGTTAAAATCAATAATTATTGCAAAATCTGTTGCAGTTCCTAGGAAAACTCAATAGCAACTGAATTTATTCCCCAGCTATCAACAATTGTCGAACCTTCTACTTATGATATTTCCATTGTAAATTTGCAGGTTTTTTCTATCGTTGGTAATTATATTTGTTTTAAAAATCCTGAAGATTGACATGCCCTGCCTCGCATTCCATTTATAACTTGCGCAGTGGAACTAGACAACAACTCCGTGTCTCATCAGTTGCAACTTTTGATGAGTTTAGCAACTTGCCAAGCATAGGAAGAACTGTGCATCCACTCGAATATGAAAATATAACAAATCCACGACACACATACTCTACATTAAAATTGAAGATATTATCACTACTTGACAATATAAGCCTTGTTTCTTCGTTTGCAAGAATAAACAACATTTCTGCGCTTGAAAAATATGTAACACTTTCAGATACGTTGCATACATACATTGCGCAATATTCCGATATTCTCAGAAGAATGGAGATATATTGAAAAAGTTTTTAAACGAGTAAAATTTAGTTGAATGTTTACTAGAATCCGATTGACTTATAAGTCGATTTTAAAGGATTGTTTTAAAATATTTACAAGTTCGCTGTTCTCATACAAACTGAAATATTTGTTTTCTTTCCTCAGCAGATCGCCGGTAGACTAGTTGTACCGTTTGGAAGTACTGTGGCCAAGCTTTAATAACTCACATATTCCGCATGATTATAAACTGCTAATGAAATCGCTGTAACTGCTGTATCCTTTTTTGCTGAAGCTATGAAGGATATGCGATTCTCAAAATGATTGTAACCTTAGTTTCTACCATACCGTAAAAACATACGTGCTTTGATATTCGCATAGGTTATAGTTAGATTTCGTTAGATTGAAAAGAGGGGCCAACACGGTCATCACATTCTCTGCTAGACATGCACATAAGCCAGTATAGACCTGCTGTGCGCTCTATATTGAATCGAACTTCAGTTGCCCTTACAAAATCCTTAACTGTGTTATTTCATTTCCGATGATCTGATTTAGGTCTGGTAAGGAGTCTTTCTCTAAGAATTGGAGTCTGATATTTGCAAATGCTGAACATTGGCAGGGAAAATGTTCCAAAGTTTCATCCCGCATGTCCTGCATATGCTGTTATCTGCACAACCTATCTTGTACAGATGAGCTTGTAGTCCCAGGTGGCCCGTAAGGATGTCTGTTACCCCACTAATCTCCTTCTTACCTAAAAATAGAAGGTTCTCCGTTTGTATCTCAATAGGGTCGGCCCATAGGATTTTTGTGGTTTTCTCTAGGCCTTCAAAGGGACGTGACGCATTTGCCACGTGACTGCTAACCCCCTACCTGTTTTGCCGAGAGAATTCGCAATTTCGTTACCTCTAATTTACACATGACCTGGTGTCCATGTGATGCGTACTGAACAGTGTTTTGAATAGTTTTTGATTGAATTTCTACATTTCAATACAGTTTTTGAATTTACTGTTTGGGTTGTTATAGCTTTTATTGCGATTTTACTGTTCTTTAGGTCGTTTACGGATATTCGCATGAAAAAGTGAATGGTGAGTAAGTGAGTGTCGCTGAGTAACTTAAAAATAATTCGAAAAGTTTTCGCATTTTATTTGGGATATCGCAATTATTTTGTTCTTGCAAAACACTCAGGCTAAATCACATGATTGTTGTTTTTACAATTATGCCTTGAAGCGCAAATCAAAATTATTATGAACATATGTAAATATTTATGTATGTACATAACATATGTATAAATGTTATCAATCCAATACGGTTTGACGACACTGCACGTGCTCGATGTTTTTCTTGAATAATGTTTTTTTTTTTAATCAGTTCGGTTCTCTTTACAAACGTCAGTCAAGGTCATCTGATAGAAATCATGCATTCGCTCCGTTTTCAGCTGAGCCTTATTTTAAAAGCATAAAAATGCAAATAATTTAACCGACCAACCTTGTGACACTTAATTGAGTTGAACTTGGCGTTTGGGCCGCACAGCCCTTTAATGAAATTTGGTCACACAACAGCACGGACCCCCGTGACGTTTCCTTGGGCTCGCTGTGCATCTAGTCCGAAATTAACTTTATGCAATAAACTTCAAGCCATGAGTAAGAAAACAAAAAATAATAATAATACTGCCATTAAATTGTATGGCACTTCAAAACTTGGAACCTCCTGCAAGAAAAAATGCAAACAAGAAGTTGCAATGGCATGTGGCAATTAGTTTACTCCTGCTGCTTGACCTTTACCTAATGACACGCAGGAATTTTCCCAAGAATGTTTTCTAGTTTAAAACGAACCTACCAACGAATAACGAATTTTCCAAGGAAAAAATACTCCTCCTCGCTTATTTTTGTTTGGAAATTTCCCATCATGGGAGCAAACTTACCCCTCCTGTTGAAAAAGGGTCAACACCACGTTTGTTCAGTAACAGCTTTACGACATCCTCACGCGAATACATTGCTGCAATATGCAGCACATTATAATTGTCCTGTAAATGGAAAGAAAAACCAAAAGAAAAATTAGAAAATTGTTTATGGCTCTTGTATTTTAATAACAAAAAGCAAAACAAAATTATCTGATTATCTTAAATTGCTGATAATTCCGAGTTCATAAATTGTTTAAGAAATGGTGTATTTCTTATCTTATAGGGTATATTTCATATTCACATTAATTTATAAATCCAAATAGTTAATGGCCATTAGAAACCTACACCACCACACGGGTTGGTAAAATTAAAATACTAATTTCTTTTGATCTATTTTCCGTTCATACCCTCCACCATACATAGTATGGAGAAAATATTAAATTTGTCATTCCATTTGTACCTCCTCGAAGTAAACATTTTAGTCCCCACAAAGTACATAAATTCTTGATCAGCGTAAGATTCAATGTCGATTTAGCCAAGTCCGTTCGTCCGAACGAAATTAGAATTTGTTTGGCATTGAAAATGGGCCCTGTTTTGGTATAGCCCCCATATAACTGTACCGGCAGATTGGAAGTTTCTGTTCCCTATATGTAGGAACTATCATTGCAGAGAAGTGTCCATATAGATCCAAGTTTATTCGGTATTTTCATGATTTGTGTCAAAGTGTTTACCGAAATTGTTTAAAATTCTAAATACAAAATATTAAACAATTTCTCGTTTAACCGCCATATAACGGCACCTACCAATTATCAGTATTTTGATGATTTAAGCTACTCTTTTCACTTGAATTACTTCAAATTCCGAATTTAGAGTTTACAATGGATACTACTTCCTATGACAGAAACCACATCTCCCATTTTTCAGTATTTTTGTCGCTATCGCCCATTGTTTGATTTTAGCTAGATTTTTCAACAGAATTATATTAAACTTGGTGTCTGGAATTCGTAATAGGCACCGCCCCCGCTGGCATGTAATTGTTTATGGATATCCACGTTTTCTTGAAGTCCCATTTAACTATAAGTTATTCGGAATTTGTACATTTTTCAACGGATTTTTCCTTCCAAAAGTGTTTGAGGGTATTAAGGTTCGGGCGAGCCGAAATTAGGTGCTTTTTTTACTTCAACTTTCCCCTACCTGTTCGTCCGTCTGGTGTCGCTCCACCTATACCGTATAGTCATTAAAAAGTAATAGGCTTACATTTTCAGGTTTTCGATAGGATACAAATGCTATTTTTTATTTTTGAAGAACTATTGTCTGTGAACTTGAGTTCTGGGGTATCCATTGTGCTATAGAACTGTCTGACTTATCAAGAGGAAATGTCTACAATGATGAGCGATTCTCCACAAAAAATGTATGGCAAATAACAAAGAAATTGACTTCAAGCGTTGCAATTTTAATAGACTATGGCTAAATGTTGCAACTTTTCTATCCTCTTAGTTGAAAATTTACTTTTTTGCCTTTACAATTAAAATCGGAAAGTAGCACGAATATTATCACCTTATATTCCCCGCCAGATTGAACCCCCATATTGAAATCAATGCATATACAAGAAAGATACTGTGATGCATGTCTTTCATATCACTATGCTTACTCATTTCCCGTAATTCGACGTTTTCAGTCGATATATGAATAAAAAATATATATCTACCGATCACTGTAAGCTCGTGGTTCGCTATATAAGAAATATTTTCTTTAAGTTCGTCCGGGACAAACTTTCAATTCCCTCAACCTTGTGGTACAGAAAAAAATTAATTAATTCAATTAATAATATCGGTACTCAATATTCCAATGAATTCTATTTTAAACTCCAAATGCCAGTGACATAGATTGGAAAATACAGTTAGGTCTTCAAAATACCATAAAGTGTAAGATATGTAGGTGCGATGAGAACCGACACAGTTAATTTTCTGCCACAAGGACTGCTATTGCGATTTTCAAATACCAAATTTGAACCAATTGAAGCAAAACACATTACAGAGTCTTTATACCGATCAATTACGTTGAGGAATGTGATTGTTAGCATCAGATTAAAATAAAAGAATAAATATGTATGCAGTTGACTGCTTTAAGAGTTGGTGTCCATTGCAAACGTAAAAACTCATCTTAAAAATTTTTCCTTTAAAAAAAGTGACAAGAATTAAATCAATATACCGGAATACCGGAAGGTACCAATGAAGGCTATATGAAAACGATGATCGATAACAATCATCCTTCAGATAATGTAAATTGATGTGACAAATGTATGTATGTTATATACTGTATCTTGATGGACATTTAATTATATAATAATAATGAATTGTGTTAAAATAGTTACTAATCACCAATAAATGTACTTTATGCAGTCTCCAGCAAATATTTGTTGGTGTAAAAAATGCTATGAAAAATGGAATATACACTCCCTTCTATGGTGGAGAATATGGAAAAGTCACTAGTCATATTACATCATAGGTGTGTCCAGATAAGTGTAACGCCTTAATTTTTTTCTGGCCTTGCCAAAAAGGATGTAACTACATATGTGTGTCAATCGAAATACGAAAATAATAAAATGAAATAAAAACCATGAAACCCAAAAATGCATGCCTAAAAAACACTGTTTTAATTATACCAAATCTAATTGCACGAATTTCATGTATTTGCAATAAAAAAATATACTGCTTGGATTCGGACCCTACCCACTATGTAATTCCTTATGGCCTGCGAATAAGGAGCTGCACCTACTTTCTAGGATCTAGGCGAAACTTGTAACATCACTTTATATGCATGCAATAAATTCATCAACATAAAACGTCCGTCATCGCATGCAAAGTGCCCAGGTTCAGGTGTGGTAACAGAACACAAATTCATTCTGTCAGATTTGAAAGTGTCCATTCTATTTCGGGTCATTATGTTAAGTGAATTCCACGGCAATCAACTGTCACAGCAACAAAAAAAAACATTACACTGCCGAGGACAATTGGCGGTGTGTTCGGAATGTTTTAAACAAATGAGATACCAACCTGAAAAGAAAAATTATTGCAAGAATTTGCCGACAGATAGGCCTAGAAATACACTCCATGTTCCAAAGTGAGTCATGATATTCACCTAAAGCCCTTTATGGCAAAAAAACAAACATAGCCGCCGATGCAACATTTCTATGTCAGTTTTGATGTTTGGTGTCGGACCAAAGGTCGACGTCGTCGTACTCTGTTGTAGGTTTGAACGTTTTCATTGTGAAAACCCACACACAACAACGTATATTCATCGTCTATCGTCTATCCATGGCAATGTACGCCGAGCCAGACCGGAAACAGTAGACCAGCAAACATTCTTACCAACTTGATTTACTTTTAAAGAATTGCGGCCGCATTTGTTCGTTTTTCTTTTTGCCAGCCTTGCTTTGGCCTACTTTCCTTTGGAATGGGGCCCACAACAGTTCGGGAGTTGTTGTTTAGTTGTTGTGTTATTGTTTTGGGTTTTTTCACCTGCTGCTAGCATTCGTTGTCGTAGTGGAGTTACACCTCAAGTTGTGCTGCAGTGTTAGGTGGCGAATATCTATAATTCTTGTCATTGTTTTTCACATTTCCATTCCATTTTCTATTTCAACTGCTAAAGTGGAAATTAAGTAGGGACATTCAGTAAGAATAAAGAAATTCTAATTTATTTAGAAACTTGGTGAAATGAGACTAGTAACGGTGCCTATGAATGACTTATAGCCAAAACCAAAATAAATATAGGAGTTGTTTTTTTATTTTTCTAAAAGTCGACAGACATCTAAATAATATTGACGAAAATGACCTCATTGGTCATTTCCTTTAAACACAATTCCTCTGATTCAATGTAGGACATCACTCGATACCCTTGCACCTTAAATATGAAGATCTGATATTTTTACTATTTTTTATAATACAAAGTTGTACATGTATTTTCTAATGTAGTCTAGGAGTCCTTTTTCAAACCAATTCTAGGTTTTTCATTCAATTTTAGCAAAACAAAATTCATTATTAATCGCATTGTAATTGCTGGCCGGAGACGTGGGTTTACTAAAAACTCAATTACCTTAAGATGGCCCACACCTTGCAAATGAGTAATCAAGTGTCGTCATTGTCCCAAATAAAATGTAATTGTCATCACATCCGGTGGCAGTAATAATAATATGGCCTTTCATTGAAGTTAATGGCTTTTTCTTTGTGTCCATCCATCCATCCATGGCTGGAATGCGTGAACGAAACTTTGTATTTATGGTGACACTTGATTCGCACACTATCATTATGCCAAAAGTCGAGGAACGTGCCCTGTGGCCTGTTCTGAAATCGGATATTTCATCACACAGGTGCTTTTAAGCTAATTGAAATCAGTGTCAAACGTGCCAGGCGAAGACATGCAAAGTGGCATTTCTCAAAAATTTAATTTTCTAAACATAGTTAATTACACTGTAATCTTCAAACTTGGATGCCGAATGGCTATGTTATCACTCCGAACACTCCTTATTTTGCACCCTACCACTGAGGTTCATCACTTAGTCACAGCTTCGGAGTAGGAGCGAGGAACACCTTGATTAATTGGAGTTACACTTGCAACGAGCCTACAACAGCAACTCAAACTTCAACCACTTCAACTGCTTTAATTAAATTACAGCGGCACTAATCAGTCCGCTTTTGTTAAAAGCATTCAACAACGCCATGGGCCATTCTTCATGCCTTTCTTGCTTTTGATTAAATCCATTTGACGAAGTCGTTGAAGGATATGATTAATAACAAGATTATAATCGTGGATAAAATAAAATGAATGTCAGCGATTATTGTGTGAAACCGAACTTGTTGTCATTGTGTGGAGACATTGTTATACCATACGAGATAGATGACTGCAAAAATGAATATTAGTCTCCATTAACTCCATTCACAAAGTATATAATTCCTACATTTCTGTATTCCACTGATAGAACAGATTTTGAAAATGTGAGAGTGTTGAAAATATGAGCACGCAACAAAGTCTGTGAGATATAATCACCTCATATTTGTCAGTTATGGGTTAAGAATAAAGTTTTTTTTTTTAATTATCTGCACCCCAATATAATACGACGAATTTAAATAGCGAGAGAAGTCTTCTTGAAGCAGAATAATGATTTTCCTGCCACGGAATCAACAATAAAGCGAGCTTCGTGTGTGTATGGTCGGTTCTAACGAAATGTAAACCTACAGACGATACTGAAAATCCCATGGATCCACTTTGTTTCAAATTACTGAAGATCTTGTCCACATAATGCGTAACCACAAATATAAGCTACTAAAACTTATTATCCGAATAAAAATCGATGGAAGGCTATCAGAGGAAGAATGAAAATAATTTGCATCAATAATATACAGGGGTGGAGCAGCATACATGGCGTTGGCAATCTTTGAGACCAATGCCGAAAATGTGATTAGAAATTTTCAATTATTGAAATGAAATTTAATAATGTTTTTTTTACATATTAGTATTGATTGCCAAAATTCGCATGTAATGAAGATTAAAAGAAAATTCATGTTAAGTTGATGCTTCTTCCTAAAAATGTGCAACCTCACAAACAAAAAAACTGCAAATGCAAGTAGGAAAAATGCTTAAAACTATCAAACTCATCAAAAAAGGTACTGTCTCCTGAATAAGGGCGCAACTCGAAATAGGCTCAAAATATTCTAATTCCTAGTACCAAAATACAGACTTGGACAATAACCTATATATAACCAGTGCTTGTAATTAATTCTAAATATCTAGAATTTTGTGGTGGTTTTTTATTAAAACCTTCAAAATGCCAAGTTGAGGAGGTTCCGAAATCTAGGGGTTACTCCAAAATGAGTACACCTAAAACTTTTCAAAAAAACAAATCACTCTCCATCTAAGAATCATAAACGCCAAAAATACATGCTATTAAAGCAACAACTTAACTTCAAGTTGTAAAAACCTCACTTGTCAAAGTAATTTGTTCCTCACTGGAAATCGCCGAATAAAAGCAAGTTAAGTTGTAATTCCTAGCCAAAGACTTTGAAACTCTGTATATGGGCTATACAGTTATATTCGAACTTCGCCGAAAAGGATTTTTAACGTCTATTAATCAGAAAAGTCATATTGAGACAATAAGGGCAGTAGGAGTGGTAAGAAACCTACATAGTAACAAGTAAAAAAGCAGCTAAGTTTGGCCGGCCTAAATTTTAAATACCATTTGGAAGGAACTTGAAAATTTTCAAAAAAAAAACTTCCGGAATCTACCCCTTAAATTAAAGCTATTATATAGAGACCATACGAAGACGTGGACCTGCTTACGACATTTTTTGTCATAGACTTAACGAACTTCAAATACCAAATTTGAAACAATTCCGGTGAATAATGTCGCTAAAATCATGAAAATACCGTATATCGGGGGTACCGTTATATAGGGGATAAACGAAAACGAACTTAACCTGCCTACTGGTAAACATGTATGTATGCAAAATGTTAGCATTTTATCTCAATTCGTTCGGAAGATAGCATGATTAAAACAGACAGATGTACAGACAGCCAGACGCTAGATCGTCTTAGAATTTTACGCTGATCCATGAATATTTCTAGGTGGTGTTACAACAGAGGTGTTACAACAGAATGACAAAGTTAATATTCCCTTCATACGGTGTAAAAATGTCGGAGGGTACTGCTATTAATCAGAACCTCAATCCTCACCTTGATCCTCATTCTGTCAAAAAACATATTAAACGAAAGTTAGATTGATGTACAGATGGTCAAACCTAAATCGGGTTTGAGTTTTCCGCTGTTCAAGCATAAATTAAATGATCGTTTCAAACTTTTTTACACTTTTGCTAATATGGGAACATCGGGTTCTAGCATCGCTTGTTACAGATACACACAAAGATACCAGAGGGCTGCAATGAATATCAATAATTCGTAATTGGTTTGATCTGAGTGAATTGATATTTTCCGCATCGGACTGCACTTGAAACACTTCACTCGTAATCAAAGATGAGTGTTTTTGAGAGCGTTTGATTTGTTCAGCAACATGAGTTGATCGAACACGTGAATTGAAGTGAGCAATCACAACTGTTATTTTTTTCTTTCAATCGAGTTTTTCCAGTCGGCATCATTGTTTATTCAACCATTCAATCAATGTGGGGCATTTTTTTAGTGGGGACTAAATTCATTATTTCGCTCAGACTCAATCTTTTGTGTTTTAATCAAATCAAATTACTCATTTTAGAAGAAGAATCAAACCATAGATGCACCAAATAGTACGTCTGCGTTGATCTCAGTTGGTTGATGAGACTTCAACGAATGTACACATGCGTGGGTGACGCAGTTTTTTTTAGGAAAATTATTAATAACTTGGGCTTATATTTTTTGTTGTTTCAATATTTTTATTACGATAAAGAAGGGAGATATTTTTTTTTTTTTTGATTGCGAACACAGAGCTTCGATCATTTCATGTCTTTCCACAACTTTTTCATTCCCCTTGAGCAACATATTACATCTGACCGGCTGATTGAGTTTCATTGGATTTCCGCTAAGTGTGAAGAAGTTTGCCAACCTTCCCGAGACTTTAACCTATGTTCTTGGCACTGTAGAATGCAAAACAAGACCTGATTATTTTTTTACATGGGCGTCATTTATTCGTGTCAATCTATCGCAACGTTGTTAAACGAAGTGTGAAATATCTCTGATTACCACTCTCTGCCCAACATTCTTCAGAAACAATATTCCCTCCCACAGGCAGAAAGAAATATTAACTTCATATATCAAACATAAATAAAAAAGAAAAAACTAAACCCAAAACCAAAGCCAAAATACTAAAATAGCCGGTTAATTTTCGTCCAGCAGAGTGAGGTCGTCATACTCAAAATATACTCTGCTTTGCAGCTTAGACTGCGACCGTCAATCTCCTCCAAGTGTTTCATAAAAATCGCCCTTGGTCAACACGACCACTTAGAGTGCTTTCGCAAACACACACACATTCGACAATTCACACCAACAAATATGGAGTTTATTTGGGTCAAGGATTTTTCGGCAAAGTTTCAAAAAAAACAAACAAACAAAATATAAAAAATAAAACAAGCGGCCCAAAATGTCATTGGAAACATAACTTGGCTGTAACGCATCCGAAGAATGCCAACCTTATCCTTTGAATATTGTTTTTAAAGAAAGTCCTATGTTTTTGGCAGGTCTTCTGGAATTAAAGTAGCAGGGAACAAAGTTCATTAAACGCATTTGCAGCAGAACAACCCTTACGCTCCCCGCCAACAGCAATCACATGGCCAGCGCTGGTGAGTTCCGCGTTTTCCCTTTTTGGGGGCACGCACTGACGCATTTGTTTTTCTTCGGTTTCTATTACAACTCACATTTGGCAGGTACACACATTGTTGCGTGCTCCGCAGCCTTTTATAGTGCCAGACCGACTTCCTTTTGACCAACTTTGATTTTAGCCGCTTAAAATATGTTGGGTATTGATTTTGTTTGTTTTTATTTTTATGGCATTCCCTTCATGTCCTTTAAATGTTTATGCTTTCAACGCTTAAACGGGTAAATAACATTTTGCAGTAGTCAGGCGATTGTACTTACGTTATTCCTGGCTCCGACGTCTGCACCCAATTCAATCATTCGATCCATAATCGAAGTTTTATTGTCCTTAGTTGCATACATTAGGGGAGTCATTCCAGTGTTCTGAAAATGAAAAATGAAAAAGAAAAGGTTTAGCTAAGCAGTTGTTTTGAAAAAAGTTAAAAAAACAATTAGATTCGATGAGGCCCCACCATTATCGGAAAGAAAATCATTTTTGTCGCGACTTAGAATTGGAATGTTAAATATTGTTTCTGAGATGCTAAAGCTATCCATTTCCAAATTTTGAATAGATCAATTGTGGCTCTAAGATTTTTTTGCTAAGAATTTTCTAAATATGTAGTCACTACCCTTAAAAAGTCAAATATGGAGATGCTGCAGTATATGTTACCTATTTCGGAATATAAGGTGCCTATTAAAAAAACTTCAAATACAAGGTTGTAAACAACTCTCAAATTCACAAATCTCACAAAACGGTACCATTATTTGGGGTACATATGAAAATGTATAAACAAGCATTTGGTCTGTTCCAGAACTGCAAGAATGTAAAAGTTTGTACTACGTTAGCCGATATTCCCCTCATGATATCGATAACAAATGGCAAAACTAGTAGATTCTTGCAGGCTCTGGAATAGAGTAATTATATAATAAATTCTAAACATTCCCGTACGTATTTTCGTTGAATTACTGCACACTTACTGCCCAAAACACAAGATGGGGGTACAGTTATATGGGCTGTACGCAAGCGTGGACATATCTAGAAAATGTGTGGAAATGTGGAACTTCACATAGTCTCACCGAATTTTTATGGGGATAAGCGAAAACGTGGATATCAAATTAGATATTAACGCTGATCAATAATGGATATTCTTTTTTGGGTCTAAAATAATATGTCGATAGGCTACAAACGGAGTGACAAAGGTATTTGTTCATCATAACTGAACTCGCAAAGTTTACGTTAATACCTTTATTTGGCCAGTGTGAACATATCCAGAAAAAGATCATCACACGTCTTTAATAGACAGTGTAAGATAATTTTGTAATTTGTTGTCTCAAACAAGGTAGGCCTAATACCAGTGCTGTTGTTTCTATAAGAATAAAGTTTTTTTTATTAACAAATAAATTTGACAATGTTTACAAAGTGATCACACTGCGAATGCTAAAGTTTGTCATGAAAATTTGGGATATCTGCTTCTCTGCAACTCATTGACTTTAAGCTTTTTTATATTTTGGTCGTTGCTGCACAAATCTGAGTGTAATTTATGAATGTGTAGTTAAGCAAAACACATTATTTTTCAAATAATATTTGTTACAGTCCCTCAGTTATAAATACAATTATAGCTATATTTCATATTTTTCACTTGCAGCGATTTTTTTTAAATTTGAAAATATTAAACATTCCTTCTCATACATATTAAAGTAAAACATATATAACGTGAAGGAATTAAATTAAAAAAATCATATTAAGGTCGATGAAAGTGATTTTACTATTTTGGTCTGATAGAATAGATGTTTCCAGCTACTTTTATTTAAAAAATAATTCCAATGACAAAAAACTTTTTTACCCAAGTGACGAGAGCGTAAGCTCAATAGAAAAGATCTCGTCACTTGGGCAAAAAAAGTTATTTTTTTCATAGAAGTAATTTTTAAAATAACTCCTGGGGAAAATATCCCAGAAAATATTCCACAACTATTTAAGTAAAATGAGTGCCGTATTTTTTCTAAAATTAAAACATATAGCCACCTGACGCCACCTAAAGAACCCCTTGACAGATATTCCGCCCAGAAGTTATTTGAAAAATATTTTTAAGGGAAAATGTTAATAAAAACCTTTTTAAAACAAGTAAGCAAAGGCTATAGCCGTGCGGGGCCGACCATGTGATACCCTACAACACTATAAAATATTGGAAAACATCCTTGTGTCGAAAACATTTTTGTCGATTATTTTAAATAAAGCCATACTGTGCTGCACAAATTTTACCTTTGGGTTTTTACCGGGGATATTTTCCTTATATTTACACTCTATGTCGTGCTGAAGTTGTGATCCATTTCACCTGCTAAATGTAATTCAAATTCGTTCAAAATGCTACACTTCTGCACTGTCGATTGGTTTTCAATTTTGACCCCTAGAGCCACTGCAAGATCATGAAAGTTTTAATTTTTGGTCCATTTGAACCCCTAAATATACACCTTAAAAAACTATAAATAAAAAAATAAAAAATAAAAAATATTTTACTCGCAGTTTAGTGGACATTTTCGTATTTTTCTATATATAAAAGTTATGGTTTATTTTACCAGCTTCCAGCCTTAAAATCCAGCCCCATGCTAAATTCCACGTCGATTGGTCTATAATTGCGACCTGTTTTGGTACATTTCCACTAAATATTATGCGATCATCTCTGACCCTAGCCCCACCTCCATTTTCAATTTCTTTAAGATCGGGCCATAATTGAGACCTTTATTACAAAATAACATGGACAGACAGACATACATAACTAGATCGACTCAGCTCGCGAGATAGGAAGATCCATATATAGTTTCCTATGTCGGAAACCAAAATTTCGAGGTGTTACATAATTTTTGGCCCAATCAAACTTATAATACACCCATGTATAAACATACAAAGCCTAGGGATTTATCTATTATCCAATCGGTTGGACTGTAATATAATACATGTTTGGCATTAAGGTGAAGTAAACTACTCTCTAAAAGTCTTCAATATATTATCACATTTCTACGTTGGCTCCATACATCAGTGCAGCCTTGGATTGGAATAGGTTTTACGGGTTCCCAAGCTGTGGCAGACTACACTGTAACATGTAAAGAAGTACTTAAAGTCAGCAAGACCGAGCTTTGAGTACCATCCATCATTTGGAAAGTAAGACTTTTGAAAACAAAAAAAAAAACACTTCTATATTTGTCGAGACACAAAATTCCAGCAGAACATAATATTCTACCGACCTAAAATGAATTTGAGTAAAGTTTTAATGACCTAGTTTATTATGGTTTATTATGGCTGGGTGATTTTTACTGACGTATGGGCGGACATGGCTATAAAGAAACAAAATATTATGCTGATACCAAAATATACACTTTACGGGGTCTAAAATTCTTGTTTCAATGAGTTACAAAATAAATGACAAAACTAATTTACCCTCCAAAGTATAGTGGATTAGAAAAGGTAGAGGTATTGAGGGACATCTGAGGCCCATACAAATACAAATTTTGATATAATATTTAACCGAGCGACCCGATCGACTTAAACTCTGCTTTACCTGTTTAATTAAATGTAAATTTTAACTTTAAGCGGAATCTACTCTTCTCCAATTTATAAAAAATATTGCATATATCTAAGAATTGCGCTTGTTTAATTTGATAAAAAATCCTTTAGCTTTAGATTTTTGATTCATTTCAAACATTGATTCATTTACAGATAATACAATATTTGTTACAGACACTTTATCGCTGATTTCCCTCTACGACTCTACGAGCATGAACTGAAGGTATTTTTCTTTTTTTTACTTTCTGTCTTGGTTGAACAACTAGTGAGCAAGAAATTTGTCAAAAAAAGATTTGTTTTGATATTTTCCTCACATTAAAACAAAAATTGAAATTTATCAGTTCCCCGCACACATACACAGACATGTATACATTCACCACCAATTGTGTTGGAATGTTGATGGGAAACTAAAAAAGGTCCTTTCATCGAACGGTTTCTTGTCATTTGATACTGGTATTGAAGTACCTTACTATTGCTGTTGTACAGGCATCTTTCCTGGTGACATTCGGGGGTGGGGCCAAAGGATTGAACACCGAGACGTTCATGTCTATTTATAACAATCACAACAATAATAAACCAAAATCAATAACGCATGGAATGAGACACTGCGGCAGCAACAATCACAAAATTGCTGCGAGACCAGCCCAGTGGGGTGGGGAACATATTCAATCGAAAACGTTCTGCTGACATTAAGAATTGAAACGAAAACAGTCTCTGGCCGAGGGGGGTGGAGGCAGCTTGAAATACCACCACAATGTTCATAGATATTTATGCAGATGTATTTATTGCAAACTATCGTGTTGCTGGTTGTGTTTGGCATTTGGGGTTTGTGGGTCGCTTTGGTATTTTCGGTTATTTTGTCAAATAAACAACTACATTTGGGTTGATAGGGGTGACGGCGGCCAGGGGGTAGATAGAGCCTTCCATCGACAAAGGCTGGATGATATGTTTTCAATTGATTTTTCTGATTTTCATTAAAAACGAAATTATGTGAATGCGTTGTCATGCTCCATTTAACGGTCGTTCCCGTTTCGATGAAAAACAACAACTACTACTTACCGGATCGTGGACACCCGCCAGGGGGATGGTGTTGCCATCTTCGCCTTGGTTGGCCACATATTTTTCCAACTTCTTCAATTCTTGTTCGACGGGAGTCCATTCGCTTTTCATGGCCAGCGACAGAACTTTATTGGCCGTTTCTCGTATTGATGCCCCCGCACTGGGCGGTTTGGGAGCTGCATCGGCATCTTTGCGATCACCATTCACGGAACTATCGTCCTTGGGATCGGATTCAGCTTTGCTGGCTGGAGTATTGCGTTCACTAGCGGCCGTTGACTCGTCCGGTGTGCTGCTGGCGGCACCTGCAACCGATGAGGGGGTCTTCCGACCCACACCGCCGGCTGCCCCGCCACGGCCACCTCGTTTACTTGGCTGAGACATGGTTTGTTGTATCCTATTGCATTGTAGCTTGGCTACTGGATGTGCTTATACTAAGCGGGATTTCATGCACACTCAGCGAATTACACAACACCTGACATTGAAATCACTTTTTGCTTTTGCTATCTTGGGTTTTGAAACATATTTTCCTTTTTAAAAAAAATATTAAAAACTTTTTTTAGAACAGCTATTTTAGACAGCAAACTTCACTGGTGAACAATTTATTTTCTTTGCTGTTGCCACTTTTTTTCAAATTTTCTCGCTGCTGCTGTTGTTGTTGTTTAACCAAAATATCTATGGGTAAACCACTTTTCCATGTAGTTGCCAAAAAAATTTACATTTTTATTGGTAAGAAATACACACACACACACACAAACACTAGCAAGTACTTTGCTAACACACACACGCACAATAGGAACTTATACCAACAACGATAATATCCAAACCAATACTTGCATACGTTTTTATGGTTGTTATTTTCTATTTTCTTTACTAGCCGCGCCGCGTCGCACCGCTTCCGTTTCCTTTGTTACAATTTTCTTTCTTTCTTTCTTGGCCATATACTAAGTAACCATTACAGAGTAGAATTCTTCTGTTTCTTTTTTTTTTTTGGCGCTTTGCGTGAACTCCGCTTCAATTTTCAAAATCAACCGTTAACTCCGCCAGTCTAAAGTATTCTGATTTGCCAACGATGTGTCGTGCAGGTGCAGACCCCGTTTGAGCTGGCATGGTTTCGTTGGCTTTCTTAAGCTCCTCTCTTCCTTAGCAACCTAACGAAAGTCTTGCGCAAGAGAAGATTCGGAATTCTGGCGCGCTTTTTGCACAAACACTTGTGGTTTCGCCAACTGTGGCACACACATGTTGAATGTGCCACAAAACCGCGTACAACAAACACGAAACATTGAAGAAGTTTTTAATCTTCACCTTCGTATGTGTGTGTGCATGTACATGCATCGTTAAACGGACCAATTATTTTGAAGTTCCTTGGATACTCACCATCATAATGCTATTATAAATTTACTCGGATCGAAAAACTGGGGTCCAATGTATGAATGGCTTGTCAACTCTCAACACACAAACACTTTGATAATTCCGGACATTCACACACTCGAACCGCAATCAAATTCGAAAAGTATCCCACTTCATTATACCAACCATTAAAATTTAAGGAAATTTCATGGTTGTTATTTAGATTACAGGAAATACCGATCGTTTTATTAGAAATAATGGAAATAGTTCTCAGTTCAAAATTGATTCAACTTTTTATGGCTTCTGTGAACCAATTCAATTTTGACACGACCTAATTGGTATGTTGAAATTCAAAACTAGTCTATTTATATATATAAAAAAGGAAGTTGTGTTAGTTACTACGCTTATAACTGACGCAGGTCTGACTTTTACGATTCAGGCAAATTCGGAATTGTCTCTTTGCGAAAAAGGATAAAATCCAAAAAATTAGCGTAAAAATAAATGATTTGAAGTTTTTCATTTTGACTTTTGAAATGTACAATAGCAATGTTTTATTTTGTATGATTTTTTTCATTTTGACTTACTATTTTCGAATGTATATTCGTGAAGTTTTTTTTTTTTTTTTTTTTTTTTTTTTTGGAACTCTAATATGATTTGTTTTTTTTTTTTTGGGTGGTATAAAGCGACACCGGGGAAAACTATGTAAGGCGAACTATACTAAGAAGATACAAAGTATAAAGAAAGTTGTGTTAGTTACTACGCTTATAACACAAGAACGGCTTGAAGGATTTTGACAATTCATACAACTTTGAAATGATATCTTGGCAAAACATCGAAAAATTATGCCAATAGGAATATGAATGAAAAATTTTTTGTAGCATGTATTTTTTTCAATTTGATATACTATATTGAAGTGTAAATTTTTATTGTTTTGAATTCTGAATGAATAATATAAAAAAATTAATGCGCAATACTATGTTAAATGGCATACTATTCATGTCTAAAATTGACATCTAGCTTTCAACTCCAGGACTTATATTGTGCTTCACTGTAATATGCGAACACATTTAAACAAACAAAAATGACCGACAAAGCGTGGGCCTACTTCTTTCATATGACAATAATCCGTCCAATGAAAGCTCTAAATTCAAAATTCAAAATTGGAACTGGAATCAGTGAAATACGGAATATAAAGGGTCCAAAAGTAGTAGAGCTAATTGGACATTTAGATTTTTTTTTGTCATACTAATACATACTTTTCTAATATCGGCAAATGTTCTTGATATATATATATATATATATTCGCTATCTTTCGAACGATAGAAGGCCGATATATGAGGGTTGCACGAGAACATGGACCAGCATAGAAAATATTCTGTTATTGACTGTAGTACCCATTACGAACTTTAAATCTGAAATGTTTAGAATAACAAATGGAGTGTGGAATTGCTCTAAAATTAGAAATATCTATAGTGTGTATGTAAATGTTTGCTAAATAAGGACTTATTCACTTTATTCAAATTGAATAATATTGAAATTCTAAGAGACAGATCTAATTGCTTTTATGTTTCACATTAAAGTAAACCTTATCAATTGCCAACGAATGGTAAGACTGTAAATGTGAGCGATAAAATTGTGTACTTTTCCATTTATTTCGGAAAACAAAAATTTAACATTTTTCCATATTCCATTATCATAACCTTAATTATCAACATATCATTTCACTTAAGTGAAACTGATTAGCCTATCTGGCTGGCTGCTACCACAGGAGAGAGATTACACAAACAACGCCTTATGGACAAGCAACTTAAGGTAATTCCCAATGGCGTACTGTCCATACCTTCGTTGCTGTAAAATGGTTACAATTTGCTAGCTTCATATGAATTATGAGTCTCTAGGTATACCAAAGAAAATCTCGAGTATTTACAACCATTTTGTATTTAAAAATGAAAATGAAAAGCTGTTTGGAATGCGTAAAATATGGGCAGCAAACTTGAAATAAAAGTCTTAAATTTGATATTAAAATATATGTGATTGATGTTATTATATGCAGAATATATTTTGATTTGAAAAAGGATTGATAGGCTTTATTGAAAATAGCAAGCAAAAAGACATTAAGTTCGATCGGGCCGAACTTTTAGTACCCTCCACCATTAGGTACATAGATATTCAACTTCCTGCCAACGGAACTGGAACCCATTATGAACTACAAATACAAATGTTCACACAAATCCATGGAAAAATGTGCCAAAAATCATAAAAATACGGAATATTCGGAGGTACCATTATGTGGGGCTATACGAAAACGCGGACCTATACATACTATGTTCCGCCACAGGAGAGAGAATCCATTACGAACTACTTGAACGGGTGATTTATTCGTAGCCTGTACTGACTGGCAATATATTGAGATTTGCGCTCCAAGCAATCTATGTATATATGTATGTATACAAAATTATAAATAAAGAGCTGTCCAAAGTTAGAATCTTGAGATGTTTACTACTTCCTCGTAGATGGGTGATAAAAATTGAAATGAAGCGAGGAACCTCATTTTGTAACCATTCTTGAGTGGCGCGTGCTGAGTGCGATGGTGCTAAGTCCTGTTGGAATATCCAAGGTCTGCGGCCAAAATGTTTGCGTGCCCAAGGCCTTAATACACCCTCCAGAATATCTTCGCGATAATATTCGGCATTTATTCTGATGCCACGGTCGATTAATACGAGCGGAGAGCGACCATCGGCTGTTATGGAGGCCCACACTATCACCATGGCCGACGCTTGAGTTCTGGTGGCCAACCGAAGGTGCACATTTTCAGCTGATCTCTTTGGCAAGTAAACACGATCATTTTTTTTGTTTACAAACCGCTGAACAACGAATGTTTTCTCACTCAGCAATTCACCACTTTCTTCCACGCGAAGCATCTCTTTAGCTCTTTTGAGTCTATTTTCTATCTGTTGCGGTGTATGTTCTTGCGCTTTTGGCATTTCAATGGCTTTACCCCTAGCTCATTTTATATACATATTTGCCGAAGGGAATATTGCGATATGTTCAGCTCACGAGCCATTTTTCGGCCACTGCGACGCGGGTTTCGACCAAGTCGCTTCCTTCCTTTCGAACCATTTCTGCTGATGTTGCTGTTTTCTTACGTCCACTTCCTTGATTTCGGGCCACTTACCAGTATCACGGTGAAGAGCGATGGTACGAAACACAAAAGATTCATTCACATTTAAATACTGGAGTGCTCTAACGGGTTTTCAGCCAAATATAAAGAAATCACACTATCACGCTTGAATTCCATCACGAATAACTATTTTTCTGGAAAATTCTCACCAAAATGCTTTTATGCGCTTGTAAACAATAAAAGGAGCTGTCATTGGAATAGTTTCAACAGCTGTCGGACGAGTGGCTTGGAAATTACAGTAGTCTGAAGTTGGTTGCAGTTATTTCATCTCACCCTACGTTAAGGCAGTCGAGAGAATGTTATGAATTTAGAGAAACTCAATTTAAGTCAACTTTGACAGCTTTTCGTTTTTATTTTCGATTCGCTTAGAAAACTGGTATTTGTTACGGTATTATGAAACAGGACGTAAATCTAATTTCTAAAATGTGTGCAAAGTATACTTGAAAATTATATTCAATTTTAAATTCACATTATAATAGTTTATATAATTTTTTATTTGGGTAAATTTATCCCTCCATCAATATCATCCTCTTGGCAATTGTAGCTCCGTAGCATTCCGACGATATAGCTCTGTATCAGCGACGTACGCAAATCATTTAATGGTTAACCATATCGAGTGCCACAACCCTGCAGACTTCCCCGCCCAGTATCAATCTACAAAAATAATTTCGACAATTGTGAAAATATGTTTATGCACACATGTTGAAAAACTATTCTCTATCGGTTGTGCTCAGTCACAGTCAGTTGTATAAAATCGCTCGATTGAATAGAGTTTTAAAACATTACAAGTATTGCACACTATTTAGTATTTGAAATATCCTAATTTAAATTCCCCAATGTTCAGATTTTAGGGGATAAAAAATCTTACTATTTATCAAAATATTTTCCAATAAAGAAAAATTCCTCAGTCGCTTGTGTAGACATTTGCCATTTTATCTATAACGTTTAGCACATTTTATTTGAGGATAAAAAAAGTTGCGTGCATGCGAACTTAAAACGCCATCTTAGCAAATTTTGTATTCCCAAATAATTTCTCAATATAGAATGGTTACAAATTAAACAACAACCATACAATTGTGATAACCTTTAAACATTTTCTTCTGGCTTGGCCTAAATTATAATCAAATCTAATTTTAAAATCTACTCTGTGATATTGAATCTATTGTGTACACAACAACGATATATAAACACCTCCCTTCTAAAAAAAATAACAATAACAATAATGATAATAATTTATGCAAACAAACATAAACGGGCTTGTCTGATAAGATTTTGCATATCATCGGCACCACACGACTTGTTCCACAAACAAAAACAAAAAACTCAACCTAAATAAATATATTTCGGCTAATTCAGAAGTTCACCGAAGTGTTGTAGTGGTCGCAAGAGACAGCTTTGCTTCTATTTCAAGGGAGCATCACTCTACAGTCGCCTCTCAGTTTTGTCGATAAGAACGCCGACACGTGCTGTCAAAATGATTTCCATTCTTTTATTTTACTGCGTATTTAATTTGTTAACGCTGGAACTACCTGTTCGGAAAAAGTTTGCTCGGCGCGAATGCCTATATGTACACCATATTAGACAGTGGAATATTTCCAAACATTTCTGCCGCGCTCATTTATGATTCTGGACACATTGGTTCGATAAGAGCGAGTTATTCAAAGCAGAACAATTCAAATGTGGAATGATGGAAATTAGTCTAAAATTAAACCTGATATTAATTTATTCGCGAAAAATGGAAGAATACGAAGCAAACGAGAGACACGAACTTGCATCAAGTGCGATAACACACCCTTTTAGAAGAGCAGACGAGCCCCATAATAAACAACTACATATTAGAGAATTAGACGCTCGAACAAAAACAAAATACAATCGACGATCTACCCGGCCCCTTTATTTTGGAGCTTTGCGAAGGGAGCTGTCATATCAGAAAAAGCAAAACAAACAAATACATTATTACAATAGAAATATCGGTTAGTTTGTATTCTCCGTTTTTCCGTTCAAACAGCTGTGTCGTCTTTCTTCCACAATGGAATTGGCAAAATAAACAATTTTTTAATTATTAAAAACAAAATGACCGCGTTTTTTTTAATTATAAGATAATTTTATTAACAAGCTCTCGAAGCTATGTGGATGAGTAGACAGAAATGTGGTGTGTTCGACAAAAATGTTACTGCAGAAATGGATACTTCTGACGATCATAATTAGATAGAATTCCACACATCTTGAAATTAATATTTTTTAAAAATAACTATCTAAAACTAGCTTGCAATTGGGTTCGAGAAATTGTCCATTGTTTCAAATTATGCGTTCCATATATCACAAAAGTATCAAATAATTTTATGTTTCTGCACCGATTCTCTAATCCCGCCATACTACTATGGCATCGTGGATATTCGGCCTCAGAATCGTCCTGGCTCTTGGCTCGGGCTTTATATACAAATGTTATTTTACCATGACAGATGTTTACCTAATTTGTTATTTTCTGCTCAAATCGTATGTGGCTTCGTATATATGTTGTCCATATCGGCATAAATTATTTTGTGTACCCAACACTAACTTATTAGAGAGTTATATATTCAGAAAAAAAAAAAAAAAACTCACTCAAAATACAAACGCCGAATAGTTGCCGATAGAACGAAGATTTCGTTGTAGGGAGAAACTACTTGGGCACTCAGTCGCTATCGAAACGGCGAACTAAACTCATCGTCGGACGGTTGCACGGCGACAGTGGTAGATAAGAATTAGTTTTTTTTTAATAAAAACTCACAGACAACTAAGGATCTGTACCGCCCCTAAAAGGACACACAAATCATAATTTGTTTTAAACTCTTGCTCCGATCACAACCACAAAAATGATAATCAGACGTGCCCATATTTTAACCAAGCATTTAAGTCGCAAAAGTTTTGCTTCAAAATACCCAGCTAAGCATTTGTCGATAGCTGTTCGTAGGTATGTGCTTAGAAAAAAATGTAAATTCAATACCTACAAATCTACATAAAAGCTAATGGAAAAGTGTAAAATGGCAATTATAATCAGAAGTGTTAAAAAAAAAAATAAATTGAAAAATACTTATTACGTTGTTGTGTAGCTGAAAAGAAACCAAACAAAACAAACAACATATAACGTTAAATGACATTTGTAATGGAAGAAGTATTGTGTGGATAAAAATATAGAAAACATTGAAAAAATAAGATGACGATAGTGAGAATAAGTTCCATCATAGTTTACTTTAATTTTATGTTATTTTTTTAATAGTTGTTTTTATTAGAACAGACATGTTTCGAAACCAATATTTCGAAATCATAAATTGAAAATAATATCCAATTTTTATGCTCTAATTTTAGAAATATTGTCCAATACCCATTCCAAATAAAAACAATATATTTATTTTTTGAGTGGAACTACAAAAAAATCTCAAATTGCAATCACATAAAAAAATAGTAATTTACATTTTGTCTGAAATTTAATAAAGATTCAAACTCATATCAAATATGCTATGCTTAGACCGGTCAAATATAATTAATTGAATTTAAAGAACCCTTGAAAATCAATAAACAAACACTAAAAAATTCCCATGATAACGAACAATAACAAGTACAATATTTCGATAACATATTCTAATCTTGAAAGAGAAAATTAAAACATCTTTTGTGCTTTGCCAATAAATGGCATGATCAGACACATACACACATCATGATAATACTAATGTTAGCTTTGAGAACAAAAATAAACCTAAATGCGAATAAATTTGGAAATTGTGTGAATTTTTTATGAAAATATCAAATTACATTTTTTAAGCTTAAAATTTGTATACGTTTTTACGTTGAGATTCATTATTATCATTTCACAAATGTGCGCTTTCAATATTTTGTGACAATTTTTACAAAACATTTCTGAATGTTGTCTTCTTACCCAACGTTCAGTATTATGGGAGAAATGCGTTTTAATAAATTTAAACTAAGAACAAAAAAATATATGTGTACAATAACTTAATAATTTGTAAAAATAATTACCAAATTTTGTTCGATATCCCCAGAAATCACGAACAAATTCTCACGGTTGTTTCTCTGGCAGTTTTCCAATACTTACTGCAAACATTTTTTCAATAATAGTTATTCAGAATTATCAGCTGCGAAAGTGCCCAAAAAATGTCACGTAATAATTTAAATATTTAAATCAGATTGATCCAATTTATTAACAGTTATAGTGTAGCGCATTCATTTTTCGAAACAGCATATTTCTTGCTGGATTTTACTGAATGTTTCTCAAAAAATATTGCTACACTACAACTGTTTTAGAAAGAGAATAAAATCTGAGTATTTTTTACTAGAAAAGTCACACCTAATATTTACCCGAAAATATTCATTAGAGTATTGTGAATTCAAGACTCCCGTAAATGAGAACGACTTGGAGGAGCAAATCTTGACGGATAACTTACTGAGAGTTTCCAATTTTTTACTAAGAAGTTTTTCTCAATAAGAATTGTCCGTTTTTATCGCTTGATAAAATTTCAGGAAATAATTAAAATGCCTTATTTTATTTTATTATTTCTTTATTTTGTTATTATATAAGTTTGATTGGACCAAATTGGACTATATATGGATTTTCCTATCTCGCCGAGCTGAGTCGTCCCTGTTAAATTGTAATCACACTACAGGTCACAATTATGAACCGATCCCCGAATTGAGAACGGAGATGGGGTTAAGGTCAGAATAGAACCCTATTGTTTTTGCAGATGATCGCAAAATATTTTCTAGATTTTGCAGCTTCTCTACAGGTCACAATTATGGAATTTTGCATGGGCATAGAGTTTAGGGCTGGGCGGAAGCCTAATATTTTGTTTGGTCATAACTCTAACCGGATCATAACTTTGATGTGAAAAAATACGAAAAACGCGAATAAAATGTTACCTCTGACCGTTACAGTGATACTGATAGCCAAGGGTACATAGCAAAATAGGTACAATCTATGTGTACAAGAAATTGATGTTAGTTATTCCGCTTATAAGTCACAAACCGCTAGACTAATTTTGAAAACTCTCACCAATTCGAATTGGCCTCTTGCCAGAAAAGGATAAAATCTAAGAAAATCGCAATTGTCGTCCGATTCTCACAAAATTTAGCATGAAGGTGGGGTTAGGGTCTGAATAGAAGCCAATTTTTTTAAAGATGTATATTTAGGGGTCTAAATGGATCAAAAAATTTAATATATCTGATATTGCAGTCGCACTATGGATCAGAATTAAAAACCAATCGACCCGAAATTTTGCATGGATAAGGAGTTAAGGACAGGGCAGAAATCAAGCATTTTTTTTTTTTTTTGTGTAAAATTGTTTTGAATACCAATTAGCATGACAGAGAGTGGTAAATATAGGGCAAATGTCAAAAACCAAAGGTAAGGTAGTTTTCCCGCGCGACTATAGACTTTGCTTATTTGTTTTTTATTTAATTAGTTTTGTTTTTTTATTTTTCAATATAATAAATAAAAAAACAATAGTGATAGAATATGGGCACAATCAGAAAATAATTATAATTAGGTAGTAAAAAGCAATACCTTCAAATTATGCCACAATATTTTGGATTACCTCAAACTGCCCCTACGCTCAGACTAATTAATATTATTGCCCTTATATTACAAACAAATATTAAAATTTAAATAAATTTTGTCGCAAAGATAATATTTAATGGCATTCGCATTTCTGAAGGTTAAACTAAAAGAACGTTTATGTAGCACAGCATCATCAGATAATTCAGCTTTGTCGCCGGGAATGCTCTTTAACTCAGTTCCATAGTTGATAGATTACTGACTGCAATGTGTAATTGTGTTTACACCTAGAATTTTTACAATATACAATGTAATGAATGCTCCACGAATAGACTGGAAGAAACCTTAAAGACATCCTTTAGTATGGTATCCTACAAACTTTTATTTAATTAACTAAGGGAAGGATGAGATTGTTCTACTTCTATTTGGCAACATCTTACAATGATTTTTTCAAACGCTTTGCTATTTTATTTCCTGAGGGCGGATTAATAATTTATTGATCTTCCATTGAAACTTATTTGAATTATGACACGCCTGGAATAAATGGCCGTTAATAATTTTTCCCTCAACAAAATACTTTTGTTTGTGAAAATCTGTTATAACAACGTTTAAAATCGTTTCAGCCTATCAGCATCCACATGCAGCCCAACCACACCGTGGGAGAGCAATCAAAGCTATTTCTGCCACAAGAGCAAAAACCCATTAGTTTATCGTAACGTCGGGCAAGAATTGGAGAAGGCTGCTAGGATCCATGGAACTACAGAAGCAATTGTGTCCTACCATGAGAATAAACGTTATACGTTTAAGACCCTGCTCGAAGAAGTGGATCGCATTGCTGCCGGCTTTCTCAAGTTGGGACTGCAGAAAGGTGATCGTGTGGGCTTATGGGGGCCCAACAACATGCACTGGTACTTGTCAATGATGGGTGCCTGTCGAGCTGGTCTCGTCTCGGTTGGCATCAATCCAGCATTTCAAGCTCCCGAACTGGAATATTGTTTAAAGAAAGTCAATGTGAAGGCCATTGTCTCCCCACTGACGCACAGATCACACAACTACTATGAAATTATAAGTTCACTGTGTCCAGAGATTGCGTCGAGCCAGAAAGGCGATCTTAAAAGTAACAATTTGCCTCATTTAAAAGCGGTGATCATCGATACAGAGGAAAATCTTAAAGGAGCATTGAAGTTTAACGAACTATTGGATATTGGTAATGGAGGAGATCTGAAAGAAATTGAAAATCTACAACCCCACATCATACCAGACTCACCGTGCAACATTCAATTCACATCGGGCACGACGGGTCAACCAAAAGCTGCCGTCCTTTCCCACTACAACTTCGTCAATAATGGCATCCATATTGGACATCGTAATCAGACATTTGGTGCAAGGATATGTGTGCAGGTGCCCCTCTTCCACGCGTTTGGCGTTGTCGTGACCATGATGCCAGCCTTGACACATGGTGGGACGTTGGTTTTACCCTCCCCCGCATTCAATCCGGAAGCATCTCTGAGGTCCATAGTAGATGAGAAATGTACCGTTATCCATGGAACACCAACAATGTATGTGGATGTGATTCGGAAGCAAAAGGAACTGGATTTGCCCTTGAGTACGCTAAAAATGGCAGTGACCGGCGGAGCCATCTGTACACCGCAACTATTCCTTGACATGCAGAACATTTTGAAAGTAAAGGAGTTCCGCAACGTTTATGGTCTAACGGAGGCAACAGCGTCTATTTTCCAAACGGGACCTAATGATTCCGTTGAACAAATCCTAAACACGGTGGGTCATGTACAAGATGATCTTGAGGTCAAAGTTGTCGATACGAATGGCAACACTGTGCCGTTTGGCCAGCCTGGAGAGTTGTACGTTCGAGGCTACAGTACAATGCTTGGCTATTATGGAGATGAGGCGAAAACAAGGGAAACCATTGGAGCCGATAAGTGGCTGCGTACAGGGTAAGTTGCTTGAGAGTGCTTTAATGACAAGAGATAATTGGATGCATTCCCTTTCTCTCTCTCCCAGGGATCAATTTGTTTTGCAGCCCGATGGATATGGCCGCATTGTAGGACGTCTAAAGGAAATGATCATCAGAGGTGGCGAAAATATATTCCCCAAAGAAATCGAAGACTTCCTCAATACCCACGATAATATCATAGAAGCCCATGTAAGTACATCAGTTGGCCCTACATTTTCGACTTATTTAATTATGTCGACTGTCCTTTTCAGGTGATTGGTGTTCCAGACGAACGCTTGGGCGAAGAACTGTGCGCCTTTGTGCGTTTACAAGACAACACCAAAGCAATAACCCGCGATACTCTTAAGGAATTTTCCCATGGAAAATTGGCCTATTTCAAAGTTCCTCGCTATGTTGTAATAGTTGACGAATTTCCAAAAACAACGTCGGGAAAAATTCAAAAGTTCAAATTGCTCGAACAATTCCAGCGAATCCAAAAAGGTGATATGGCAAAAGAAGTTAGAAATTAGTTACATTTAGGTTATACTCGTACTGTGTTTTTTTTTTAATATTTTGTGATATACGTATGTACTTTTGTAAATAAAAGAAAAATATTTTTTATAAAAAAACTTCTATTGGAAATCAGTGTCTAGGGGGATCGGGGGCTGAAAATTCCGACCCCCCCTAACTGGTAGCTATAAATACCCTATAATCCACTTTCAGTATTTCAGTCGAGCGTGTTATCCTATGTCGTATGATGGCTTTCCATCTATTACTCTATCTTAGAGCATGAGATTTTTTATTCCAACCAAATTATAAAAGAAACAAAATTGATTTGTTTTTAAATATTTCTCAAAACAATATTCATGTTTCGGGTTTCTTTATTTTACTTAATTCTCTCTTTCTTTGTTCATTTGCAAAATTTTTTTGCTCATAAATTATTAATAATATTATTATTGTTGCTAATCTTATCATAACTTTTTGAGTTTACTAGTAATCGGTTTAGGCTAATGACCATCTACACATACATACTCATACACTATGATTGAAGAAAAACAAGAAATGCAATAAAAATATGGGAGGATTGAGAAAGCGTTATCACTCCCGCAAGAAGTTAAATTTAAACAGAGTCAAATAAAAAAATGTGTATATTTAATTCGAACGAAACAAAAAAAAACTTTATTAATCGAATCGAAGTAAATACACACACGAAAAATAAACAATTTGAATCCCTCTCAAAATGTCTTTAAGAATTGCCGAACTTTCTTAAGTGTTCTCTATTTGGGTACTGTATAAAATATAGCAATTGTATTGATCGCCTTATAACTAGTTTCAAGATCTCTAATGTATGTATCAGTGGTTTGGTTCAATTACCTCATTTAAATAAGCTGTTTTTTGCATTTGTATCTTATAATTTCAATGCGATTACATTTTTCGTAATATACTAATACATTTAATTATTTTTTTTATAATAATAATAATAATTTAACAAACAATCTAATAAAGGACGAGAATCAATTTACAAATTTGTCAAAGCCATAAATAAATATACGATTAGATGAAGTAAACACTTATGAACAATTTAAGACACGGATGTAATTAGGAGTGGGAGTGCCATCTATTTAAACCCTCTCAGTAAGATCTTGTGCAGGCTATTTGCATAGTTTTGTATATCTAAATGTCAACTCTATTCAACTAACATAACGAAAATTATAAATCGTTCAATAGACGGCTTTGGATTCCTTTCGGCTATTTTCGGTATTTTTCCTACTTTATCAATTTTACAAGACCTAAATGCGTTGCCCGATCAAAGTAATTATATGCAGTTTTTTAAGTAAAGGATAAGAATATCGAAAGTGAAGCAATGCGTTTTCTAATATATGTGTATGTCATTATTTTTTGAGTCTTCCGACGATCTTAGTATATTGGTCGAAAAAAAAACAAATATGACAAGAATCGAACATGTACAAAAATGCCACAATGCCTGCCCAAAGAAAAGCTTGGTGGATTATCGATCTTATCACTTTTTGATGAGTTCTTATCAGTATCTGCTTTTCGACCAAATGCCGCATGTCGGAGAGAATACAAATAAAAATGAATTTCATAATTTACACGTAACAATGTTTCTTGGGGGGTTTCTTTTCTTTTTATTATAGCTTCTTTGTTAGATTATGAGCTTTTTGATTTATCTTCTGTTGTATTCTCTATTAAATAAGTTCACAAATAAATAAAGTATAATATATTGTATGTATGTACATGTAACAGATTTCAAAGAACATTTCATTTTTTTAAAGTAAAAGTTAACTAAACATAGGTGATTAGCATTAAAATGTGTTTTTGATGATGTTGTTTTTATTGTAAATTCTCAATCTAAACGGACGCACCAAGGGGTTGTATTACATTGGACAACGTACACTCACGATCGTGAGGCCAAACATCATTTCCCCAGATCGAACCATTTTCATACCTTCATCATTGGCTGGTAGTAGCTGTGCTTTTTTATCTTCCAAGTCCCCTCTAAATTCTCGTCACAGGAGTGTTCTAATAAACAATGGTTATGATTTGCGCAAATGTGTCCCATTTATCAATTCTCATGGTCAAGATAAGGTGGAGCTCCAACTCATGCTTGCCATCTTAAAAACTATCCTCATCGTCCTCTTGGACTTCATACATGTCATGACGTACTAGGTCATGTCATAGCGTAGAACTGTTTGCGAGGCCATCTGCATCTTCGGACCAGCTGACTTCCATCGGTGTGCCCGACAGGCTATTCATTTTCTCCATTAGTAAGACATCTTCTATGGACATTCGTGAATTTTTCAATTGGTTTGATGAGTTTGTCGTATCCGAGTTACCTGAAGATGAGGCTGTGCTGACAACATCATCCGACGAAGCCGAACAACTCTCATCCTCAGAATTTGTACCCGAAACCATAGCTTCTCCGGCGGACTCTTGGATCTCTTGGCATTTCTTGATTACTTTCAAGTCCTGGACAGAAGGAAGAGAGGGAAGCGAACGCATCTCTAAGCGTTCGCCTTTATTTAAGGCGGAGGTGTCACAAGTAATTAGCTTAGCACTACCCCGCCTAAACAGGACATCTTCATTTTGTTCATTATCAATTTTTAAGGTTGACGTTCTGGGTCTAATGCTGAAGGGAGAACTGGACGTCAAAGGCTCTTTGAAGTCGGCTGGATCCAAGCTTTTTCGTGAGCTACCCGACGATAATTGTCGCGACAATTTTGACGATGATGACTTCTGCTTCTGCTGCAAGGCCTCACAGCCCTTAACACTAACTGATTTTGAGCGTATTCGGGGGTGTAATCTATTATTAAATTCACTTGTTTCAACTTTGGAATGTTCTCTTATCACGGAGGTGGCGGACATGGACTGGGAGAGAGGATTCGGCCCAGTTGTATCCAATAAACTATTATTAAACGTTTGTCCCGCATTTGCGCTAACCGACAGTTGTTTTCTCATGGAGGAACTACGTTCCACTGACCTAAATGAACCCGCACGTTTGACCATTTTCGTGGCAGCAGCTTCAGGAGTTTCGTCGTCCATTTCCAGTACCCATGACACTGAGTCGGTCTTCTCGATAACCCCTTTAATAACTGGCGAACTCGGTGGAGAAATGTCGTCCATGTGTAGCGATGTATTTAAGGCAGAACCATTCGAGGATGAGCGATTGGTAATTGAGGTCGACGACATTTCATGGGACGACAGTTCGTGAAGTTTAGTCTCCACCAGATGCAGCTGTTCGGAACGTTGCTTCAATTGCCACTGCAGGGCTTCATTGTCGTAGGACAGTCGGGTGCGCTTAACGGTTTCATGATTGAAGGCTTTTTGAATTTCATCGATTTGCCTCAAGTATTCCCTGTTGAAAAAAATATAAAATAAGTGAATCGGTAACAAAAGCGTATCCACTGAACTTACTTCTCTTTTTCCGACTTGATCTCCATCTCTGAAAGCAGCATTTCATTCTTGGATTCTAATAGAGAAATCTTTCCCTGCAAGGTTAACTTCTCGTCGGCATCCCTTAACAACTCTTCATTTTGTTTGGTCAACTTGGAGATTTCCTTCTGCTTCAATTCCAAGACACATCTTAAGCTTTCTATTTCATTTTGGAGCCGCGAAAGCTCCATGTTGCCCACGGCAGAGCATGATGAGGTGTTTCGCGGCGAACAGACTCCACTTTCATTTAGGCTTCTACGCGTTGTACGCAGGATGGCAATTTCATCATTCGAGAGATTCAGTTTATCCTTCAAATCCCGTTCGTTGCTCTCCTTTTGCGACTTGAGCCTATCTAGTTCTTTGGTTAGCGACTTGATGCGTTCCATTAGTTCTAGTTCTCTTTCGGCAGACTGTTGCAAACGCTTCGAGCATGATTCTTCTGTTTGGGTAAGTCTTTCGCGTAACTTCTCCTCGGAAATTTCTAAATCTTGCAAACGTTGCTGTAGCACACTCTCACGTTCCTCCTTGCTTCTAATTTGATCCAGTTTTTCGGAGAGCTTCTTTTCCATTTCACTTCGATAGCTATCGAAATTGTTGCGATGCTCCGCCTCGGTACTTTCCAGTTGTGATTGTAAAGTTGAAATTTGTTGTTTTGCTGCAATTTCGAATTCCTCAAAATTTGATCGGGCTAAAATGTAAACAATGAAAGAATATTTAAATATACTCCTTGTAATACAGAATGATGTAGTTCATACCTTTGTCCAATTCGCATCGATGTAAGGCCTGCAATTCATTTTCTCTTTGCATATAATAGGCATCCTTATCACAAAGCTGATCCTGCAACTCGGAACAGGAACTTTTAGCTTCATCTAGTAATAACAGGGTTTTCTTTAATTTGTCCTTTGTTTTGGCATTCTCAGATCTCAGCGATGGACATGCAAAAGCATCCAACTGTAAGTAGAAAATATCGAAAAAAAATGAAGGTAATTAATGACAACGGGTAGGAGATCTACATCAGGTAGAACAAAATTTGCTAATGACCCTACTTTAATTCCCTCTAATTAGAATATAATGGCGGCACATACCGTAGACGTAGAATCCAAGCGTTTGGATTTATAATGACAAGCATTAGGCGATGTCAAGGGAGTCCATGAAATTAATTCCAAGTCCATGTTTTCGTTGGGAAATACAAATTTGGCAAACATTCTTCCTTCAAATATCCCTTTTAGACAAAAATAAAAATGTTTCACTCTCTGTGACTGAAAACAAACTGACGCCTACGTCGTTTAGACCTAACTATTTATAGCTGCGTTCTATGTTTACGTCCTGCCAGCAGGTAGCGGATAACGCAACCGACACTACACCATCTGTTGCTTTTATTCCTTTTTTTTTTTTCTTATTTTAACACATGTATCCTTCTTATTCCACGCCCAATAGTCATCAGAACAATTGTTGCTTCGTAAATAAATCCTATCGTGTCTAACAATCGATCTCGTATCCTATTGTCATTTTTGGGGTTTCCATTGTGTCCATTGATGCGCCCAAAATGAAGTATTTTCTCTCTTTCTGCCATATGTTTGGTTCCTTTTTCACTTTGTTTCGGTACAGTACACGAAAAGGGACTGGCAGCCCGCAACACAAATAAGATATCTCTAAGTGAAATATTATATTTTACAATAGCACGCACTATTCAAAATTATCATCTGCCGTTCTATGCCAATACAGTGAATTAAAAGAGAAGTGTGTGTAAATTGTATGCGGTGTGAAGAACCTGTACTCTAAGATAAGATGGAAGGAAAATATGTTCCATCACAATTCGGAATTTGAAACATAAACTGTACTCAATACCTTTTTAAATTAGTTTGATAATAAGAAAATTATTTACATATTAGCTAAATTCTAAGTTCCTTACAAACACATTCATGTTTGATAAAAATGATATTGGCAAATGGAATTCTCAAACCAATGAATTACTACCAAAATTATCATGGTCCCATTTGCATAAGAGGATGCCACAGAGCAAGGACATTTCACGTTAATCCATTTGTCGTGATTTTGCGAAATAATTTCTAATATCAACGACAGCGTACTCTCTGGAAATCATCAAAATATGGGAAAGGATGTGTTTCAATATTTGGTGGTATTTTCCCATTTTCACATGAGCAATGAATTGCAAAGCAACTTATTATGTGCTTTGGTAAACATAATGACAATAATGACAACGGTGTCAAAAATAACAAGGGATTTCCAGCAATTAAAATAGATTATAACCCAGATTAAGCTGATTGTAAGAGGAGAAAAATTACGTAGTTTTTATTTAACATCTGTTGCGACTTTGCACATTCGTGTGTCGTAATGTGATCAATATTGACACTGTGTGAGTGACAAATGATTTTTGCACAACCTAACAAGACCATAGCTAAAAGGCAAGTCAATCTCTTAAAATCTTTAACTAAAATAAACAAATGCGGAATGTTAGGTAAATGAAACTATAAATATAGCTTCGCTCAATACCTGGACAAGTGGGCTATTTAAAAAATAAATAAAACTGCCCAGCAAACAATCAATCCCTTTATGATACGTTCGACATGAGAGCCATAGTTAAAAAACCTTAGCCAATTAGCCTTATATTGGTATCTCCCTACTGACGACCTTCCATTGCCTACTTATCTCAAATTACAAATTTAGGAACGTTTGTTTAATAATTGCCGTTCTAATTTGACTTCAGGTCAATGTCGCGTCAGGTTTCATTTAACAATGCAAAAACGTTACTATTTAAATATATCGAGAATTGATTTATGTCGCGTCAGGTCTCTTCCACATTGTTAACTTCATTTTAATACAACAATGGCAATTATGTTATAATTTTTGGTTTCCAAATCTTGGAGATCTTGGAGTTGTTTTAATCCTGTCATGTCATTTTAGATTCGCATTACTTATATTTCATTTAGCAATGCAAAAACGTTATTATTTAAATATATCGAGAAATTGTGTGGTGTTTTCACATGATTATAATTTAACAATTATTTTCGCAGTCTTTATGAGATCTAAAATGTTAAAACTGCACCCAAGTATTCAACGTTCCTACTCGCCACTTACGATATTCAACTAACGTTGGCTCTTTGTTTTTTATGTCAACATGAATTAACAGAATGAATTCAGGCAACATATAGAATGAATTTAGCATTTCAAAACACAACCTCAGGTTTCAGGTTTCATTGGGTATTTTAAGGAATCTGTAATATCCACATTAATCATAGTCTGTAAAGAAATTATGCTATTATTATCGAAATAAATATTGTGTTAGAAACATTCTAGTTTACGTTGTAAACAATCTATGTTGATGAACGGCGTTAAAGGGAAATTTAGAAAATCGACTTCTTTACGAGAATTTTTTTGTAAAACCTGTAACATTTTCATTCGTCCCGTGCAAAAGCATAAACCCTATTCGAAAGTCTGCTTATTTAAAAATGTTCTATTATTCAAGAAAGAAGAACTGAAAACTGAACTAATTTGAATGTTACCAATTATAGTTTTTCTGGTGTATAACGTATTAATTTTATATATATTAAAAAAAAACCACCTCGGATATTAATCATAAATATTTACAATCTTGGGAATTTGTAATTAACTCTCTGTAAAGAAGTAGCTGCGTTTTGGAAATTTACTTTACGACACATGTAATTAACATATGGTTAAACTGAATTGAATCGCGCTACCTGCAACCAAATACACGAAAAAGTATCTACAGGTAAACGGTACATTCCGCTGAAAAATATAGTTGACATTTAACACTATTTTCAAGCAAAACAATAGATTGAAGCTGTTGATAGGACCTCCACTCCTTTCTTTCTTTCAGTGAAACAATTAATTTACAGCATTGCTACGTTGTTTTTAAAACACAAACAGTAGGTTCGCGATAAACAACAACCCTCAAATGTGTACGTAAATATTTTGTTTTCCCAATCCAAAATCAAAACATAGCAAAACAAAACATGGCTGAATGGGGAAATTGCTTCTCTTATCAATGAACCCTTTCAATTTGTATTCTACTACCAACTACCTAGGTCAACAACAGTTCGTGGGTATTTCACTATTAGCCAAAATAGAAATATTGTTACCATTACCAAGATATACCAAAAATGAGTTCAGAAATGGATATAACGAATATTATTTTTTGTTTTTTACCAAAATCCTTTTAAAGCGTCTTAATTCTAAAGTTTTTTTTATTGCCAAAATAGTGTAGAGCTCTAAACTTTCAAAAATGCACTCGAGAAAATAATGAGGTACAAACTGTATAATGTATATTGAATCGCATGTGTGCCTTGAATTCACATTGATTGGAACTTACATCCAAGCCTAACATATCGTGCTACCGACAACTGTTAAAATTATTCCAGTGACAGTTCGTTATATTCTTTACAAGCGTACAAAAGCATTTTGATGAAATTTTTCCAGAAAAAAGTTATTCGTGATGGAATACAAGCGTGATAGTGTGATTTCTTTATATTTGCAGTAAAACCTAAAGTGGCTGTCGTTAGAGCACTCCAGCATTTAAATGTGAATAATTTTTTTTGTCTCGTACCATCGCTCGTTGCAGTGATACTGGTAGCGTAGCCCGACATCAAAGAAGTGGACAGAAGAAAACAGCAACATCAGCAGAAATGGTTCCAAAAGAAAACGCAGTGGCCGAAAAATGGCTCGTGAGCTGAACAAATCGCAATATTCCATTCGACAAATATTGAAAAAATGAGCTCGGGGTAAAGCCATTGAAATTTCAAAAAGTGCAACAGAAAAAAATGGACTCTAAAGAGCTAAAGAGTTGCTTCGCTTGGCCGAAAGTGGTGAACTGCCGAATTTGGTTTTCTCCGATGAGAAAACATTCGTTGTCCAGCAGTTTTTAAACCGAAACCGGTGGGCCACCAGAACTTAAGCGTCGGCCAATTGCCGCCATAACAGCCGATGGTTGCTCTCCGCTCGTATTGACATTGTTGCAGTTTTTTTTTTTATTTCATCCTGTATAATTTAGCATTTTTATTAGTGGACTTGAAAATTTTTCAATATAAGATTTTTATTTTCTCGAGTGAGCTGCTGAAAGTTTAGAGCTCCGAATTGGGTTGGAAAATAAGATTATTGAGTACGAAACTGATTTATCTTCTCTGGAATTAAAATATATTTTCCACCATTTGACTTTCAAACATGAAATCTCCAAAATAGATTCCGGCATTAATATAAAAAACATTTTTAGACGTCATCATGACTAATCAGTCGATCGATAGACCAACTATGGTCATCGTCGAACGTGTAATCGAAGCAGAGATTTATCTGGTCACGGAAGTTGAAATTAGTTGTCACAACAACTACCACTGCCTGCCATCTTTGACAACTACAACAAAAACTGTCCATCTGTCAACCAGTGCATGGACTGATATGAATGTTAGTGACACTTACATCATAAACCAGGTATTGCAGCAGCACTCCTAAAGCTTCTGTGCTCTTGGTCTGGTGAGCCGATTGTTGTTGCAGCTGTTGCAGTTGCAACTGTTGCTGCTCAAATGCCTCATAGTTCAATGCACCGTTACACGAGTGCCGGTTAAGTAGTTTCAATTGCTGCAACTCATCGGCAGCGGCAGGTTCTGCTGAAGGTATTACAACTACGTCATCGGACAATTGCTGGTGCTGTTTGTGCAACAATGATTTTCGGCTAGCATTGGACGTGGACGTCGATGGCGATGACGATGACGTGTTATGTAATTTATTTTGCTGCTTCTGAAAGAACGAAACAAGTTGAATTACGAAATGGGTGGCAGGTGTAGAGAGCGCAGCATGGCTACAAACCTTTTCGCTGAGGTGACTGGCAACAGCTGGCGACGGGGCGGGTGTACTTTTCTTATTGTTAAGGCTCGAAAGAACCGGGGAGGATGTCCTGGAAGTTGTCCTAATGTTTTGTCCAGACTTGTCTGTGATCGCCGCCGCTGGTGTAGTTGCAGTAGCAGCCGTCGCTGTTGCACTGATGTGGTTGTTATTGTTGTGAAGAGAAAGACCATTTTCCTGAAGGTCTGTTGGCGTCTCCGGTTTGCTAGAGTTGCTCTTCGAAGACGGTGGCGTAATTGTTTGATTTATAATGCGATTGTGATCTGCAAAACAAAGAAAAAAGAAACGTAGAAAGTTATTAACAAAAGCTGTTGGCAGCAGAAAACGTGATTCACTGATCGTGACATATTTATCGTTTATATTTGGATCCACACACTACAATTATGGCATCTATCTAACGTTCAAACATCCCACAGCAGCTAAGGGCATGCATGTGAAGTTTATTTTTGAACGCTGCCTCATTTCGTGACAAATTAACGAAGTAAACAAAAAAAAAAAAAAACAAAGCGAACATCAATCACCTAATGTGGTTAATTTTAGGAATTACTTATGTTTCCATTAATAAGTTATGTCTCTATAAGTGTTTCGCATAATTTGCAAATCGGCTAAAGTGGGGAAATCCTATTGCCCCTTATGATGGTAGTATAAGAGAAGTGGCTCATTTGGAAACTATTATATCTTATCGCAAATTTGACCGAGCTCAACGTAAAATGACAAACCAATCATCTAAAACATAAATACTATGGATGTATGCAGATACGACGGGGCCATTAACTAACATTTTCCATAAATGAAAACTAAGAATCACACTGATAACAGTAGGAGTGAAGATATTGTCAAATCGCTTGCTTTAAGACCTAATATTCAATACATAAACGCCCCAAATCGGAAGCGATTTTGCAAATAAAACAAAATATAACATGACTGGAAGAAGTTTTTTGTAGATATCTCGTGAATTAATCTATTTTTACAGGAGTTTTTATACCCTACACCACATAGTGGTAAGAGTATGATATATTTGTGCATTTGTTTGTAACATGGAGAAGAAAGCGAGATAACCCCAAAGTTACTTTTGAGAATCTTCATAGAATCACTTTTTGAGTTATGTATGGCAGTCCGTCTGTCTGTCCATGCATGGTTATTAACAAAATGCAGATTTATTACCCGATGATGATGACATTTTCCAAACAATATTAGTTTTGTCCAAGAACGAACCCTATTGAAAGTGGTGAGAATCGGTTCATATTTAGATGTAGCTCCCATATACATATTCAACCGATTTTGGGTTAATTACGCACCAAATGACCAGTATCCGTCAAATGACCTGCATTTTGGCACATCCGACCGAATTCAATCTAGAATCAAGTGCATCAAATTTGGTCAAAATCGGTTCAGATATAGCTATAGCTTACATATATATGTTTCATCCGATTTGGGGTTTAAAATCCCTCACATATGTAATATGCACTCCACTCAAATTTTATCGAGATCGGATCAGATTTGGATGTATCTCCAATATATATCTTTATCCGAAATCAGACTAATATCAGACCAAATAAAGTGAATTTTGGCAATTTCGACTGACTTCATCTTAGAAACAAGTACTTCAAATTTGGTGAAAATCAGTTCAGATATTGCTATAGCTCCCATATATATGTTTTATCCGATTTGGTGTTAAAGTTCCTCACATGCGTACTATACAGATATATATATATATATATATATAGATATATATATATATATATATATATATATATATATATATATATATATATATATATATATATATATATATATATATATATATATATATATATATATATAGCCTATAAAACTTTTAATTTTATTGAAATTGTGTAGCACTGTAGTGCAGTAGAACATTTTATCCTTTGATAATGAGAAATTGAAATCAAGTCGGATCAAGTACGAAATAAGTTCGAATCAAACACCCTTGTCTATAAATTTGAAATAAGTTTCACTAAAATCGCAACATATGAAATAATGACACATTAAATTCTCAAATAGATTACCTTTTAAATGATTTAATCGTTTCTTTAATTTTCTGCAAATAGTTTGCGTCTGCCTTTATAGCTTATAAACAGGAAAGGAGATATCCTCACTTTCATGTTTTTTATCTGCTAGGCAATTGGAAAATATATGTAGAATTTTTCATAGAAAGATTTGTCAAGAAAGATTATCATATCTTTTTCAAAAAGCGTAAATTTAGATAGAAAAAAGAAGAACATGTTTGGCTCCAATACACAAATCATTAGGAGAACTAGAAACATTAGTAACCACCACTAATTAATCACTAATTGATATATTATCTTAATGTCATAATCACTATGGAAAGCCCCCAAAACAAATCGCAAAGACCGTCTCTTCTTTCAACAGGGAAAGTTAATAAACGACTTCGAACGAAAACGGCAGATATAATTCGAAACCATCAAATCTGCTTAAAGTGGCAGTCATCATTTTGTTAAGCAATTATGTCAAGCCATTTGTACAATTTTGCGAGAGTGAATTAAAATTAGTCCGCACAAAGCCGGCAACATGGCCAACTCGCTTGGTGTCCAGTTGGAGCAGCAACATTGTGGCAGACATTGGTTGCAGCAAGAAAGTTCGATCTGTGGTGACATTTACGACATGTGATGTGACATTTGTCTTGAATGTGACGGCCGTCTTCGATGGCATCCCAAAAACGCCTCGACTTAAGCCTGCCAGCTCCAAACTCGGGAGGGTGATGCGTTGAGCAACACCAAAGTGGGAAATAACTTTCGATAATACCAATTTGCAATTAGCTCATACGAGTGGCAATGAGTGTAAACATTTTTATGATTACTTTTGTGGTATTATCACATACAGGCAGACAGACAGGTTTGCATGAAAATGTGTAATGAAACCCAAAGCAAGTTTGTCGACTATGTATTGCCATGGGGCATATAAAAAGTAATATGTAATACCAGTATGGAGTTTGTTACGCAAAATGGCCAATATGGGATGAACATCAGTCAATTGAGACTATAATGTTGACAAGTTCACTAACTTCTTCCACATTCCATTGAAATTGGTATTTTCAGTTTAGTTTCCTTAAAAAGTCGACATCGAACGGAATGGTGCAGGTGCAATCAGTTGTCGGCACACGACAACACTGCAATGACCTTGAAAAATATTTACCATGACAAATCGGCAGTAATTAATAACAATTCCCGAATTTATTGTCTACTCATACGATATTAATGGCCATTTAATATTGGCCATAATATTTATTGGCAACTAAATCCCATCGAATGTCCTTGCTTCATTCACACACAACAAGGTTGAACCTGTCAAGTGTCCTGTCACACCAGACGCTATTCAATGTCACTCATCATCACCAATTGTACAGGTATATTTGTCAGAATGGCAGACACTCCTTGACGTGTTTTCCGACAGTTACACAGACACATCTATCCACACACACACACACTCTTATGTTACATATGTATTTATGATTGATGGCCCATACAAGACACAACAGGTTAACACCAAGTCTGCCAATCATAAAAGTCATTGAGATAGAGACAAACGAGCTAATCGACTGGCATGCAGACAAATAAGGCGCAGGTTTAAATGTTTTTCATAATCGTTTACAATTGTTGTTGGACACCTCCACCACCCAACGGGTTGTTGTTGAACGACGTATGGCCATTGTCGTTTCATTAACAAAATTCGAAAAATGAGAAAAATGCTTGGAAATTCTTCAAGACGCCTAAAATGGACAACGTTTTTCTATGATGTGTGCACAACTGCATGTGTTGACACAAAAATCCTTCAGAAACATACATCCGATACTTTGCTAAAATTTTTAGATTAATATTAAAATCTAATATTTAAAATATATATTATTCGCCATGTTTTGTCGGAACTTTTTAATAGTGAAGTACCAAAATTCAATCCAAGCGAACTACATTGCTTGTTCCTCTCACCCTGGTTTTTCAAAAAAAAAGTGTTCCTTTTATCACAACATAGTAGTATTCACAACATTTGAAAGATATTATACAGCTCTGTTCCCTGACATGTCTATACATGTTGGTGGCAAGTGCCTTTGAAAGCTCAAAAAAAAAAAAAATACCCAACAATCCGCAAATAATATGACTTGTCATCAAATATTACAATTTTGTTCATTGCAATTTTCCAATAGCGAAACATTCGAGCCATGCAGTCTGCCAAATGTGGCGAAAAAGCTGGCCAGTTATTGCCAACCGAGGTGTGGCCAAAAGCGATGTTTAACTGCAAGCCAAACACGTTTCCACACACACACAGCTAAACGGTTAGCAGACAAAATTATGTGGAAAAAGTTCAAGTTCAATATGCCAGGCAAACATTTGCATGGAGGTGGCAGTGGACATTGTCGGAGATGGCGATGGTGACGGTATGTGAATATCTGCTGCAAATTACCCCAATACAAAATAAAATCTTTCTCGGTGACCTTAGCCGAGTTGTTGTCGGTTTGTTTTGCTCGAAAGGCGTTAATTATGTGGGCCTGAATTCTGTTTTCCACCACATGATGTCATTGCGAAACTATATTGAGATTAATTGAAAGAATCTCAGCTCGAATAGAATGCCAAGAATGCAATCCACTTTCCATGGAAAATTGTGGCAAGCGCACTTGAACGTGATTAGTCGTTTCCATGTGTCTGCTCCAATGCAATCAGCGAGCAGACATGGAGAGACTGTTTTCCATTAGCAGAGCATTTTCAATTAAACAATTAAAGCCAAATCTAAAAAAACAAAAACAAAAACATAGACCGTACACGGTTAATGAGTGCATCAAATCGTTTGCAGTACAACAATCACTGTACGTCATTAAGCTTATATCTAGCCCATTTTTTCTGCTCTATAATCTGCCTTGAGGTCGCAGCAGACGGATAGCATTTGTGGTGGTGAAGTTTTTTTCCCTCGATTGACTGAGGAATTCCAGTCTACGGGAGTGAATAATTCCCTCGGCGCAGTCGGTGTCAAACATTAAAATGTCATTCAAAACACTTAGCCACACAGACATACGAACGAGCAGTTCAGGTGCCGCTCACAGGTCTCAATGAGTTCAACTGCAACTTGTCGTTCATGAATCACACACAGCGCAGGATATTCCCTCAACGCAGAGTGGATTTGCAGCAATCAAGCGAAAGTCATGTCGTCTGCGTCTGACCGACATGTGTCGACAGTATGGTCTGCATTAAGGATTTCAGTTTTCATTACAATAAGATTTGCAATTTGTTCGTCACATGTTTGTTTTTAAGGTGTAAAGCAGCAAGGCTACACATTTTCATTACTTTAATTTAAAACAGATGATTTGAGTGTCATAGGTGCGGGGATAAGGTTTCAAAATGAAGTCTGCACACAATGTAAATAAATATTTCAAGGTCACATAACTTTAATATTTTTTTCCTTTCCTGAACATATCCCTTTCACATGGAAGCAATAGTTCGTGAAATTGGGTTCTTAACATTGGCTAATATATAAATAATGTTATCACACAGCAATGTTGTTTCTTATATTCCACAAAGGTTTTATTGTTTGGAAGACTATCACTGGATATCACTTTCCATGTAATGCGGCCCTCATTTGTCAAAAATCTCTAAAATCGAATCACTTTAATTAAACTCATGATTTTAAAAATTGAAATCATATTGAAGAGGTTATATTTTCAAAATTAAAAATAAATGTGTTTTACATTTTGCCACAAATGTTATTGTCCAGATGAGACCTTTAGGCTTTGCCAAAAAAAAAATAAATAATTTCAAAGTTATCAAAAATAAGATAAAAATATAAATTAGATACCTATATACCTAGACATCACTTTCTTATGATAATGTTATCAGTTTATTGTACAAAACTGTTTTTATTTGGTTTGTTGACCTTCTAAAATAAGTCTCGACAATTTTTTACAAATATTTACGCACTTAGTTTTTGATCATTTGAAACTGAATATTTTGATATCCTTAAACCAACTACCAGAAAGTTTCAAAACAAAAAAAGTGAATTTAAAATACTATATTTGTAGCTGATGAGAATTCTGTCGCCTTTAAATATCTTATAAAATAAATTCTATGTTTTTATAATCTCCACCACCGTATGGAGGGTATAATAAGTATGTCATTCGATTTGTAAGACCTCGAAATATAAATTTTAGACCCCACAAAGTATATATATTCTTGATCAGCAGAAAATTCTGTGTCGATTTAGCGATGTCCTCAGATGTGTGTGATAGGTCTGCAGGACTTTTGGTATTGAAAATTGACAATATGGATCCACATTTTGGCATAGTCCCCATATAACTCTACCGACAGATTTAAGAAATTTTGGGGTTTTTAAGCACAACTGTAACCCGAATTTGCTGTAAATAGGCAGCATTTATTCCTTAAGTAATGTAAGAAACATTCTTGCATAGACCTGCCAATGTACCTCCAGATTTTCGGTATTTTCATGATTTGTGCCAAACTTTTCTCCAGAAATGTTTCAAATTTGGAATTTGCGGGTACAATATCCTACAAAAAATTGCTTATTTGCAGATCCGCGTTTTGGTATAACGGGTAGGAACCGTATGTTCAGTATTGTGATGATTTAACGACATTATCTACAGGAATTGTTTTATATTTCGTATTGTAATTTCGTAATTCGGTCTTCAATCGGTGACCAAAAATTGTCATCAGATCCACGTCATCGTATAGGTCACATATAACGATAGCTCCCTATGATTTTAGCAGAATTTTCAACGGAAAATTTGCAAATCCCTTCCAAATGTTGGACGTTATTCAAAGTTAAAGGTGCCACCCACAATTGTTTAAAATTGAAGAAAAACTTTGTTCAAATCCTTTAGAAGACTCTTAAATCATTGTTTATTTATGAACGGCAATTTGTTGGCAAGAAAGTAATTCTTATCTATAGAATGTTTGTACAAATATCTAAAATTATATATGTATGAATATTTTTGCTCTATATAACGGCGTGAGGGACGTTGAAATATATAGAACACTTTAGAGAAGGCAAACAGTGATGTCAGCTTTATAAAAATTTATGTATGCTAAAAACACGTAGATACACACAGAAATTGTATGTAAATAAAACGAAAAATGCCCCATACAAATTTTATTTTATTAATTTATTTATTATTATTGTTATTATTTCGTACTAAACATCCCGAAAAAGTACATAAAAGTATTATGACGGTACAAAATAGCATACAAAATACAATTGCAAGCAGAGGCATATTTAGAAAGCAACATGTCTCATAGATAAATCAGAAGTTTGAATGGCTTGGCTCAATTTTCCAGTTGTTCAGTTTTGTTTAATACGAGGTTTGTTCGACAAGCCGTTGGTGTCAAATTTAAAAGCATTTTAAATCTTGCATCTCGACTTATTTAAACTTGTGCTTAGGTGTTTACTTAATATATTTCACTGTGCCTGCAAGAATCTACGAGTTTTGCAAATTTTTTGATATCATGGAAAAATATACCATATTTGTTGTGATCCACATAAAAACTACACTTAATCGAAAGCTACACCATCAAAGTGTCGGAAATTTCATTATTGCTCGGGAAATTTCTGTATTCGGGTTAAAATTTAAAAAAAATTGTCCGATTTGGTCAACATTGGTCCATGTTTAGTTAAAGCCCTCATACATTATCGCTAAGTATCCATACGTGCATTGATCAAATGCATTGACCGCAATTTTATGGCAATCATAACTTTACTATATTTTCTATCGAATTTCATCAATACATTTTTCAGTTGGTGATGTCAAAAGGGGCTATATATATGATTGTTCAATGAAATCGAATTGTAAATGGCCATCCTATTTTGAACTTACAGTTAATTTTTGACATTTGCAGATCATACGATTCATTTAATTTTTGTGGTAAAAACATCTATTTTCCTACCATATAATGTTTTGTGATTTAAAAGGAATGTTTTAAAAATCTCGTGCACATTATGTGACTCAAATAAAATGTAAAAGAAGCTCATTTCAGATTCTTTCGGCGTCTAATTGGACACTAACCTATTGTGGTAAGGTATATAAAATGAAAATAGATCTATCCTTTTACAAAATAGTTAACTAATCTGCTATACATGTTGCGAAATCGCTAAATTTTTAATGTGTTAGATCACTTAAAATTCTATCCCATTCATAAAAGCGGGAGTGTATAAAATTCGGTTTACGTTTTGCAGGTCCATCCCTGTGAAAATTGTGAAATGTCGTATCGTTCTAACTTTAAGTCTTTGTTATATGTAAAGTTACATAAGTAATCGTAGCTACGCTTCTTCTTTCCTTCCATTTGCCTAAAATCAATTGATTAACAACCTTGTAAATATAACAATAATGAGCTAACTAAATAATAATCAACTTCGTTTCGGCACATGTGTACGATGAATAATTTTTGAGAATCCAACTCATACTGCCCCGTGCTCAGCAACAAAAATATACCTATGTTTCAGATGTTCAAATTTAATTGTAATTCGAAAACCCAACATTATAATGAAGATTAAATGGTATAAACTTCATTATATACCATTTAGACTTAGAATTTTGTTAAATTGAATTTCGAATTTCTCCATATGCAATAAGAATTTAGCCGGTTGGAAATCAAATCATCATGAAAAATTGAAAAGCTCGTATATCAAATGCAAAACTGGAATTAAAAATTTGGATTACAAATAAATTTCTTGAATTACAATAGGACGGTTTCAAATTATAAATGAAAGTTTCAAATAACAACTAAAATGTATCGAATATTCATTTGTTTTTAGTGGTGAAAATTCTCGTTGGCAGAAACAGAAAAAAAAAACACGAACAGTTGAAGCGAAAGTTAAAAATACCCAATTTTTGCCAACAAAAAGTCAAACATAAAGAAACAAGCAAGAAAACGAGCAAACTTATTTTCTCATAAGTCAAGGCCGAAAATACGGCGGATACTATGTGGGCGTGAGAAAAATCTTTAGGTTCGATGTTGGTATTATATTTGTTGTGGATGTATTTTTGCGTGTTTTTTTAACATAATGGCGAAAAGTGTAGATCAAAACAACGTCCAAGAGAAACATTAATCATTTTTAAATCACTTTGGTCGCCACAATTGTTCGAATTTTCCAAGAAAACCCCAAAACTTACCATCCTCTTCAACAAAATCCCAGAAATTGTCTAACCAATCTTCAGTTTGCCCTTGAGCCGGGCTTGAGTGATCTAGTCCGCTTTGTGACAAGCTTTCAATTCCGGCCGGTAGCTGTGGAGCTTCCTGGATTCTCGCTAACATTTCCTCATCGCTATTTACACAGGCGGGTGTTGTTATCAAGAGAGGAGACTTTACACAAAATTCCCTCTCGCTGGATGGAAGGAAGACGTCATCGTAGAATTCGTCATCTGTGCCAACAACCACAACAACATCATCGTCACACAAGTAATCGTAAAGATATTCATTCATAGCATCGTGATCGCCATAACTGCTATGGTCGTTTTCGTTGTTGTTGTCCATGGATGGCATGTCTTCGCTCATTTCTCTGTAAGAATTTGGTGGACATTTCAAGGACTTGTTCGATAAAAGTCGAAAATGGTGCTTCCATGACATGCTGCGGCTACTATAGGAACCAGGTGTGAGCAACACTTCAACCTGCTCCGATTCGCCATAGCTAATGCGACAGCCAATGTCATAGTAGTCGCTGCTGAAGCAACACGAATGGCTTTGCGCTTTGGCAGTCTTGGTCGAGGGTATCTTCGAGCAGAACCTCAAATATCGCTGAGATGTTTGGGAGATGGAACCTTGACTATGGAAATGCACATTCTGACAGGTGCGTTTGCGTCTTCGTTGACGACGATGTTTTCGTTGCATGTTCTTGAATCGTTCAAAACAGTTTTCAATAATTCACACATTTTATTTACACAACAAATCAATTTGGCTATTACGTTTTGTTAACTAATTATTTGTTTTGATAATTTTTTCATATTCTTTTTCCCACGACATTTAAAATATCAGATGCTGTCTGTACATTTCTTTTTAATTTTGCTTTAAGCTTTGACAAAATATTTTTTTAAGAATTTTTTTCTTTTGTGACTAGCAATTTCTTTGGGCTTTCGTCAAATTTCAGGGTCGTTCGTTTTTTTTTTTTTTTTTTTTTTCTTTGGGCAATAATTTTTATTTGTTGACAAAGTTTGACAAGTATATATTTGGTTATGAAAATATTGAAAACCTTTCAATTTCGATATTTTTACAAGACTGACAGCTCTTGAGAATCGATCTAGCCACTAAACCGTCAGGCAATCTTTCCATCTATCCATAAATCATTGAATGGATATTTGCGGAATGATGAAAGATGCGTCACATTCGTTATAATTCAAATGAAAATAATCACAAAAGCGACAACGAGACCGAGACCGAAAATAAATCGATGATTTGTCATCGTCAACTCGGTGGGCAAATATCTGCGCGTATTTTTGTTTCGGTATCCGCGAGCGACAATATCTTGCGTGCCACTGATTAGCTCAGACGATACTCGGTGCGATTCAGCTGGTGACTTCTTTCTCACCACGCCGTGGGGATACGTACAACAAGTGGCGAGTGGACATGACCGAGACCGTCTGACGGACTGGGCAGCAACATAGCTGCTGGGCAGAAAGCCGCTATGTGACCAATGGAAATCGCTCACTGATCAAACAGATCGCTCATAACCCAACATCGTTGCCAGCCCATGGTGTGTTGGTGGCTAGCGTTGTGATCGGTCTTCGTTTGTTTTGCGTTTTCCTTTTGGTGATCGTGTGCCAAAAACAGATAAACAAATCATACAAACATTGAACACAACATGCATTTGCTACATTGCCAACCATCCATGGGATTTCTACTAACAACAAAAACGATAACAAACAACAAACAAAACGCGTAAGCATCGCAGATATCCGAACGCATTGCGCGTTTCGCTCATCGGCGTGCGTACTTGTGCTGTTTTCAACATTGCTTCAATTGCGATCCATCCATCCAACCATACGTCCCCTCCCCGGAGCATCACAACATACCCATCCATATCCGTTCACAACATCTAATGTCAAGTGGTTGTGGCGGCGAAAAATAATTCAACACAAAACAAACAAAACACACCCTGTGTACAATGCTTTCATAGTTCTGTGCAAATATGTAGCTTATGAACCGGGTAATCGGTTCAGCTTCATGATAGGACCAGTATTTGCCCATGACGGAAGTATCATACTACACTGTTGATAGAGTTGATAGGATGATTTGTGGTAATAGTGAGTTACGTTTCTATCAATGATATTCGGTGCCACTTGTGATTTAACTCATATTTTTTAAAATAAATTGTTTGCAATTCGGTAGTCTAATCCTGAAACCGCATAACAACATAAAAGTAAAGTTTCAATCGTCTAATCGAACTAGTTCGGTCGTCATATATGAAACATTATTTAGAGGTTGGCTTACCTCGTAATTGTTGAAAATCAGAAAAAAAAATAATTTCACGACCAATAACCAGATTGGTTTTACCTGTTTTATTATACACATATTCAAGGAATATTTCATTTTTCATAAACGGTTTCTCATTTTCAACTACATCACTATTTATTTAGTTGCTAACAAAAATCGCAAATTTTTGTTATTTGTTGTTCGTTGCTTATGATGAATGTTGGTTCGTCCGATCGAGGCGAGAGTGGTGAATTCTCACGAGTCAAAAGTTACGCAAATTGTTTCTGTTTGTATGTAAATTTTAGCTACTACTTCACTGTTCAAAAAAAAAAACGGCACACATTAGCAGCATGTACACAGACAACTTGTGTTCAGAAGTATTCTCAAGAGTCTCAATAAATTTCTTCTCGGCCGGTCAGTCAGTCTGTCCGCGTTTATGAATAATGTGTATTTTTATATAGTGCCTTTGTTATTGTTGTGAATGGAAAGCGTTAATTTATTCACCACAATGCTATGACGTCATACATATCTACTCAGACTAGAGTTCAGAAAGCAAATATTCTTTTAACGGTCATCATATACCCAGAGAACTTCCAGTGTGTAGAAGTTCGTCTATAGATGACCAAGGTTTGTTGGGTTGCAGTTCGTCATATTATTGAATGAAAAATCATTGAACAGTTTCCAGATTTGGCAGTCAAGCTTTCCTTTATGTTCAATACGTGTGCATGGTCCGACCAAAAATACGATCAATTGAAAACAACAGATAGGCTGGACAATTGAAATGGATGGATGGATATGTCGATATGATGACGTTATTACACTGAACAAAACAAAACAAAAAATGCGCGACTAGTCCAAAATATAAAAAATCGAACTGATTCTTACATCTTTATATCGGAATATATTAAATATAAATTGTCTTCGGGCATTTGACAGTAACATGAAGAAGGTGACTGCCTGTCCGTGATTGTATATAGCTATTAATTGCCTTTATTGTCCATTTAAGATACGACTGTGCAGTATCTATTTGTTTCGCCTAAGGACGAGCTCTATTTATATTGGTAATAATCAGATTCGTAGTGCGCTCCTCCAAGTAGTTAACAAAAGTTTGAGTATCCTAACATATTTCAATAAGGATATCATTTTTATCTAGTACCAAACAGCATTGATAATAGTATTTAATAATATGCTTGTATTGGTATTCGATCATCATTGTTCGCTCTCAAAATTACGAAGACGGGTGGATGGTCACACAGCACTTGTGGTCATTCATACAAACATGATTCACTTATTCTTTATTCTTTCTGGTTTTTATTGAATCTTCAAGCAAATCGTACTTTATGTGTATTGAAATGAAAGAAAGAAATAATTGCCGTTTATTTATATATATTTCGTTTAATGAAAAATTTGCATTTTATTTATATTTCCCATTTCTTCTGAAAATATTGACATTTTTATGTGAAATGTCATAATATTTTTTTCTCCCGAGCCGAACTTCTAATGCCCTCCACAATTGGGTAAAGACAACATATTTATGCAAAAGTATCTGGATTCAAACGCCTCCCACTTTAAACTACAAAATCCAGTAAGCTCGGTAGAAGAATTGTTGGAGCCATAATATGGGGGTCAACTTTGTACTACAACGATTGTAATAAATAATAATAGTACATAAGAATTAAAATAATTTACATAATAAATGTGAATAGGATGACTAGGACCAATATGGACAATGATTTGACGCCGGTAGTAGAAAATCTATTAGAAAATGTAACTTAAATCGTCAAAATGCCGAATATCCGATGGAACCGTTGTATGTGCGCTATAAGAAAACGTGAGCCTAGATATTCAATTTTCTGCCATCGGATCTGGAACCCATTACGAGCTACAAATACCAATTTTTAGTCAAATCCATAGAAAAATGTGGGTAAAACCAAAAAAATACCGAATATCAGGAGTACCGTTATATTGGGGCTATACAAAAACTTGGACCTACAGATACAATATTTCGCCAACAATTTTTAGACAAATCCGTGGAAAAATGTGGCTAAAACTACCGAATGTCGGGAGGTACCGTTAAATGGGGGCTATACCATGGTAGAAGAATATAGGTAGACACATCGACACAGGTGACGGGACAATTAACTGTCAAACCAATTTTGGAATTAAAAATGTTGAATGAAAAATTATTAAATTTTGTGAAAATTTTTGAAAAACAAATATTATAATAACCCCCGATTGACGTCGTATAAGAAAATCTATAAAAATGTACTTATATTTGAAAATACATTTTAAAATTTTTGACATACCAATGTTCCCAAGCGTTCTTCTGCCATGGGCTTTACGAAAACGAGGACCGATATATCTCATTTTCAACCATCCTAGACACAAAGCAAACAACGGTGCCACATTTTAAAGCTCTACGTTAAATAATGTGACCTGTATCATGATTTCAACAGACAGACGGACATCGTTGAATTGACTTAGAATTTTATGCTGATCATGAATATATATGCTTTAAGGGGTCTATGATAAATATTTAAAGGTGTTACAAACGGAATGACAAATATAATATACCCTCCTTTCTAAGATGGAGGGTATATAAAATTCATGTTTGCTCTAACAGTTAGAGAAAACGATTCTTTTTTATCCTATCATTGGTACTTATTTATTTTTTTATTTTATATTGTACGGATATAGTTTCAGTATATTCCTCTTTACGTAATTATTTAATTTATAAAAATTAATATTTGACTGAGACAAAAAAAAAAGAAAATATTAACACGACTCGTGTATTCTTCCATCTTCAAGTAGCCATTCTTTCAAATTACCCCATAAGCACATCATAATCGACAATGGAATGTTCAAAAGCCTGCAAATACTCAGTGTCTTTGGCAAACCGGCAAGATTCACTTGATTTAGTCAAGTATTGCGGGTCAACTTGACTTTGCTTGTTGAAAACAAAAATAGTAATAAAACATTTGTTTAATCACCCCTAAACACCTTTTCACAAAAACGCTTCAATTGTTTACGTTTTTGAGGTGATTTGCAGTAATGAGATTATTTTCGGCTAGATACCGAAGATACAAACATAAACAAATGCTAACATATCTACATAGGTACTTCGGTTGGAACGAGCGAAACGTGATCGATGTTATCGATCCAAAAACAAACAAAAAAACTGCTATAATCAAAAACGTTTTCATGAACGTCACAGATTTAGAAAAACGCTCACACACACACTCTGTAAACAAACTCAATTATTAGCGCAACAACAGCAACCCGTTAACGTCAAAATTATAAACAGCGTCTTTTTTAATCGACTAACATTTCCACCCACTTTTTACGGTTATTGATCTTTGCGGTTGGTGTTTGTTTTCCGCTGCCGAGTTTTGTAGGAAATACAATGCAGGTGAAATGATGGTCTACATGAGTATGGCTGTGGTGAGTGTGTGTGTGTGTGTGTGAAAAACATTATTACAAAGAAAGTTTTTTTCTGCCACCATTGTAATCAAAGTGAAAATATTATTTACTTTATTAACGTTGAAGGTGAAGACAGCAGCAATGCAGCAAAGCACAGCGAGAAAAAAGAAAATGGAACAATGCCAAAACACTTCCATGTGAGAATACAGAAGCTGTTGAGGATCCATCAATTCGAGGCGACAGGAAATATTGTCCAAAAAGCGCTCATTTACTCGTTCCAATTAATAAAGGAATCAATAGAGATTCCTATCAACCTCGAAAACTTTATTTTAAACTCGATAGTTTGATAACATTTAAGAAACTATTTCAATGTCACTCAGGTGTTATAAACCAGTAAGGAAAAGTCAAAAGTCGGGCGGGGCCGAGTATATGAAACCACTATCCCTATTTAGTAGAGCTCCCGCAACAAAAGAATTTATTTAAAGTAGGTCATACTACCTATCAACATTTGGCTTTAGAGCAGTTATAGATTGGTTTCAGAGGGAACTAATATATAGGAGGCATATCCAATTCTGAATCGATTTTTACCAAATTTGACGGATACATTTTTATCTTTTATACCAAATAACATTGCTAAAGAGTGTATGATATCACTTCGAGAAGGATTATATTAAAAAATATATATCGGAGCCGAGTTTTAACTAAATGGAAACGTACGTCGCGAAATTGACTCCATTTGGGCTGATATTAGCCATTATTTGCACAATAAACCTTAAATCGGATTCTAATATCCAAATCTTAGCCGTTATCGATAAAATTTGGCAGTGCTATTTCTGGGCTGTATCCGATATCTAGTACCAAATATAACTCTTGTGGAGTGTATGTGAGAGCCTTAAACACCAAATTTGATGTACTTGCTTCTAGACTGAATTCGGTCGGATGTACCAAAATTTAGGCATTTTTGACAGATATTGTAAATTTGGTGCACAATTAACCCAAAATCGGTTGAAGATATATATGGAAGCTATATCCAAATCTGATCCAATATTGATACAATTTGGCAGAGGTATTTCCGAGCTCTATAAGATGTCTGGTACTAAATGTCATTGTTGTCGAATGCATATTATGAATGTGAGGGGATTAAAAAACCAAATCGGATGAAATATTTATATGGGAGCTATAGCTATATCTGAACCGATCTTCACCAAATTTGAGGTAATTACTTCTAGACTGAATTCGGTCGGATGTGCCAAAATTCAGGTCATTAGAACTTATATTGGCCATTTGGCCAAATCTTAGCCGTTATCGATAAAATTTGGCAGTGCTATTTCTGGGCTGTATCCGATATCTAGTACCAAATATTACTCTTGTGGAGTGCATGTGAGAGCCTTAAACACCAAATTTGATGTACTTGCTTCTAGACTGAATTCGGTCGGACGTACCAAAATTTAGGAATTTTTGACAGATATTGTAAATTTGGTGCACAATTAACTCAAAATCGGTTGAAGATATATATGGAAGCTATATCCAAATCTGATCCAATATTGATACAATTTGGCAGAGGTATTTTCGAGCTCTATAAGATGTCTGGTACTAAATGTCATTGTTGTCGAATACATATTATGAATGTGAGGGGATTAAAAAACCAAATCGGATGAAATATTTATATGGGAGCTATAGCTATATCTGAACCGATCTTTGATGTACTTACTTCTAGACTGAATTCGGTCGGATGTGCCAAAATTCAGGTCATTAGAACTTATATTGGCCATTTAGTGCATAATTAACCCAAATCGGTTGAAAATGTATATGGGAGCTACATCTAAATATGAACCGATTCTCAGCAATTTCAATAGGATTTGTCCTTGGGTCAAACAAATATTGTTTGGAAAATTTCATTTTCATCGGATAATAAATGCGACCTGCATTATAATAACAACATTACATGGACAGACGGACGGAAATGGACTCAGAAAGTGATTCCATGAAGATCCTCAGAAGTAACTGTGGGTCTATCTCGCTTCCTTCGCCCGGTTACGAAAAAATGCACAAAGACGTAATAGCCTTACCACTATGTGGTATAGGGTATAAAAAGATCTGTCATTTGTCATACAACGTATTCGTCCTGAACACATGACGGCGATCATATTAAAAAAAATAAAGATTTGGCTTTTGATTTAAACAATAGTGATATCCGACATATGATCATATACGTAGAACTACTCGGTGTTGATAAAGCTGATTTTTTATTATTATATTTTACAAAAACTGTCGATTTTAACTAAATATAAGCCGATCACCTAAATAAATGAGCTTCCTTCCAGTGAAACCCAAATACACTGAATACAATGACATAAAAAATGACAACAAAATTCTGTAGGGGTGAACTGTTGCAAGTGAATGGTATTCAGGAGAAGAAAAATACAATTGTCAAAATCTCCCCATTGTCTGACACCCTGTATGGGCTAGACAACAGTTTGAAAGTCACTGCTGTTTGCTTTCGCAGTGAAAACGAATGTTATGTTCTCAGCTGTCACTTGTCGTTAGGGACACCCGCTCTCGATGAGTGTCAGTGTGTCAGCAGAGTGTTGCCATGTTCAGTTGAAAACGTTTGTTATTCCTTCTCGTGTCCTTCTCAACAACCAAACGCACCACTGAGAGTTTTACTTCGATTTATTATGCAACCTCATTATGTTCGGAGAGGCATTATTTTCTCGACAAACCAAAGAAAAGAGGGATGCGTTTCCCCACACTTCCCAATGGACAAATTATGAGTCATCAAAAGTAGTAAGAGAACAGAGTTTGCCATAGAAGAAGAATCGATGCGTTTGCGAATTATTTGATATAAAGTGAAATTTAATTGTTAAACCATTTTGCAGGCAAAGGGGGGAAATGTTTTTACCCCCTCTTACAACAAGTTTACCGGCAACAAAATCGTTACTCGGATATCAAAGTGGCTCCATTGCTAGGACATGCGCATTCAATGTGCTCTATTGACAATAAAACGAAACGAACGTATAAATGTCCTTCTTTTCTAAACAACAACAACAACAATGCATAGATGGTTAAAATTCAAAATATGTACATATGTAGTGTAAAAAAAATGTGTATTTAAATGAATAATAATCGAAATTGATGTGCGTTACTCTCTAGCGAGTTGAAATTAAGATTTTTTCTGAATAAACTCATGAAAGCAGATAGATTTTTTTGGTCCAAGTCGAAATTGTTTCCACCGAGTTTCAATGAGCCTGTGTTTGAATTGCCGTTCGTCTGAAGATGCTCAATGCCAAGGGCGTCATTTTACGATAATGGCATCACAAAATATATTGAACGATTTTCTTCGAAACATGAAACTGTACATAAATCTGGCCAACAGACAATATAAATCAATGACAGTGTCTATAAACAAGTACACAAGCCCGTGCATACTTTTATTAGTGTGTGTGTATGTATGTAGATAAACATACATATTTGTTAAGTATTATCCTTTAAGGGTTGCAAACACATCTTCAATTTGACCACAAACAAAGCATATGGAAAGTGAACGAGTTTAATGAAATAGAAGGGATTTTGGAATCGTATAAAAGCAAAAAAAAATATAATTGAAATAATAAAAAAACACAAAATAGTCCAGAGTGCCAAGATTCTGTCCTTTTCAGCTAGTATTTGAAAAATCAATTCCCTGTCCAATTCTTAACGAATTAGAGTAGTAATTTCGCAATTTAATGCAGCACTTTGTCCTTCACTGGCCAAATACATATTTTAAGCAAGACTTCTTGATTTCCCTTCAGTTAATTGCACTTAACTACACACTACATAGGTGCATTTTAAGGCAGTTTCATTTGAAATCTGGAACTGTTTACATGACCTCATGAAGAGGGGAAAAAGAGGAATCCTCAATTTTTAAATTGTTGACTGCTTAAATATTGGTATTTTCGAATGCATTTTTCAGAAGTTCTATAACATTATCTGAAAAGGTGAAAATTTATATAATTGCCGTGAAACATAAGCTTAGAGTTGTTTAAAATAAGAAAGGGGACATGTGCAACTATTGTAAAAAACTACTTTTCCCCAACAAATAAATATCAGCGTTTTGGTATATCCCTTGTATAACATCCCGTCCGGTATTAGATATTTTGAGTTGTTCTTCCAACATTTTATTACAGTTTTGGCTCGTGCGATGAACATATCGCAATATTCCATTCGGCAAATATTGAAAAATGAGCTCGTGGTAAAGCCATTGAAATTTCAAAAAGTGCAAGAACTTACACCGCAACAACAGAAAGAAAAAAGACTCAAAAGAGCTAAAGAGTTGCTTCGCTTGGCCTAAGGTGGTGAACTGCCGAATTTGGTTTTCTCCGATGAGCTCCAATGAGAAAACATTCGTTGTCAAGCAGTTTGTAAACAAACGAAATGATCGTGTTTACTTGCCAAAGAGGTCAGCTGAAAATGTAAACCTTCGGTTGGCCACCAGAACTCAAGCGTTGTGGGCCGCCAAAACAGCCGATGGTCGCTCTTCGCTCGTATTAATCGACCGTGGCATCAGAATAAATGCCGAATATTAACGCGAAAATATTCTGGAGGGTGGGCACGCAAACATTTTGGCCAAAGTCCTTGGACATTTCAACATGACTCAGCACGCGCCACCCAGAATGGTTACAAAATGAGGTTCCTCGCTTCATTTCCAACGCACAATGGCCACCAAAATCTCCGGATACCAATCCGTTGGACTATTGTGTCTGGAGTATTTTGGAAAGCAAGGTTGGTACTAAAAAAATACCAAAGTGTCGATCACCTCAAGCAAGCGCTTCGCCGGGAATGGGCCAAAATACCGCAGAGCAACATTCGGGCAGCGTGTAACGGTTTCATTGGCCGTTTGAAGGCCATAAATCGTGCCAAAGGTGACTAACTCGAACATATCTAAACTTATTCTAAAATTTAATGTTATTTCCCACATTTTTTGCTTTCATTCAATAAAATTAAAAAAAAGTTAAAATTATGGCATTTGACTTTGTTGTAGTTTTCTATCTCTTTTTTTATCATATCCGAAGAAATTTTTAATACAAACTTACAATTTATAAAAAGAAATTGTCTACCTCACATAGGACTGCAAGAGATTGGAAAGTGTATGTTTTCATATCAAAAAAAAGCACATGTTTATATTTTGATTAAAACATAACGCAAATGGGGTTGTGGTCACATAATAGTATTCAACAAACTTGAAAAATATTGAAAGAATGCATAATAATTAAAAAAACACACAATAGGATATTTATTATCCGCATATACAGTAGTCGAAGCATTTGAGCAATGACAAGTAAAAAATGTGTCACTTTGTTGTGAATACGTTAACTACCAGACTAGTGAATAGCTTAAAAAAGAACTCGTAGAACTTCTATCTAAGGCTAATGAAGCTAACGAACGCGATTTAAGTGCCATGCCACGCGAACTAACAATGTTCCCAACATACATATTTGTTGTTCAATAATTCTATGAAATCATTTGCATATCCAATAATGACCCATGAACATATTTGAATGTATATAAGTGTATTGAAGAACCGCGTAAATAACTTAACTATAAACCAGTCATGATAAGTCGCAGATAATCCGGAATAGAACCGAAACAATTGAATTATTTCAATCAAATGTTGGTATTGAAGAAACACTTGAGATTCATAAGGAATAAGGGAATAAGTTATGAAAGGAAGATGGTAGATAACATTAATGAAAAAAAACAACCTCATACTCTCTACTCTCCTTTCGGAAATAACAGGTACATCGGAGAAACCGAACTCAGGTAACGAAATCAACATCAACTACACGAAGGAAACTAAAAATAATAGACAAAAAGAATAAAAGAGATTTCACTGCCACCATTAAAACAACAAAGAGTAGTAAATTTGTGGTGAAAAACCAAAAAAAAAAGAATAATGAAGGGTAGCTGGTGGTGGTGGTAGTAGACTCGCAAATATGGGTCAGTTATTATTAAAGAAATAACCAACTATGGAAGCGTTGAGATTGTACACATCGTTTAATTGTTTTCTTTTTAGCGGAGCATCTGGAAGTTGTAACAACTTCCAACTATACATTTTAGCACTACAATCGCTTTACACTTTAAATCTTTTAAAATTGGAGAAAACACCAACCCAACTTCGACTTTAGTAGTCATTAGTCACACTCACACACACAATTCATCATTCCAGTCTACCGTTCATGAGGAAACAATTGGCGACATAATGTTCACATCTCCTTTTGTTTCATTGATTTTTCTCACAATTATATTTTTATGTGGCGTTGGATATTGCAACTTTTTACCTCATCTTCATCTCACGTGACTCACCTCCTTTTTGTTTGCGTGGCATGCGAAAAGAGTTCCATAGAAATGATGACTTTTTGCGTAAGCCGCCGGGAGCTTTGAACAGGTCCATTTCACTGCCACTACAAGATTTGGCCAAGACTGCTGCTGAGGCTGGTGACGAAGTACTGCCCGAGACTGAAGCTGGCGGTGGTGCAGTCGATGCAGCAGCAATCGCAGGTGCATTGGCATTAGCATTCGTCGATGAAGTATGCTGCGAAGATTTTCCCAGAGTTTTGTACTTTTTATCACTGACATTCTTTGTTACACCAATCCCACCACCAACACCACCGCCAATGTCACCACTGCCACTCTTGCTCATACCATCGCAATTCACAATGCCAATTCCACCACACCGGATTCCCTTTTGCTGTGGTGTTTTCATCGACGTCAACGTCATGTTTCGCGAAAATTTCTTATCACTCGAAAACTCATTTAGTTTTGGCAATTTTGAATTTTTATGATTTTTCAACATTTCCAGAGTTTTTGTTTTCTTGAATTCACTATTCGGAACACCATCAGCAGCTGTTGTTGCTGCTACCACGGAGGAACTCGATGACGTGTGAAGGCTCTGTGCTGAACCATAGAATAATGAAACGAAATCATTGAGACCCATGTTGTCGCAGCACCACGGTTCTGACCAAATTCCAAATTCCTTTGTGTTCTCTGTTTTGGCTGTTGCTCAATGGGGTATGCAAGTGCGTGTGTGTGGCTGTGTGACTCCGTGTGGGGAGAAGAGAGTAGAATTCGATGAAATCACTTTTGTTTACGGGCAATTAGTTGTGTCCTCAATAGGGGTGTTTTTCTCAGCTGCCTGTCTGGTTCATAGACTCCTTCAGTGCATTAAGAGAAACTCGCTCTCAAACATTCGATACTCTTCTCTTGGTAAGAGAGTTTCGTTAAAATGGCCAAAAGGAAATGAGACAACCCTTGTTGGCCAAAACAAGTGTTTATTTACTTTTCAGTGACTTTCAAACTGTTGTCGCCGTCTAAACGCTAACACTGTCACTGTTTCTATTGTTGCTACCGCTGCCGCAGCTGCCACTTTGCATCACAACTTTTTCAGCGTTTCCTTTTACCACTTTTTATTTCACGTTGTACGATTATAATGTATTCAACCTTTGTTCGATACTCTTGCAAAACGTCTACGTATTTCTCACAAACAACAGTCTACGTCGTCAATCAGTCAGTCAGTCCGACAGTCAGTCAAGTTCATTTCACTCCAGACGTTCGTTAATGCCCGCTTTTTGCTTCTTCGTTCGTTCGATATGGCCAACTGCCGAGTTTTTGCAAGCGTCTATTTGAAGCCGCGACTAATGACGGACTATTTGCGGGCAAAGCTGCTTAGCTTCTTCACAACCCCAACAAAGACGACCAAATTACAAACAACAACAACAACAACACAATCATCGACGCCGCCGCCGCCACCGTCGCTAATAATACGACTAACAATAGAGTTTCAGTTTACCGCTACTTCTCAAGCGCATGGAACCGTGCTTAGAAAAAAGCACAAAATAATGCCAAGATCCACATTGGCACCATGGGCTAGTTTCGGCAAACATGATGGCGTTATGTTTAACGGACTGTAGTACATCATTGGATTAACCTGCGCCTGCACTAGAGCACCCGAGAATAATATGAGGTAGAGTTGATCTCAAAGACGTTTCCACGTTTTGCGCTACTTAAACAGAAAAACTTTCTGCTAGGTATCATACAGAGTCACCTTCTGACCACGTCAAACCGGAGTCTTGAGGTTCTTATCATATGACTACAGAGGGCACATATCATCTAGTACGGTCAAAAGTGATTTACTTAACAAAAAGTCCCAATAAAAGCATAGAGCTACTAAATATGAATATTAGTGAAGGGTATCAATCGATTTCTGCCCCTTTCTTAATTGTTTCATTTTCTCATTCATAAATATGTTAAATTCTTTTTGAATTTATTTTCTTGGACCAGAATAAAAATGTGGCCTACTGTGTCACGGCCCGCAGCAGCAATCGAGCTTAGTTTTTGCCAATAAAGACCATCACCAGCTTTATTATCATCGAGTTGCTATTTCTTTTTTTTTTATTTTTCTACCTATATTCTAAATATATTATTCAGTGCTCATCGTATTTATGGCTAAAAGCATAAACCGCAAAGAAGAAGCGAGCATGGAAACAAAAACAGAAAAAGCAAAAACAATAACAAATTTGAAAACAAAGTCGTCAGCAACAAGACCTAAAACAACATAACAAAATGCCAACAACCAAACATGGTGGCAAAACCATACAGACCGACAGATAGACAGACGGACAGACAATAATACTTCTCTTCTTCGTGTGTTAACTGGGTGGATGGAACCTGGTAGCCGCATTAGTGTCCAGCGTGTGTGGACGTACAGATATTATTATCACACATAATGTAAAGTGTAATACGGACGGCGAACTTCCATGTGGCAAAAACAACAAAGACAACAACAACAAATACAAAAGGCGAAAGAAAACACCGGCATTTGCCCACATTTCAACCGACCAACCAATAACAAAATATATCTGCGTAATGACGGAGGTATCAACAAACCCTTATTGTTTTGCACCTTTCGGTTGCTTTTTTTCGTAATTAAAATTTTCGCTCTCTAAACCGGAAGTTATAAATCGGCCAAAAAATCAAAGGAAACGTACAGTCAATTGCTGACCAGTCGTAATCGCAAAAATTAAGTGGAGGAAATTTAAATGTTTTCGTTCCCAAATCGAATTAATTTAATACTTTCTTGGTATTCATTTTCGAGTTTGTAAATAACGAATATGGCGTCATTGAAAAACAATAGAAGGGGGAGAATATATAAAATATATATTAATTTATGCTCGTCCAAGCCCTAAAGAAGAACATTCTGAGAGAACTCCCCGGCATTATTTTAACAAGGAATATCACACAAAATAATTAGTTACTACTTGGGCAAAAAAAAAATCGACAAATAAAAAATCGACTTTTATTGACCAGCGAAAAACTACTTTGTTCGCGTGTATTGTCCTTATTCAAATACAGGATGAGTAATTTGATTTGTAATGGTTTTCTACCGGGGTGCCACCTTACTTATGACATATTAATTTGGGAGCATGATAATTTATAAAAATGTTTGAAAATCATTTCTTCTGAAATTTTATAAATAAATACATGTCCGTTTCTGATTAGAATTTGTAATCTCTCATTCCTCTGAGTTTTTCTCTTGTACCAACCATTTGAGTATAGCTTTCATCCATTTCAGGACTACAGTCTTCTGTATTATATTTAATTGTCATGTTCGAAACAAAATAGCGTATAATTTTAGCAACACCGATTATGATGTGAAATGTCTAATTCTTCGAAATTCCTTTATGAATTCGAAATCCACCCCCTGGCAATATCTCTGTGAATTCCCATCACAACTAAGGCAATGTTTAATAACAGCTTGAGCTTTTGTGTTTGAATTCAGTGAATTCGGTAAATTAAAAATAAGTTAATGATCTCTTTGTGTGCGTTTTTACAACGCCAACGCAGCAAAAAACAAACAAAAGTAAAAAACAGGCAACACGCACATGGGCTAGCAACAGTCTTAAACTTTTACTTTTACCTTCTTTAGAGACTTTCAAAGATATGAGTTGACGAATGGGCGATAAGAGCACATTTCTAAATTTAATTTTACATTGTTTACGACCAAAAGTGAATGCGATCTGTCATAGTTCGCAGATAATTGCCAGAAAAATCTGAAATAATTTCAAGGGCTTCCTTACCAATTGAAATACAATAATTTTAACCAGTAAAGAAAGTCTTAAAGACGGGCGGGCCGACTTTATCATACCCTACACTACTTTGCATATTTATAGAGCTTCACATAACAAATAAAAGTTTTTATGGGGAATTTGTCAGAATTAAATCATACGAACTATAATTATAGTTATAATTTAAGGTCCAAAGGAACTAATATATGAGAGGAATATCCTCCTCTGAATTAAGTCCTACTACATTTGCCGATACATTTGTGCCTTTTGAATTTGGACTTGTATTACCCATTTGGTGCACCATTAACTTCAAATCGAATATAGATATATATGGGAGCTATTTGGGTATATTCAAACCGATCTCGATAAAATTTGGCAAAGGTATTTGAGTATTTGTTACGGAGTGCATATTACGACGGCGGAGAACACACCCACCAGTCTGCTGGCCATTACAATTTAATACCCATCCAAATGTATGCTATTTTGTCAATAGGAAAAAATGAATGAATGAACAGTGGCTAATAGCATACAACTAGCTTCCGATTTAGATGAGTCGTATAGCTATCGCGTTGTGAAATAAAATCCATATTAGAGTTAAAGAACAAAACAAATATCGTAAAATGTGTCCATCGCACTTGCATCTGCATCGGATGTCGATAGATTTCGAACTCATCTGGCCTTCGCTTACAATGTCGGTAGATTTCGGATTCGTCTGACGGTCTATGCCATCGCTGTGTAAATTTAAGTAGAAATTGTATACAGGCTTTGGATGAGTCGCAACAACATTGTCAGTGGTCTCAGTTGGAAGATGTATGTGCAAAAAAATCCGCTGGGCATATAACAAATCGGATGAGGAATGTATATGGGAGTTATAACTATATTTTGAACCAATTCACCAAATTTGACATACTTGTTTCTAGGCTCAATTTGGTCATAGGTGCCAAATTCCATCGCATTTGATCTAATATTACACGTTTGGTGCACAATAATAGGCAAATCGGACGAAAATATATATGGGAGCTATTTCCAAATCTGGACCGATCTCCACAAAAATTTAGCAAAGGTATTTCTGAGCTGTATTTGATATATTTCCCCAAATATCGTTGTTACAGAGTGCATATTACGGCTGCGGAGGACAAGAATAACAAATCGGATGAAAAGTATATATGGGAGCTATAGCTATAACTGAACCAATTTCGATCAAATTTAGCACACTTGTTTCTAGGCTCAATTTGGTCCTAGGTGCCAAATTCCATCGCATTTGGGCTGAAATTACACGTTTGGTTCACAAAAAAATAAATTTTGATCTATTATCTCCAATTTCAATAGAGTTCGTCCTTGGGTCAAACAAATGATTTGTGCGAAATTTTATATGGATCGGACAATAAGTGCGACCTGAACTTTGTTTACAAAAATACATGGACAGATGGACGGACGGACATGCTTAAAACGACTCAGAATGTGATTATATGCAGATATATTTCGTTTCCTTTTGTCTGTTACAAACAAATGCACAAAGACACAATACCCTGATCACCATGTGGTGTAGGGTATAAAAATAATATCATCGATCATATGTGTGATTCAAATATATAAATTTACATTCTCGTGTGTATACAATTATAAAAATAATAATGCATATTTTCAACAGCCAGGTACACAATTGTTAGCTTAGGCTTCAGTTACAAAATACTTTATTTTCATTAAAAAATTACAAAAGAAATTCCCACCTTTAAATGCTGGGAAATTCCCACTAATAATCACGGAAGTTTACTTTATTCACACCGAACAAACCTGTGCTTAATTAATGTGGTTTGTCATGAAATTGAATAAGCCCTAAAACTAGTTAATTTAATAGTAAATAATGTACGCCAGAGGTGAGGAAATTATCAAAAGAAAACTCAAGGGAAAACTAAAATCACATTTTTTGAATCTTTTTTATAGGAAGTATTCCCGTTCCCAAAGAGCCAAATGAGATACGTTTTAGCCCAATCCTTTAAAATATTGGGTTACTTTCTAAAAACCCCTAATACATACAATTTTTTTAGCTATTATAATAAGCGCTCTTAAACATATTTTTTCTTACACATTTTAGTAGCAAAACCAGCGATAGGAATTCAGATTTCCTCTAAATTCTTACAATTTGGAATGGCGATACTGGGTCGAGGTGTTCATACCTGAAAGTACTGAATATTTTGCCAGATAGTTTTTTGCCGGTTACCAATAAATATTTGTATTTGTATGTTGTAGCTATTAAGATCACAAAATATCAACAAACTCTGAACCAATTTTGAAAAATTGTCAAACTACAGGCAGTCCTATTGAGAGCTGAAGCTGGAAACTGCAATACGGGTGCTAAACCAAAATAGACTCTTAAAACCTGAAAAATAAATATGATCATTACGTCGTACCGTTCAATGGTGGGATTGCCTCAATGAGGGCAGATTCATTTCAATATCAGTGATCTTAGAGCCAATACCCACTACTGTTCCAAATTTCAAAGGCTTTCATAACGTAATAGGTCTCAAGTTTGAATTTAGCATGCTGACTGACCAAGCGACATAGAGACAAACACAACAAAATCAACTTAGAGACTTTTATACGTTTAAGGCGTCACCGAAAAGTGTTAGAGTCGTTATATACGGACGTCATCTTATTGTGGATGGTGTTCAAAATAGTTATTATTATAGTTATTATTTATTCCACATATTATATTTTAGTTTTTTGAGGGACATACCATTTACATTGTTTATTGGTCCATTCACATCAAATTAGAAAATATCAAGACATGAAGCTTCCTAATTTACAGGAACGCGTTGATTGTACTGTGATTAACTAATATTCTTGTACAAAGACAACCGTTCCATATTGAAAACAATTATTTTGCAAATGTTATAGCACACACACGTAGGATATGTATGTTTGAAAAATGGGGCAAATCATTGAAAACCCAAAAAAACTTTAATCATTCAAAGGACTAAATACCATAAACAGTATCCAATATACGTTTTAATTCAATTCTCTGGTAGGTTTCAAGGGGAAGGTTTCAAAGAAGGGTAAAACCTCTTCCAATTGGTCCAGTCGATTTGGGATTTTGAACAATGCCAACTCGTCCAACACACATTTGATATTTCTGCAAAATGGCTTGGACACAACACAAAAAACACATCCTTCGAATGAATAACAGCGAATGTGATCCTCAGTTTTACCGCAACACTGTCTGGGAAGTAAGGTTTAATTTAAATACTCACTTGCGTTCATTGAGCTACTACTAAGTTTTATTTGAGTACTACTAGTTTTAATACAACTTATTCCTATGGACTCATAGAAGGTGAACGGAGAGGTGGAAACCCCCTCCTTAGTTTAGATAATTAGCTTTAAATGACATTTTGTTCGTAAGTTTGAAATAAAAGTTTAAAAAATGCATTGCAGGCATTTATATTGCATTTCAGCCAACGAATTGTCCCGTGCGGATAAGTGCAATCAAACATTTTCCTAACGAAGTAATGGAATGCCAACAGACAGCTCTTTACATTTGACAACTTTGTTATGAGAGGAGCTCATTGCCAATTGTCCTTTTTCGGTCAGTTATTATACCCTCCACCATGGGTAGGAGGGTATATTAACTTTGTCATTCCGTTTGTAACACCTCTAAATATTCGTCGTAGACCCCATAAAGTATATATATTCATAATCAGCATAAAATTCTAAGACGATTTAGCGATGTCCGTCTGTCTGTCTGTCTGTCCGTCTGTCTGTCTGTCTGTCTGTCTGTCTGTCCGTCTGTCTGTCTGTTGAAATCACGATAGAGCCCACATTATTTGACATTTGGCACAAGTGTGTGTATTGTCCCTAGGATGGTTGGTATTGGAAATGGGATATATCGGTCCACGTTTTGGTATAGCCCCCATATAACGGTACCTCCCGATATTCGGTATTTTGATTATTTTTGCCACATTTTTCCACGGATTTGTCTAAAAATTGACCTTTGTAAGTCGTAATGGATTCTAGCTCCAGTGGGGTAACATTATATGTATAGGTCCACGTTTTCATGTAGCCCCCATATAACGGTACCTCCCGTTATTCGGTATTTTGGTGATTTTTTCCACATTTTTCCACGGATTTGTCTAAAAATTGACCTTTGTAAGTCATAATGGATGCTGGGTCCAGTGGGGCAACATTTTATGTATAGGTCCACGTTTTCATGTAGCCCCCATATAACGGTACCTCCCGATATTCGATAATTTGAAGATTGTTGCCACATTTGTCCAAGGATTTGTCTGAAAATTGGTATTTGTAGGTCATAACGGGTCCCTGTACGTGTGGCAAATCATTGTATTTATAGGTCCACGTTTTGATATAGTCCCCATATAACGGTACCTCCCAATATTCGGTATTTTGATGATTTTTTGACACATTTTTTCAAGAATTTCTCTGAAAATTGGTAGTTGTTGATCATAATGGGTCCCAGTTCGTGTGGCGAGTCATTGAAATTATAGATCCACGTTTTGGTATAGCCCCCATATAACGGTACCTCCCGATATTCGGTAATTTGATGATTTTTGCCACATTTTTTCACGGATTTGTCTGAAAAATGGTATCTGTAGGTCATAATGGGTTCTAGCCCCTTTGACGAAACATTGCACGTGTAGATCCACGATATAGCCCCTATATAACGGTACCTCCCGATATTCGGCATTCTAATGGTTTTTGCCACATTTCTTCTAATTTTTCCTTTACCCTAAGGTGGAGGGTATTAAAAGTTTGGCCCGGCCGAACTTAATGTTTTTTTACTTGTTTTTAAATAAACTAAAATGTTCATTATCCAATTAATTTAGTATTTGAAAATGAATAGCCACAGATTAAGTTGCTGAAATTAAATTGGCATTTGTTTTAACACCAAGTGACTCTCCCCCGGGGAGCGAGTTTTACCTGTCCCCACCCATTTAATCGCAAAGAAGAAACACACACACACACATACATATGACGTCAATGATTGATTATTAGTTGCGGCTCGAGTGCATGGATGAATGGGATTGAAGCGATCCATCGAATGAATGGCAAACTCCAGCTGGCGCTGCATTTGTTGCGATATTCAATTAGCCATTAATTGTGTGTAGAGAGTTACTTTTATTTATCGTTACTGCAAAGCAAAAAGCCAATTAAAACCATTTCAGACGAAGCATTTCCATTTTCAGCTTTACTTGTGTTTTTGTTTTTGTTTCTGTAACTTTTACTTTTAATGCGAATAAATAGAAGAAAACGGCCTATAACAATTAGCCACGGTTTGTGTGTTTACATTAAGGTTGCACCAAAATTTGTTAAATATTTTATACGATTTTTAAAGTTGAAATGATTACCTTATAAATGGAAGACACATATATAATATATAATTGAACTAAGGTTCGAAGTTTTAATCGTTTGGCCGCAACTCAATTATTTTTATTTCAACAATAAATTGCAACGCTCTAACATTAAAACTTAAGATGATAGTCAGAAGTTTTCTGTCCCAGGAAAATTTGATCTGATTTTGATATAAGAAAAAAGTTGCCAACTGCATAGAAGCCAATAAACGATATATTTTTATACCCTCCACCATGGGTAGGAGGGTATATTAACTTTGTCATTCCGTTTGTAACACCTCTAAATATTCGTCGTAGACCCCATAAAGTATATATATTCATAATCAGCATAAAATTCTAAGACGATTTAGCGATGTCCGTCTGTCTGTCTGTCTGTCTGTCTGTCCGTCTGTCTGTCTCTTGAAATCACGATAGAGCCCACATTATTTGACGTAGACCTTTGAAATTTGGCACAAGTGTGTGTATTGTCCCTAGGATGGTTGGTATTGGAAATGGGATATATCGGTCCACGTTTTGGTATAGCCCCCATATAACGGTACCTCCCGATATTCGGTATTTTGATTATTTTTGCCACATTTTTCCACGGATTTGTCTAAAAATTGACCTTTGTAAGTCGTAATGGATTCTAGCTCCAGTGGGGTAACATTATATGTATGGGTCCACGTTTTCATGTAGCCCACATATAACGGTACCTCCCGTTATTCGGTATTTTGATTATTTTTGCCACATTTTTCCACGGATTTGTCTAAAAATTGACCTTTGTAAGTCGTAATGGATTCTAGCTCCAGTGGGGTAACATTATATGTATGGGTCCACGTTTTCATGTAGCCCACATATAACGGTACCTCCCGTTATTCGGTATTTTGATTATTTTTGCCACATTTTTCCACGGATTTGTCTAAAAATTGTCCTTTGTAAGTTGTAATGGATTCTAGCTCCAGTGGGGTAACATTATATGTATGGGTCCACGTTTTCATGTAGCCCCCATATAACGGTACCTCCCGTTATTCGGTATTTTGGTGATTTTTACCAGCTCCAGTGGGGCAACATTTTATGTATAGGTCCACGTTTTCATGTAGCCCCCATATAACGGTACCTCCCGATATTCGATAATTTGAAGATTGTTGCCACATTTGTCCAAGGATTTGTCTGAAAATTGGTATTTGTAGGTCATAACGGGTCCCTGTACGTGTGGCAAATCATTGTATTTATAGGTCCACGTTTTGATATAGTCCCCATATAACGGTACCTCCCAATATTCGGTATTTTGATGATTTTTTGACACATTTTTTCAAGAATTTCTCTGAAAATTGGTAGTTGTTGATCATAATGGGTCCCAGTTCGTGTGGCGAGTCATTGAAATTATAGATCCACGTTTTGGTATAGCCCCCATATAACGGTACCTCCCGATATTCGGTAATTTGATGATTTTTGCCACATTTTTTCACGGATTTGTCTGAAAAATAGTATCTGTAGGTCATAATGGGTTCTAGCCCCTTTGACGAAACATTGCACGTGTAGATCCACGATATAGCCCCTATATAACGGTACCTCCCGATATTCGGCATTCTAATGGTTTTTGCCACATTTCTTCTAATTTTTCCTTTACCCTAAGGTGGAGGGTATTAAAAGTTTGGCCCGGCAGAACTTAATGTTTTTTTACTTGTTACTTTAAATATTCGTACTTGTCCTTAATATAGCTTGAAAATAATGAAAAAATGTCATTGATCACATGTGTGCTTGAAGTATACAACTTTACATGCTCGTGTGTATACAATTATACCAAAAATAATCCATATTTTCAACACCCAGATACACAAATGTTAGCTTTGTCTTCACTTACAAAATAGTTTGTTTTCATTACAAATCCCACCTTTAAATGCTGGAAAATTCCCACTTTTAAGTGCTGGGAAATTCCCACTAATCATCACCGAAGTTTACTTTATTCACAACCAAACCGTGCTGAACAGATGTGGTTTGTCATGAAAATTTTTAAGACCAAAAACTAGTTAATATAATATTCAATAATGTAAGCCAGAGGGTGAGCAAATTCTTAAAAGAAAACTCAAGGAAAACAAAAATCAGATTTTTGAATATTTTTTTACAGGAAGTATTCCCGTACCCTAAGAACGAATTTGGCTAAAAAGTAATGAGATACTTTTTAGAAAACTCCTTTAAAATATTGGGTTACTTTCTAAAAACCCCCAATGCATACAATAATTTTTTTTCGCAAATGCTAGGTTCATTAATGACTATGCTATTTAGCTATTAAACGCTCTTAAATATATTCTAAAAAATTAAATTCTTCAAAAAATTCTGATCACAAAGTTATTAAAATTAATACACAAACACATCCAATGTGATCTGTTTTAACCAACTTATGCTAATAGTTAGTATTGGAAGCCATATGCTAAACCAATATCAGTGTATTTTATGTTTTGGCCATTTTCAATTGAAAAGCCAAAATGCAATTCATTCAATCAATTCCATTTGTTTTCAAAAGTTAATGCTTTCTGGTCGCAAATCTAAATCAAGGAACAACAGCCGTCTGTTTTATTTTTTAATAGCCGCAATACATGTGCCCCCCAATTACCCCTTTTCAAAGTGACCAAATGTGATTGAGTATTGATTAGAATGCTTCCATTAAAATCAGACACGGTATTCAACATCCCAAACAAAAACAAAATCTAACATCGTCACTTAGCGCACAACCCAACGCTGACCAACTAACGCCACAAATCTATTAAAACGTCAAACCTATGTTGGACGTCTGCATGTCGGCAACTATAAATTGATTTGATGTGTTAATTTACGATAATAAAAAATGATTTAGAAATAGCAAATCAAATTAAACAACGCCACGCAATTTGGACAAAGAAAACAAAAATGATGAATGTTTAGACTTGTTGGTTTGCCATCGGACCGAACAACACCTCAGATTTGCAAGCGGCCAAATAAAAGCATCCAACAAAACAAACGACCCGACAATAAGTCATATGTCATCGAAAAAATAAGAAAGTCAAAATATAGCAACGCTTAAAGAGATCAAAAGAAATACACAGAAGAAACATTGAAACCGGATGTAAGGCCATAAAAAGAAGACAAGATAAAGAAAGATATATACGTATAGCGATAATAATAGCAAAAAGAAGAAAGTCTTTGATTTATACTCGTATTTATTGTCCAGTGTCATATGTCACACACACACACACACAGAGTATGGAACAACTGATATCATCGATTCGAAAACCTGTTTTAAACTTCTAATGAAACAATCAGAAAAATAGCACACAAATCCAAAACATTTTGGTTCAACGCAAGAATTAGAAATGAAAAAGAATGGACCTAGCAGAAACTTAGACTCCCACCCAACCCAACGGCTTGCATAACATGGGTGCGGGTTATTTATAAAAGTAATTGAATCACCATCGAAAAAAAAATTAAACCATAGGTTACGAGCTAGTGCCTAATAGAGATCAAGATCCTTACTCCACAGACAATTTCAAGTTTATACGATGCTGACAAATACAAGGGCCTTTCTTCTTACCTTTCAGGGGAGTTTTTATGGGTGTTGTTTTGCCATCTATGCGTCTGGTATTCAATTGGAATTTCTTAAGTGGTGGCGAACCTTTGATGCTGGTTGTGCTGCCACCTGTTGGACTGCTAGCAGCCGTCGAAGTTGTGGATGGAGATGGCGTTGTACAATTGCTCTGGGCATTGAAACGTTTTTCTGAAAAGAGAATAAAATATTATTATTTAATGTAAGGTATACTTTTAGGAGCATCGGTTTTAATTGGCGTCATTGCTATTTACAGCTATTCACTATTCACAGCAACAAATGTTTAGAGAAACATGTGTCGCAGCAAATGTTGCTAAAAGGTTTCTTCTCATTATTTTCACTTACTGCGTCGTCCATGCCTTTGGATAATTGCATGGATGTAATCAAAACAAAACATATGACCCCTCTTGAATCACGTAATCTTGATGTATGTGTTCTTTCCCATTTACCTCTTGGAAAAGCTTTTAAGAAATTTGATTTCAATTGTTTGAAGTGAAACATTGAAAATATAAAATTTAAAATATGTATTGTCAAAAAAATATTACAAATCATTTACAAGTCTACAAAAATAGGTATTGGGTTTGTGTCTTGTGCTTTCCCAGTACAATTGGGGAAAATGAAAAAAAATAAAGTATCCACTAAAATGTGGAATAAAATGATAAATTCTCCAAATAAATAAATCATATATATTTTAAATTACAGTTATTACCTCGAAACGTACCGTAAAATTCGATACAATTCGTCGATCCCAAAAGTTCAAAACATTAATTTCTTTGAATGTTATGGAAACATTCAAGAGTTCAATATTGAACATATTCAACTTCCACCGAATATACTATTATACTATTATAACCTACAACACTATGTGATTGGGCCAAAAATTATGTAACACCTCGAAATATTGATTTCCTATCTTGCCGAGCTAAGTCGATCTAGCTATGTATGTCCGTCCGCCTGTCCGTCTGCTCATGTTAATTTGTAATTACTCTACAGGTCGCAATTATGGCCCGATCTTCACGAAATTTAGAATGGAGGTGAGGGTAGGGACAGAGTAAAACCTTATAGCTTTTGGTGATGATCGCATAATATTTAGGGGTTGAAATGTACCAAAAACTGAAAAATTTCATGATTTTGCAGCTGCCCTACAAGTCGCAATTATAGACCAATCGAAGCGGAAGTTAGCATGGGGCTAGAGCTTAGGGCTGGGCAGAAGCCTTCCAATTTTGATGGCCATTGGGTAATATTTAGTGGGTGAAAAAGCCCATAACATTTGTTATATAAAAGTCAAATTTTCTATTAAACCGCGAATATTTTTAATCCCTGCGAAATTACAAATAGACGAACAGGTCAACTTTGACCGTTGCGTAGATGCCGATAGTAAATATATCGGATGTATATAGCAAAATATATACAATGTATATATAGAAAGGAAGGGGATGTTAGCTAGAATGCTTTTATCTCAAAAATGGCTAGACCGATTTCGACAAATTTTGTCAATTCAGAATGCCTTCTTATCATAAAAGTATAAAATCTAAAAAAAATCGCATAAAAAGATGCCTATAATGATGTTAATATAGATTTTGCAGTATTTTGTGACATTCTTTTATTTTTTCATATTTTTTATCGCATGCGATTTTTTCAATTTCACTTCAAATATTGGAGTGTATGTTTTGTAATATTTTTTCATTTTACAACCCAGGTTGAGGTTATTATATACAGATTGCAATTATCCTCACGAAAAAGGCTAGGGTTAGGTTCAGAATGGCTAGGCCTATTGTATTCAATATATTTAGGGGTTGAAATGGACCAACAACTAAAAATGTTCCTGATTTTGCAGCCGTTATAAAATTAACAAATTCAATCCAAAGGAAATCTCGCATGAAGTTAGAGTTTAGGACAGCGGGTAGAATGGACCACTACTTTTGTGTGAAAAATATCAACATTATTTACAGGCGATATCCGCAATGCACGTTGACGAATATAGCCTTCTAAGCCCCTTCTAGGGGCTTCTAACATATTTTAGTGTTGTAGGGTATTACATGGTCGGTCCCGCACGACTATAGCCTTTGCTTACTTGTTTATTTTTATTTCTGCGTTGAATTTTTCTTCTTTCTTTGACCTCGCTCACCAGACCAATTTCTCTTTGATTTTCTACATAATAAAAAAAAAACAGTTTTTTTTTAAATCGGCTTTACTAAAAATGTTGGACAACATCGGAGTTTGAAAACTATTGAAATGATTAAACTCTTCTTTGTATGAATGCAATTTTTGTTTTCTCTTTAATAATCTCTCTTTTGGACTCATGTGCTAGCACACGGCTTTGAGCAGTGCTGTTTTAAATAAATAAATTTAAAGTTAATAAAGAGAGATTAAAAATCGTAATTTTAGTTCTTCCTCTCTAATCTGTTTCACGCTTTTGCTCACCTCTACTATAAACACTCCATTCATAGAAATATAATGGTGTTCAAAACATCAATTTCACAGCATGAAACACATTGAGGAAATTGAAGTCATCAACAGCCACTTGTTCTGCTTTCTAATTAACACCTACTCTTTTGCCCCCACTTACCCCCATGTAACTGTCAACTGGATTCGAATTAGTTAACATACACTTGACCACCGTGATCGTTTGTAGCCAGCTTCACCAACAATACACTTCTTCGGTCGGAACGCATTGACAAGATGCCTTCAACGACGAGATGCAGAGACACCCATACAAACCGGTTTACAATGGCTGACCAAAGAAGATTCATATACGATGTTGGCCATTTATTTCGCTTGACCAAATTTAGTCAGAGCCGATAAAGACCCGCTTCTTTTGTTTTGGATTTCTATAACAGCTGCACTTGTCCTCCGCTTTCGTTTCTTCTTGCGCCCCCTTCACAATCACAAACGAAAGAAAATACGGAGTAAAAATGAGAAGAGAGACTCTAATTTTTAACATCATTAACACCTGTTATCTATCATCGGAGTGTGAAAACGGTTAACAAAACAAAAACAAAAGAACTAACAACAAGCCACAAAGAAAGTCAAACAAAGATGAAGCAAGGTAATAACACGTAATAGACGCTAATATACGAATGAGATCATTTTGTCCATTTGTTGCTTGTCGTGAGTGCAGTGTTGCTCGTGAGCAGTTCTGCATGAAGAAGGAAAGAGAAAGATGAAAATTGTAATGTTCCGGCAACATGTTGCTGAAATGCATTATATCTCTTTTTGTGTGCATTATCTGCTATTCTCCTAGAAGTCTCTTAAATACGATTCTCCCCCCATTCAGTGCACAATTTTACCTTCGAAGAACAATCAACACAACCGTGTCTCTCGATATCTTTTACAACAGGTTTTTTGTGTACCTTTGTTATTTCTCGATTTGTTGGTTTGTTGTTATGCCCGCTTACGGAATTCAATGACGAAGTACCACATATTTGACGATCTTGTTTTGGTATGAAAAATAGAAGCTGTTTTTTGGATTTTTGTTCCAAAAAAAATATTTTTAAAGTACCACCTCATTAATTGTTGTACATAAAAACGCAAAACCACATAGCCCTAGAACCAGCTGATCATACCACTCATAATCTTCACTTGCATAAGCATAATTCCTCATAAATCCCATAACAATTATTAGCATTCTTTGGCATTTGAAATGTGGTCCAGTGTGGGCCTCAAAGTAACCGAGATCATCTTTTCCAACAACAACTTTTTCACACAGACTGCCCACCACCACTCTTGGTCCGATGAAATAATCAGCAAAAAAAAGCTCACCGATGATGATGGTGGCTAGTGCCGACAAGCGCAAGTGTGAATGAACAGCGCAAACAGCATGAATGAATTGGGGTTTTTTTGAGTGGGCTGCTTTACGCTAATACGCTGATAAATTAGCATTGAACTATATTTTCCCATGTATGGGCGAAATTTAATTCCACTTTACAAAACGTTCAACCAACAACAGGTCATATCTTCTGATTTGATGCTGCTTTCAAACTTAATTAGCATAAACAGTTTGAATGGGTAAAAGTGGGTAAAAGACAATAACAACATTTATTTATGAGATTTATGTATGTTAATTGGTTTTTAAGTTTAATTTTTTTGAGACGAAAAAAGGTGAGAATGCATTGTGTTAAATATTTGCGGATTATCTTAACATATGTGTTGCCGAAAATTTATGCCAAAAAATAAATATGAGTTTTAAGTTTAGATTAAAACGTATATCTCTTAAATGCATAGAAACAAATTTAAATGAAGAAAAACTCTAATTAAAATTAGAAACTTTCCACGACAAATGTTGAGTGCCTGAAAATTATATTTAAATATTATGATTTACGGATAACGTAACGTAGCATGAAGTTGCGGGGGAGCTGTATCCAATTTTACACCAATAATGACAAAATTTGGCAGAGTTATTCCTGAGCTGCATCTGCTATCGTTGTTATTGAGTGCATATTACGGATGGGAGTTATATAGCTGAACCGATTTTCTCCAAATTTTACGTACTTGTTTCTAGGCTAAATTTGGAAGTCTCTGCCAACATACATCCAATTAAGGCTTATACCTCTCTTTTGTTACCCACAGGTTAACGTTGTACTTCAAAACCTCCTCCTCACTCCACCTTAATATTGTCAACTTCTTGCATTATTTGCAGGAACAATATGCAATGAAATTAATTAAATTTAAGTTCTTGTCAAAGTCTTTCTCTGCTCCTGTATCTGTGTTTTGGTAACATACAAAATTGCAATAAGTTTTTCTTCATAAGTTGGACTTTAACCATTTATTTCAAATTATTCTGGCGCACAACGCTTTGATGGAAGCGTCAGCTAAGGTTGCTTAATACCGCGCCACTAAGAAATTCACACGAAAGTGCTTCGGTTTGTGGCACGAAATGTTAAATCAGTTACACGTCAAGTATGTCTTGCATTTCAAATGAGGCAGTTAACTTTGTACTTATGTAATCTATCTTTTGAGCCATCGCACGGTGTTTCTTAACAAAAAAAAAAAATACATTTTGGGAATTTTTGATAGAAAGTCAAATTTCCACAAGATTTTTTCATTGACAAGTACTTTGTTTCGAAATGCTATCTTCTGTTTGGGATGTCTAAAATATTTCCAGATATTTTTTTGCGCAACACGGTGCATCAATGCATACAATGCCGCTAGACATTTTCATGCAACAAAATCTATTTTCAATATTTTAACACATTCCTCCCTGATTGTGCATAGATTGCAACATTCCTAAGTAAAAAATATGATGAACAATTAAGTCAGCTATCTTTAGATGAGCCAAAAAAAATACTGAAGTCAAATAATTACAAAATGTTAAAAGCTATGAAGTTACTCCAGTTATCACAGTTAAATACTTGATTAATGCTACTTTCAAGACATTAAAGAAACAACGTTACTTATATGAATTTTTGAGATCGTCATTTATTCACTCTTGTTCTTTTGAGGAACATGGTAAATTATGCTGCCAACAAAATATAACTTCGGTGGACAGTGTTTCTTAACAATTTTCAGTTTTTAAACTAAGGTACACTATGCAACACGAAAATTATTATTCATATTTTGACACCCCAAAAGAAGAGATGATCTGTTTATTTAATTGTTCGTTTATAATCAACTGATGCTGCTTTGACCTTTATGTCCAAATAAATTATTTTGTGAGACCCATATCTTGCAAACTGTTTATAACTTGGATATTCTCTCTTAGACAAAGTTTTAGCTATTGTCAGACAGATTCAAGGTTTGGACACATAAAATCCATAAGATCCTTCATTGATAAAGTCAAATTAGTTTATATTTTTTATCGGGCTCTGATATATACATATGAAACCGTAAAAAATTCAAACGAAAGTATACCAAGATGACAGCAAACAACTTTCTAGAGAAGTAGTTCTTAAGTCAATTTTTACTTTCTTACCGATTAAATATGTAGATAGCAAACTTTTCAAAAAACTAATCTTGTATGTTATCGCTCAAATAAAGTTCAGGTAGTTGTATATTGAGATCATAGATAATTTGGTAATTTGCTTGAATTTGAAATGGTTCCGTGTATATATATATCAAACCCAGAAAAAAAATTATAAGAAACTAACTTGCCAATTTTTATCTTAAAATTATTTTTTTTTTTTATTTTATGTGTTCACAAATTTTGTTTTGAGTAACAATAGCTATAACATTGTCTCGGAGAGGAAATCCTAAATTCTTAATGCTTTGCATGACATGTGCCTTCGGACACGAAGGTCGACATTTTTTGGGCCCACAACAGAATACGTTTTTTAAAACTGCAACACCTTCTTCTCATTTTTGTCCTTCTATCATGCTACGGTGTCAAAACATAGTTAATAATCTTTGAATTACAGTCGTATTCATCTGAAATTTGTCATGGATAACTCTACAACCTGTCATTTACGTGTACAGTCCACTTATTATAGTTTGTGTTTTTATCAAATAAAAATCCGTACCATTGTCGAGTTATCATGAGAAATCATATATTCATTATCAAGACTTGTAAAGCGGATCTTTCAATGGAATATTAAATTTAAATTTATTCGAATAATTGAAATGTGGCGCTCAAAGTCAAGTAACAGGTACACCCACATATTACAGATCATGCCTATCATAGGAATCATTTTTAATGATTATCAAATATTTGAGTTAATTAGATAAGACGCCGTCTTACCCCGCTAGCTTTTCCGGTGAATCACATCAAATCCAAATAAATTAGCTATAAGTTGACACAGCTGAAAATTCCAGATAAATTTTAATTTCATTTTTTGCATCGGAACCAAAACAATTTCATCATTTGCAATTCGATTGCTTAAAAGACCAGTTTAGCTAGAATGAGAGGAATATGGCACTCAATACTATTTTCTTTGTTCTAATCTGTCAGATTTTAGCAGTTCCAATCAAGGGCGAGGGCTACTTAGGTTATGGACCTGATTTAACAGGCACTGCCGGTAAGTATATGATGAATTGTACAGGCACTTAATTTTAATGGAATATCTTTGCTTTAGGCGAAATTTGGCCCAAACCATTGTGGCAGGATGATTCAGGTCGTTATTTTGACATGGATCCCAATAATTTTCAATTTGTGGTAATGCACACAATACTCAGTGCAATCGAATAAATTTTCATTTGCTCTACTTTTTTCGCAGGCTGTGAACAGAAATTGTCCCCTACTTCAAGATGCCATTTCACGGTATGCCGATATCATTCGCAAATCGGCTCAAGGTTATGTCAAGGCACCACAAACAAAAGTTGTGCGCCGAATTCAGAAGCTAAGTGTCAATCTGACAAGAACATGCGGAACACTTCCCAGTTTGGATATGGATGAGTCATGTGAGTGGGAATGTGCCGTTTAGCTTCTGCGGTGTCATTAATCAAGAGAACAGAATTAATTAAAACGGTTTCGCCACATTTCAGATTATGTTTGGGGTGATGGACGCATCATTGCAAATTCCATCTGGGGGATACTAAGAGGCCTGGAAACTATTTCACAGCTTCTGGTGCCGATGCCCAATGGAATGGTAAGTAAACTATTAACTCTATAACAGGAGACGAGGTGTCCCATGTGTGTGTTTGTGTGAAACAAAATTAATTGATAATTGTCACCAACTCATTTTGGCGATGTACCCACACAACAATCCTTTCCTTTCAGCTTCGTATACCGGAAACAGAAATTTATGACGAGCCACGTTTCAAGTATCGAGGCCTAATGTTGGATTCTGCTCGTCATTTTATAAGTAAAACCAAAATCCTACAACTTCTTGAAGGTATGGCCTATAACAAACTAAATGTGTTCCACTGGCATTTGACGGACGATTCGGCATTCCCATTCAGTTCAGCAGTGTATCCCGAACTGTCGCAAAAAGGTGCCTATCGTCCGGAATTGACTTACTCCCCGGAGGATGTGAAGGAAATTGTGGAATTTGCCCGGAAGAGGGGTATACGTGTAATCCCTGAATTCGATACCCCAGGTAGGTGACATTCGCAACACATTTGGGTAGGAAATCACGATTTGGAGTTCTTTCAAAGGTCACACCGCATCTTGGGGTGCATCTCATCCAGAAATAATGACAACCTGCTCCGGCCAATACAATGGCCAGCTGGGACCCTTTAACCCAACAAAAGAAGCCACATTTACACTTTTGTATAAATTCTTTAGGTGAGCCTTTTCCACAATAGTCCCATGTAACTCTCATTACACTCCCATCGTTTCCTCAGTGAAATCCGAAATCTTTTCCCCGACAAATATTTACATCTTGGTGTTGATGAGGTTAATCCTTCCTGCTGGGAAAGTAATTCCCAGATTCAAAACTATTTAGCCTCCAATGGCTTAGATAATGGCGACATACCCTATTTGTATTTGGAAAGATTCTCAGCAAATATTACGTCGTTGGGTTGGAAGCAAATGGCGTGGCAAGAGGTAAGAAAAGGATTAAACCTTCCTGAGTTGGACAAAAAAAATAAATACCATTTTCAGGGTTTCATAGAAAATCCATGGATGGCTTGGCCCAAAGACACCATTGCTCAGATCTGGTTTGACTATAAGGCAACCGCTGCCACCCTTACTAAACGTAAATTCAATGTCATACGAAGCCAAGACTGGTATTTGTACGTCTTGGAAACAGGCGGTGACTGGGAGAAATTCTATAATGTGGAACCCACCGATTTTAGTGGGACCGATGCCCAGAAGCAATTGGTCATTGGCGGCGAAGCTTGTCTATGGACCGAATTCATCAACGAGCACAATGTCTTGCCGACCACCTTTCCCCGAGTGGCAGCTGTAGCCGAAAGGCTTTGGTCCGAACAAGCTCATCGAAGCATCGATGAGGCGAAATTACGCTTGGAAGAGCACAATTGCCGTATGGTCTACAGGGGCATTGAGGCCAGACCGGCCAATAGTTTTGGTCTTTGCTAGTGTAAGTGAAGCAAAAACCAACAACAACAACAACGTCTTAATAAAAAATGTTTGCAATTAAATCGAAACGTTTTTGGTTTTCATTACAACTATGTCTGGCACTTACGTGTTAATGTTAAAACCGCCGGTTTTGGCCGTGTTGAAGAACCATTCGATGTTTGTTGAGTTTTTGGTGGTGGTCCCAAATCGGTTGGCGATATACTCAGATTGCGCACATCGCGTTTCTTGGCTGCTCCTGCAAAGGAAGAAAAGAAAACGGAAAACAAAATGAAAAATTACTGTTAAACAACATTAAATTGCTTGGATCCGAGTAAAAGCTATGCGCGAGCACGCTCTGAGAATTATCTACATTTGCGAAGAGACCCATTTAAAACTTGAGCGATAGCATAATTTCATTAAATCGTTATGTTACAAACGTGACCATTTTCAAATTTTACAACATTTCGGGTGTGGGGAGGGGGGAGGGTGGTTGTTTGGTGTGTACGGAAAGAAAGTACTTCTAATCAAATATCCAGCACTCAAATATGCATTCTTTGGCAAAACTAAAAAACATTGTTGGAATTTCCATTTGGAATTCGAGTTAATAGAAATGATGGCAAAGAATGCAAAGATGAAGTGAAACTTTCGAATTCCGCTAAAAATGATTTCATTTTAGCAAGCAAGCTGTGAGTGCAAGTTCCTCCTCATGTGAGCATTAAAAACACACATTACGCCTGAGGTTGATATATTTCTGACATTTGGAGATAAATAGAAAAAATCACTCAAACGTAGATGTGAATCTGCGGTTCCTTTCATTGACAAATGAAGTAATGTTCGGAAAATAGACACAGCTCCCCCAAAAACGAAGATGAAGTGAATTCATTCAATACCCTTTTTTTTTGTATTTGTAAACATCCATTAAACAAATTTTCAGTAAATGAATCGAACAAAGGGGAAGCGCAATTTCGCAACTGCAAACACATCTGTTGGCGGAACACACATCGAAGGAATGGACATTGCATTTCCTTATTGGAAATAGTAATTTGCAAAAGATGCAAAGGCATACAGTGACTCCGACACTAAAATCTGCTGTAGATTTTAAACAAATAAACCAAATGACGATGTAAAGTCTTTAAGGGAAGTGGAAAAGGAAAAACCAAGGGAGAAGGAAAAACCAAGTTGAGTTCTGACAAGAATCTTTAAACATTAGAAAATTAATAATTTAGATTTGACAGAGATTTTCTATTTCTGAGGCACCAAAGTTACAAAAAGTTATCCAATAACAACTTAAATTGCCAATAAAATTTGGCTACATTTTTCAATATGCTTAAAGGCATAGAACCATACCTTCTACGAATGAGAAAAATAGACTGCACAATTACCCTCTTGATTCTTTCTATTTCGAAATAATAAGTCTAGTCTTAAAATACGCAATGCTTCTGTAATTTTGAACTAATTGTATTACAAATTTAGTGGAATCTGAACTTATCATCCAAAAAGATTCTATAATATGTTGGGACCATGTACAGGGTGAGATGAAAAAACTGCTACCAACTTCAGACTGTTGTCATTTCTAAGTCACTCGTCCGACAGCTGTTAAAATTATTCCAGTGACAGCTCATAATATTGTTTAAAAGCGTACAAAAACAATTTGGTGACAATTTTCCAGAAAAAAAGTTATTCGTGATGGAATTCAAGCGTGATAGTGGCTTGAAAACCGCATCTGGCTATAGTTAGAGCACTCCAGCATTTAAATGTGAATAAATCGTTAGTGTCTCGTACCATCGCTCGTTACCGTGATACAGGTAGCGTAGCCGGACGTCAAGGAATTGGACGGAAGAAAACAGCAACATCAGCAGAAATGGTTCGAAAAGTAAATAAGCGGCTTGATCGAAACCCGCGTCGCAGTGGTCGAAAAATGGCTCCTGAGCTAAGTATACCGCAATATTCCATTTGGCAAATATTGAAAAATGAGCTCGGGGTAAAGCCATTGAAATTCCAAAAAGTGCAAGCACTTACACCGCAACAGAAAGAAAATAGACTCAAAAGAGCTAAAGAGTTGCTTCGCTTGGCCGAAAGTGGTGAACTACCGAATTTGGTTTTCTCCGATGACAAAACATTCGTTGTCCAGCAGTTTGTAAACAAACAAAATGATCGTGTTTACTTGCCAAAAAGGTAAGCTGAAAATGTGCACCTTCGGTTGGCCACCAGAACTCAAGCGCCGGCCATGGTGATGGTATAGGCCATAATAGCCGATGGTCGCCCTGCTCATATTGATCGACCGTGGCATAAGAATAAATGCCGAATATTATCGCTAAAATATTCAGGAGGGTGTATTAAAGCCTTGGGCACGCAAACATTTTGGCTGCAGACCTTGGACATTCCACCAACTAAGAATGGTTACATAATAAGGTTCATCGCTTCATTTCCAGCGCACAATGGCCGCCAAAATCTCCGGAGACCAATCCGTTTGACTATTGTGTCTGGAGTATTTTGGAATGCAAAGTTGGCACTAAAAAATACCAAAGTGTAGATCACCTCCAGCAAGCGGTTTGCCGGGAATGGGCCAAAATACCGCAGAGCAACATTTAAAGGCCATAATTCACGCCAAAGGTGACCAATTCGAACAAATCTAAACTTATTCTAAAATTTGATGCCATTTCCGACATATTTGTTTTCATTCAATAAAATTAAAAAAAAATATATATATGGCGGAAGGTATAATTGACATGAATTTGCTTATGAATAGTTTAATCTATCCATTTCTTAACTATAAAGACACTTACCTTTAGCACGTTTACCAAAGCTACCGAAACGCTCTCTTTCGATGACCTGAGCGTGGATATATCGTTCGGAATAAGAACGCGATAATTTCTCTTTTGAACTGTGTGCGCCCATATTTATTTTATTGATCAAACGGTCGCTTCAAATATTCTTAATACTTTGACATATTTTTTTAATTTTATTTTCTACAGATTTTTTTAATCTAATTTTTGTTTATTCAGGTGGTTTTTTGATATTCTGGAAAATTTTTGCAATTACGATTTTTAATTGAGTTAAATTAATTGGTTTAAATATTATTTGTTGTTGTGTCGGTGGAGCTTTTAAAATCATTCTAATATATGAGTGGCTAACCATTTAATCTAATCATGAAAGAAGAGGCCACAAAACAAATGTTTCGTTTATTCGAATTATGTTCTGGTATCCACCTTGGATATGTCACTCTTGTAGTTCTCAAAATATTATTTTCCCTTTTCAATGTGAAATACATTACTTGATTTATTCAAAATTGCCAAACACAAATTTCTACAACGAAAAACACTCAGAAAATGTGTATTTTTCCACCATGTCGTAAGGGGGACCAAAGAGTTTCATCACATTCCGGAAAAACAGATATCTTCAGTTTGTAAATCAAAATGTATTACAAAAAATGGAACGTCCGCAATTATTAATTTTTAAACAATCACTTACGCCTTGAACAGAATGTTCCGATGCACGAAATGTTGCCCAATTTGTTGAATGATTCGTCACTCTTCATCTTAGAAGACCAACATCATACAGCACACCCCACGCAGAGATGAAATTGAATGAAAAACATAGAATCAGGCAAGGTCGAAAGGAAAAATCACACAACAATGTAAAGCAATTCACCCCACAAAACTTTTTCATTATTATTTTATGTGTGTGCGTGTTTGTTGTTGTCTTATGCTGTGGCATGGCCAGGTGTTTTCTTCGTGTCTCCTCAATTTGGATTAGGGAAAACATATATCCACGTGGTATCAGAATCTAAAGACAGAACGGCGACTGGCTTCCTACTCACAAATTTGCTATCTCGATGACAAATTATGGCTGAAATTAAGAATTCCATGGGAAATGTTTTACATAGTTGCCAGATTTGATGTTTAATGCCATGTTTTAAAACTTTGTTATTTGTATTTCGTTGAAAATCGGGAAAAAAAAATTGTTTTATATTTATTTATTTGAATTGATCTAACTAAATTTAATCTTCTTAAATCTGTGAATGTAATTTCGAAAGTAAATGTAATTCGCTCCGTGTCAAATATCAGCTTATTCGATAAATGTATCGGCTGTAGCGCCAGCTTAAAATATGAATGACATTTTAATGTGAAATTTGATTGCATGCTCCGATACTTGTCTTCTTTGGACCGATAGTAAGGCTTTTAGTCCATTTTAAAATCGGTTTTGATTGAAAAAATATCCAATGAATCATAATCGATTTTTAATAACAATAAAGCCTGTTCATGGATACTGAAAAAAAAAACTAATAGACTACTTTTCAATATTACCAAAAAAGGAGCAAAACTTGAATGATTTCAATATATTTGATGATTGAATGATTTCAATATATTCGATGCTTCAGATTTACCAAACAGATGGGTCCATATACAACTTCTGACAAGTTTTACTTATATAACACAGGTTTAGGTCAAAGTTATCATTCCAATTGAAGAAGATCTAAAAAAAATTAATCTGGCATCCATGAATATATCTACTCATTTTTTAGCACAAACATCCCAAATAAGTATGAGATTTTCAAAATATAGGTGAAAAGACATCCATCTGTCATGCTGCAAAGCGTGAGAAAGACAACTAATTTCATGCTTAGAATCGGGCCCATTGGATGGACAGACAAATGGGCAACCATACGCCCAACACCAATGCCACCAAAGTGAGAGTGAAAAACGCTATGCAAAACTAAAATACAGACATAAACGCCACATAGAATCTCCTTTCGAGAATAAGTTCTCCCTCAAAACAAGACATGACATATTCAGATCATCAAATACATTTGCCTCTGTTTTGTACAACTCTACACATTTGTATGTTTGTATGTATGTATGTAGACCTAAGTGGCTGTTGAGAGAGTATATTTTTAGACGTTTCCTGGTAAACGCATGTAAATGTCATCCGATTTTAGCTGGGAACGATGGTGACGGGATGTATGTTTGTGTTTTTCAGTTTTTTTTGTATTCGACTGCTGTAAAAAGACTTTAACAAGGTGCCGGGATAGGTGCAAGCGGTAACACATTATAATTACCTCATCTCATGAGGGGAAATTTTATACTTCATTTATTTTTCAGTTGATGTATGACAAATATTGTGTAATAAATTTTATTTGAAAAAAAAAACCGGAAATAAAATAAAAAAATAACAAATTCCATTTCATCGGCTGTGAATGTCAAGGAGAAATTCTTTTACAAAAATGTATGAAGGGGGAAATTTTATGAGATTTCATTGGCAGAAGTAATACAATATTTTTACTTTGTATAAAATTTATTAAACACCAAAGATGAATAGAATGTAGAGAGAATTCCTTTTTACATTCCTCAGTCATTTTTGTCGAGATATTCATTATAAAAATATATAAAACACTAAGAAATTGCAAATATAGGGTTTGCATCTTCGTCTGATGATATTAATACTTATAAAAACTAGGTTAAATTATCCTTAATTAATTTAATTAATTGCGCGAAAACTTGAACTGGGAATTGAATTGAAAATGGCATATATTACCTTTAATTATTTTCATTAAATGTTTTCCTCACAGCTTTTCGGAGCCTCAAACCCTAATTTAATTGAAAATTAATATCTACCTCTCAAGAAAGTATGGAGCATGGGGCTCTTAAGGACAGGCTCACAATCATGGATTATATATATATTATTTTGTGTGGTGTTTTTTTCTATCCTGAGTCTACACTCAAGTGTTCCTTGTGTCGGTACCGGTCTATTTATTCACAGATTTTATTATAGGTTCGATGCCTAAATGGCTTTAAACATTTTGCAACATGCATAATATGCATCCATTGTCTCACGTACAGGAGTTCCATATTCCGTTTTTATGTTAATTTTTTAACATTAGATTTTATGAAAACACAAACACACACAATTAAAAAATTTGTTAATTTCTTTGGGGCGAAATTTTAATACCCTCCACTGTGGGTAAAGAAAACGGTTAAAAATAAAAGTATCGAGATGTAATATTTGAAATTGAAAAATGTGGCTAAAATATCAAATATTCATAGGTACAGCTATATGGGAAATATAAGGACCAACTCAGGAAACCTAGTGCCACCGAAGTTTGGTCCAGTGAAAAACACTATATACCGAGTTTTTAGAGAATCCGCTAAAACTGTTGGCAAAAATCATCAGAAAATCTCTAAATACCGAATCTTTAAATAACGAATTTGCAACAATTCAGGGAATATCCCTTTTATAACCAGTTTTATAGGGCGTACATGAAAACCTCGACATGGTCCATTTCGGAACTTAATCATTTGGCAGTGGGCAGTGCCAAATGATAGCCTTCTATATCAATTTGTTCGGAAGACGAAATGTCTACTAAATAGACTTCGAATATTACACTGAATATAAGAGAATATAAATACTTTGTAAGATCAAACAAGAGTATTTTTAGGAGTTACAAACGGAATGACAAATTTAGTATAATCTCCCTAATATGGTGATGGTTATAAAAAGGATTAAATTCAGACATATTCCCCGCCATTTCTCATTATCCTCGTACAAGTTAATTAAAAAAAAATTAATAAAAAAGGTTCTCAAGTGCCGAAGTACATAAAACAATTTTGAAATACATTTGAATAACTAGACCGCATTAAATATGCGTTCGGAGAATTCAAGTTTATTGTATTTTTCTTACAACCACGGATATGAAAAATAAAGTTATTTTTGGAATTCGGTCTTCAATCCATTGCACATGCTTTTTGATTGAACAACGATTTCGGAACCCGTCACAACCAATTAAAGTAAGCAAAACAGAAATTGAGGCATCAGTGGCGAAATTTAGCATCGAAATGCGCCTTATTGAAAGTTTATCGAGTGAATACTGGTCAGAGATGCGTTCATAATTCTAATAGTTTGTAGCACATGTGTTTTATGTGCAGGCTTTTATTTTATTTTATTTTATTTATTTTTTTTGTAAAAATAAATACATAAAACAAAAACGCACTAAACTGACACATAAAACATGCCTCTTCATCTTCTTGCGGTGACATAGATTTTGCGTACGGAAAAAGTATATCGAAATATTGTTTTATTTTTAATCTGCACCAGAAACACACAATTGGCGGCTACAGCATTTCTCGTTTGTGCAGTTTCGTGGTGGAGATTTTTGGCTTTCCTTGTGAAATCTTTGCATTAAATTTGGCTAAAAGTGTGTTTCAGCGTAAACCATATGCGCACCGCACTTGCTTTGGGCTGGGTGCGTCGCGTCGTACGCTTATTAATATGTATGCCTGTTCATGTTTTCTTTTATGAATTTTCTGTCGAAAATCAGGCTAGAGGAAACAGAGCCTCTATCACAAAAAACCCCATAGACACAACAACAAAGCGAAAAATTGTTGTAAGTGGATATGAGTTTTTAGTATTTTGTTGTTTTGTAAAATTGGATGAAATGTATGAATGTGGCTAATGGGCCACTTAAAAGCCATGCAGGCGCAAGTATTTGACTGACTTCGTTTTTTTTTTTTTTTTTTTGCGCCCATTTGAGTTAAACAAATTTGGTTTTGATGAACTATTTAGCGCTCTGCTAACAGCGACAGTCCGCAAGAGTTTTATAATGTAACAAAAAAATGTTCCCATTACTCTGCATTACCTCAAAATGCGCAACATCGACAAGTTATTACTAAAAATATCTACCCCATTAACACTTGAATTTGAGTCTTTGGATTTGTTGCAATGCAAAAAAAATAATATCTTCGTAGTGTTGCAATGAATTTATTGTTTAATGTAAAACAAAAATTGGGTTAGTACTTTTAATCGTAATGGGTTGGAAGGGAATGTGTCTTTTTACATGATGGGTATCCTGATCCTCATTTCATATCAATCTATATTTATAAAGGAGAAAAATGTTTGTACGTTTGATTGTTTGTTTGTAATTTATAGACTCAAATACTGCTAAACATATTTCATAAATATACTACAGCATCGCCCGAAAGTAACATAGGATTTGAAATTCCACTTGGAACTGGATATATAGCATCAGAATCGGAGGTACCTCGAAAATATTTAGATTATGAGTGCACATACAATCTATTGATCACTTATAGATACAGTCTTCAAATTCGGAAAATGTAACGAAATTTGGAACAAAAATAAATTTGACAAATTATACTGAAATCGGTTCAGATTTGGATATAGCTCCCATATAGGGATACACGCTATGTATCCCTAATTTCTACTAAATTTGAAATATGCTACGGAATTTGATACAGAAATGAATTTACCAATTTATATTTAAATCGGTTGATGTTTGGATATAGTTTTCATATAAATCTTGGAAATAATATACGCTTGACATTTGCTTCCAAGGATAAACTCCTCGTGTATGTGAACTTAGTTTGGTATATTCCTACTTTTCTCATGATCACCTATACGTGGCATATTCACGCGTTGGTAGATCGAGCGATTTGTTTGTATACGCTCAAGAAGGAAACACAAATCCTGTTTCTAATATTCTTGACTATTTTTATTCAAAAACCACAAAATATTCGTGTATAAAATTAAAAAGGGTAGCGAAGCACAACCGTTTCAGCTAATCTACCATAAAAGTCAACGAATAACTAGAAAAATTAATTTGTTTTATTTCTATAACTAGCATTTAAATTTATAGCTCCTGGTATTGAACTCGCAATCTTCTTATTTGTAGTTAAACCCAATACAATCGCGGCAACGGTTACAAATATTAGAGAATATTCCACGTCTTACATCTACATCAACATCTGCTTTGAGTTTTTTCTTCATTTGCCGATGCCGAGTGTGGAATTCGCAACCTTCGGTTCTGTAATCGGAAGCAACCCATTGTTTTCGACCAACTGGTAGCGCAGAATATGCATCGCTTTTTAATGGGATTTTCCTATGTTTTAGTTGGGTATGTTTTGACTTTTTCGTTCAGATATCTCTAGTTCATCCGAAGAGTAATGGTTTGTAATTTATTTACAACAACATGACAACTGCATACATTCTGCATTACCAGTAGACCAAAAATAATGACAACAACATATCTTGTTCTTGGTTATAGTATGAGGTTGGGTCATGATATATAGAATGTTTACATTAAACTCCTTGATAAGGATCTACCTGGCACACATGCAATAGAATTGACAGTCTAGATCTATGGCCTAACTAACCCCAGTATTATACCGATTTTTAAATGTATCTTCCAAAACTCACATTAAAGTAATTCGTTTAATTGACTTCGCTTAGACATTGAAGTTTGCCAATTTCTTTAAAAAAATTAACTTTCAAAAATATTTTTATTTTTACACATTTCAAAGCGTTATTGTGAAATTGCTTACACACGTTTCCATCCTACATTTCTAAGAGCCACTTCTCGAATTGTATTCCAACACCGTACGCCCTTCAATGGCAAAGGGAGAAAATGGAAACTGGATGTAACTCCTTGAAACTATTATTTCAAATTGTTGTTGATGCTAATTATACAGGTGGTGAGTGCAGTTGAACTTTTCATTCTTTCTTGGCGTGAATTGTATGATTACCACCACTAAAGTTAGTTTGTAATATAAAAAAATACAATATTCATTCCCACATTACATTGGAAGGGGGTTAAGGGGTAGGTGCACCTTCCACGTTTTCCATTTATTAATGTAAACTTTTACATTGTCGCGGTATATGGGTATGTCAACGAGGATGTCAATTGAAACATAAAACTAACAACACTCGCCGGGTTTGTCCTTAATGAAATTAGTCCCCTAGTTGTAGAAAATGGCGTAAAATACGATTTAAAATATATATTCAAATACTGAGATTCAAATACTCGAGATGTTCTATATAGATGCTGTAGGATCTATTGTTCTATAAATGAAAAATAACTAGTTTCTCAAGTTTCGTAGGTTTTCTCATGTCTTACATAGGTATTGTTAGTTTAAATATTCCTAACCAGACACAAAAAAGCCCATGTGAATACAGGTGTTTGTAACGCTCCAATGCAAGAATAACAGCTTTAAAATGCCAACAAAGAGCAGGTCATGTAAACCCCTTTGCCCAAGAAACAATGGCTAAACACTTGGTCTCAAACAAAATACAAAACAATTCTAATCCACAAAACCAAACAAAAGAATGGAGAAAAGGCGGAATTCACACAATTTTTATTTAAATATGTGAGAAAACGGGTAGCTTATTTTCTCACTGATAATGGGAATGCACACTCACACACATACACATACAGTTTAGATGGAAAATCAACATCTTGTTGCAAACATTTTGTCGGTCCTTTCGTGATAATTATCTTTGAAATAAAGCTAAGTACCAATGGCAAATAGTAAGTGGGACCGACTACTGGCGATCCCGTCAAAATGTAGCTATATAATTCAAACACTAAGTTTTTGGAAGACTAATTTTAAAAGAGATAAAGATAATAACATCTGTTAATAGAAATGAGCCCCAAAGTACTTGCAAACATAATTTATCATAAAAAATTGTTAAACTCATATTTGACAATCTGCAGCAGGATCCGATACCGATGTCTACGGTCGAATAAATTAAATATAGAAACTTATTCGACGATGTGCAAATGATTCCACGAGAGCCTAACAAAAATGAATATACCTCAAATGTATTGAATCAAATAATCCTTACATCTATTATTCAAAATTGTCCAGCAAAACATTGCTTGTAAATCTAAGTGGTGTACCCTTTTTAAAAAAAGAATTTATTAGTCCCATTTACAAAGCGATTTTCGTTGCGTACCCTTCATTTAAAATTATTATAGATGAAAAATTTGGATATATATTCTGAGTTATTATTTTCCGTTTTGGCTAAGTGTGTAAAACATTAAAGAAAAGAACAATCACCCAATTGTATGTTCACCTAAAAATTCTGCTTTATAACCATGGGAGAACTGATGGATGTTGTTCAATCAATCAGCAACAACAAAAATGCCAAAACCCCATTACTATTCGCTTTGCGCACATATCTGTCTACTCGATTACGAAATATTCGAAACTGCGAAACATTTCCAAAGTAAATAAACTTAAATGGAACACCGATTGTAGTTTTTGTAAAAAAAAGTTTGCACTTTTTTGCTACCTTTTTGTTCGCTTTAACGAAAACAGAGCCCAAAAAATGTTACACTCGAAAGAAGAAACCAAAATAAAGTCAGGGAAACAGTATTACACAGCAATAACAACTCAGCGTGGCTAAGCTGAATCAACAAAACAATACAACAAATACATCAACTGCTGTAATAATGATAGTTTCAATAATAAACCAGTAAAGAAAGTCTTAAAGTCGGGCGGGCCGACTTTATGATACCCTACACCACTTTGCTATTTAAGTAGAGCTCAACATAACAATTACAAGTTTTTATGAGAGAATTCAATCATACACGCTATGATTATAATTATAATTTAAAATTCAAAGGACTAAATATGCCGAAGCATTTGTATCTATTAAATTCTGAATTGCCCATTTGGTGCACAATTAATTTGAAATCGGATAAAGATATATATGGGAGCTATATCCAAATCTGAACCGATCTCGATAAAATTTGGCAAAGATATTTCTGAGCTGTATTTTATATATTTCCCTGAATATCGTTGTTACGGAGTGCATATTACGGTTGTGGGTAACAAATATAACAAATCGGATGAATAATATATATGGAAGCTACAGCTATATCTGAACCGATCTTCACCAAATTTGACATACTAGCTTCTAGACTCAATTCGGTCGTAAGTGCCAAATTCCATCCCATTTGGACAAATATTAGACGTTTGGTGCACAATAAAAGGTAAATCGGACGAAGTTATATATGGGAGCTATATCCAAATCTGAACCGATCTCGATAAAATTTAGCAAATGTATTTCTGAGCTGTATTTGATATATTTCCCCAAATATTGTTGTTGCATAGTGTATATTACGGCGGCGGTGGACAAAAATAACAAATCGGATGAACAATATATATGGGAGCTATAGCTATATCTGAACCGATTTCGATCAAATTTAGCATACAAATTTTAAGGCCTAATTTGAGTGTATATGCAAAATTCCATACAATTCGGGCTGATATTACACGTTTGGTGCACAATAAAAGGCAAATCGGACGAAGATATATATGGGAGCTATATCTAAATTTTGACCGATTATCTCCAATTTCAATAGGGTTCGTCCTTGGGCCAAACAAAAGATCTTTGCAAAATTTCATCTGGATCGGGCAATAAATGTGACCTGTACTTTGTTTACAAAAATACATGGACAGACGGACAGACGGACGGACGGACAGACGGACGGACGGACATGCATAAATCGACTCAGAATGTGATTCTATGCAGATCATCAAAAGGAACTATGGTTCTATCTCGTTTCCTTCTGCCTGTTACAAACAAATGCACAAAGACATAATACCCTGACCACCTTGTGGTGTAGGGTATAAAAAACACACAGAAATGGGCCATAATTATATGGAATGTCTTTTCGTCGTCCATTTGGCAAATCAGTCATTCGTTCATTCAGTCAGTCAGCAAGCCAGCCAGCCGGTCGTACCAGTCTGTCGGTATTTGATCGCTTTACTCCCCAACCCCCGCAGCCCCCACACTAACCAGTGCGAAGTGAATGTAGCACGGGCAGACTAAGAAAGAATAGCTGGTGCTGGAAATGAACTCCAATAACCCCGGGACACTGCCGGCAATTGTAGAGACTGAGCAAATTAAACAAACAAAACACGCTGAATTAAAATTACAGAGAAGGCAAAGTGCGGTTCAGTGGTTTTGCTCTGAACGAAGAACTGGACCTAAAAGTCTCGAATAGAATTAGACTCGAAGATTGTATTGGATAAATTGATTCGAATCCATTTCCAGAAAATGACATTGAATTAGGGATACTATTTAAGGCAATGCAATAGTTTGCAATGGTCGTAACTGAGTAACTGTAATATTTACATTTAAGCTATAGGGGGTCCAGAAGAACATAGAAATCCTTTAAAACTATTTGCGATGAACAGAATAAAAAAACAGAACAGAGTAAAACAAAATAGCGCAGATGAGTAGGGATATCTCTTTAACAACAAATTAAAATAAATTTGGTCGGTAGTTAAGCGACATAAAATCTTAACATGTAGCAAAAAAATGTTTCTTCTTAATTCTAAGAATATTTTTTTCTGACCCCTACTCTTTACCAAAAAAAAAAAGAAATATTTCAAAATATATTAAACATTCTACCCCTGCATCGGTTGTTTTTTATGCGAGCATTCACTTGAGCAAGGTACACTGAGTGGTAAAGAAGTTCGGTTCAGATAAACGAACAGATGGGTTAATTTCAGTTGTTACGTACTGAAATATTTTGTCGTTTTTCCTACAATCCTAATCCACTAATTTAATTCGCCTATCGCCGTCATTAATGACGGATTACGACATTTAAATAAAATGCTAAAAAGTTATGAATTTTCATTTAATTTTAATGCCTCGTTGCAACAGAACAGCCAGCCACATGGCAGAGGCACAAAGAAACCCCAAAGGGGAAATTAAAATGTTTAAATTAAAATCACTCTCGGCTCTGATTAAACGACAATAATTCCAATGAATGTCAATCCGGTGCAGCAGTCCGCCAACAACGAGACATTTCAATGGAGACCCAAAGCAACGAATACAGCCGATTCGGAATTGAGTCATTACATGGCGGTAGTACACTTGTCCACCGTAAGGGTAAACCACTGGGACGCCACAACAAAACATGCCGTCAATATCGAAAGATTTTCCAAGATATCTCGTTGACGCGTCAATGGAAATCAGCAAAAATACTTTCACCAAACCAGGCGAGCATTCGTCCAGCGAACCATTCATGCGCACCAACCAAACTTCAGCACCAATTGGCTTCATGTAACTGATGGTGATGGTGGTGGTGGCAGAGGCGGTGGTTATGTCTGTCGGTGCGCCAGAGTTTGGAGAATTTGATTTGTCTTTTCTTTTTGCATTAGCCGCAGCGGCAATGTGTGCTCGCAATGACTGGCATGATTTGTATTAAATCTATTATTTCCATAGTTGAGACGATCGACTGGCTTTTCATTGTGGATATATGGAGCACAAAATATGAATGCATAACACCGTGCCATGCCAATAACAGGAGAATAAAAAACGGGGACGAGACGAAATGTACCGGGGCTAGACAATTGAATCATTGCACGTACAAATGCAAATTTTTGTACAATCGAATAATGACGACATGCGTCCCAAATAAAGGTTTATTACATAAGAAGTATCAATGGGCAACATTGCACAAAAATGGGGGAAAGGGGGATGATGTGGAACCATGCGTCAGCTTCTTTACACATAGCATATAAATTCATAGTCTGGGGAGTCTTTAATTCTAGTCCCTTCCAAGGCTCCCTTTCTACGACAAACTAATTCTTCTTCTTCAGAATATTCTTTTTTACGACTTTTAATTTTGGGAATGCCTTTGAAAAGACATGTTGTTTTAATCATCGAACTGCGACACGAAGAAAGATGCTACTCAAAACGATTCTACACAAATTGCATTGCACTGAATAGAAATGCACTTTCACACACACACACACACACACACACATGATACGACGTCTTCCATTTTCATTCGTTTTTTTGTTTTTTGTTTTTTGTTTTCTGTTTGTTATGCACTGGTGACATCTCAAGAACTTGTCATCATCCAAATGAAAACGATATCGTTTACATCTATCTCCACAGGTTTGCACTATCTGGGATTAAACGTTTCTCTCTAACGACTTGTCACATGGCGGGGTACAAAACAATAGATTAAGTTTGTTAAACAAATCTGTCTTCAGTATCAAATATGTACATACATACATACATACACACATGCACACTTGTTATTGAATCGCAGAGAGTTAAGTCATGGGGGAATATAGCACCACTTCCGCTTTTTTATGGATTTGTTTAGTGGAACTGAGACAGTTGCAATTTGTTATAAATGTTTTATGTCCAACGTACCAAAGACCACTTGAAATTGAAACAATGACTAACATATCCCGCCAAAAATGTAAACTTTTTGGGCTTCGTTGCACTTGAATTATGTTCAACAAAAATTGGTGTTTTTTTGGAAGTTGTCGGGTTCTTTTTTTGAGAAAATTTAACCCGCCTATGCTATGGAATGCTTTTCGTTGTTATAATATGGCAAAGCGGTACGTTTTTGACTTGAAATAAAAGGAGGAGTGCGGAAAATAGTTATGGACGATAAAAATATTGGCCGATTTTCCCAATTCCCATCAATTCTGAATGGTCTCTTGCCAGAAAAGGATAAAATCTAAGTTAATCGCGGAAAATATTCTAATAAAAAAGTGAATATCTTTTGTTTCATTGTTTTTTTTTTTTCAGTTATTGTCATATTTTTATTGCATGTGATTTTTTCAATTTGATTTACAATTTTGAAATGTAAATTTTCTAAATTTTTACATCGCGCAACACAACGTTTTGGGGGTATTATATACATGTCGCAATTATCGTCCGATTCTCACGAAATTTTGCATGGGGTTAGGATTGGGGTCCAAATTATTGTTTTTAAGATGTACATTTAGGTGTTCAAATGGACTAAAAAATATAAATTTTTCTAATGTTGTAGTCACTCCATAGGCCACAACTGAAAACCAATCGATACGGAATTTCGCATCAGAAGAGAGTTAAATACAGGAAAGAAGTCTAGAATTGTGGATGGCCTTTGGATTATATTTGGCTGTGAACTGGACCACAACTATTGTGTGAAATTGTTTTGATTACCTAACAACACGACGGAGTGCGTAAATATTGGCCAAATTCCCCGGGTGAAAACCCCAAGGGTAACATCTGGGCAGGGTCTTTTGACATTATTTCAAAATGGATTTGGACATAAGGGGACTTCGAACATATTGTAGTGTTGTAGTGTATCACATGGTCGGCGCCGCACGACTATAGCTTTTGCTTACTTGTTTTGAACTAAAGATAGATCGAGTAAGTAGTTATCACTAATTTTTCCACTTCATGGTGCGTCCCATTGACTTACATAATGCCTATACATTAATTAATTAATTTCTTGTAACTCCTTTCAAAACTCAACATTTAAAAAAAACGTTCAGTTTTTGAAAACATGGTTCTACTGTACGCTGGTCACACTTGAAGGTCGTATGCTTTACACTCACCTTTGGTATGTACCTACCTACCAAGCCACACACACACGCACATGTACTAATAGCACAATTATCACGTGCAACCAAGTTTGACAGTCACTTTTGTTCCATAACAACCGGACACAACAGGCATAACTGCCAGCAATTCCATACACGAGAAATAGAAGCACACCCTCCCCCTCATAAGACCGGGCACCGGTTCCATGCGACGCATTCAATTACATTGAAATGCTGGACTTAAGAATAAAAACAAAACCATGACAAAAGAAATCTAGAAAATTGTTTTTCCTTCAACTGAAAAGTGAAAAACCTTGTCGCGGCTAAAATGAAGAGATACCTGCAGACATAAAAAAAAGAATAAAATATTTAAATGTATTTATTAATAATCTCTGGTGGGCCGAGGAAGATCGCCATGCCATTTCGTTACTTACGAATTCGAAATATATAAATTAAAATTCCATATTGGATTTCAAAACTAAACGTAATAATCCTCTTTGGAATAACAAAATTGTTTGAAATGTTTCCCCAGCAAGCCCACAAAACAAATGAGCCTATTTGACATTCAGTCCCACCACAATAATCCCATCAAGACCATCACCGGCAATGGCAGTGGCAACAACGATAACAACATTTGGACAGACAATGTGAACGTCACTTTTCATCGTTGGTGGGACGAACCCTGACTAACCCGGTGTTTGGCTTTGTGACAAGAGGTGGAAAAGGTACATAAAAGGAATTCAGAAGTTTATCATCGACACGTTCACGACATCTGAATAGGAATAAAGCCGCAAATGACATGTGCAAGACAACAACAATAAAACAACACAGCGTACAAAACAAAATCACAAGACAACAACAACGAAACAAGTTCATTGAAGTTTCGCAAACGATGAGCAACATCGGCAGTAGAATAACTAAAATGCCAGCAATGCCAATGGCAATTTTTGTTCCTACAAAGGTGAAGCCAGTTGCCAACCAAAGAAATACCTGTTTTGAGGCAGCAGCAGCAGCTACAACTGATTCCAGCTGCTGGTAGTTCGGAAGACATTGTTTGCAAGGAGTAGAACGAGGTGATGAGAACACTAACGATCTTCCGTTTGTCTCTGCCTCTGGATTTTTTCTCATGGCCATGAACTTTTGCTGACGGAAGGGATTTAAAACAACCAATTCTACATATGTGTATTGCTCATTTATTTTGGAAATCATTTTTGGATTTTAGGCTAAGTATATGCATTTTTTATATGCTATGCTTCACCAACCACAAATAATGAATCTTTCAGAATTATCCTATTCTATATTGAAGTCCAATTTAGGGTGGCTTGCCTTAGCAATTTGTAAATTTCTGGCACCTTCTAAATTTTTTATGTGCGATTGTTAACTATAGTTTTAAGAAGGTAGTTTAACTACGAAGAAAATAGGAATAATATAACTAGAGTTTTATTGTGCCAAATATATATATATATATAAGAGCATACAATAATTTCGATTATTTTACAGTTTGTTCAAAAATTTCTTCAATTTTCAATTTAAGGCACATTTTTATTCCATCTCACGTCATGTCATATTCTTAAATGTGCAATTAATTATTTTTTAAACTAGAGCCCTTTTCCATGGCGTTCCACAAGACACATTTTAGGACTAATGCATATCCCGCATAGGCGATATCATAATTCGGGGAATCAAAATTTAAATGTTCAAAAAATAAAAGTTTCGTTCCATTAGAGACATTTTAAAGAGTAAACCAAACATAACTGCTATTAGACATTTGGAAATTTTGATTAGCTGAAATAGCGTCCATATTCACATATTTTGTTATTCAATCATAAATGGATTTTCAAAGGACTTTTTTTTTTTAATTCTAAAACTTAACATTGAAATATTTATATTTTTAAGCAATGGTTAATGAGTAGAACTAATTTTAACCAGATTTTCGAAATGGCACTACTCTAACTTTTTTTTTGGTAAAATCAAGATATTTACTGGTTTTATTCTCAGCTCCGAAATGAGTTACTAATGCATTTCTGAAAATTTGAATTTCATATTTTTCTAAGGTGATCAGGTGTGGATAACACTGAGTTAACATTGAAAAACTTGACGAACCATTCAACTGAAACACCTTGAAGTTTACAGCTGTGTGAAAAAATCCACCAACACAACAACAAAGAATTCGATTGAACTTTTAATAATGACACTTGTTTCTCAGAAATTCTGCAGTGCCATCTCCAAAGTCGGAGGTTTGCTTAAATTAAATTGTTTTTTCTTTATTACTTCTTCTCCTTCTTTTTCTTTACCGATGTGTAACCCACATATCCATACATATAATTTTCTCAAATGAATTTCTTTATTTTCCAACAACCACTTTCTTCATTAACTTCCTTGCCCATCAAATTCTCTATTCTTTATTGCACGGCAATTTATCAATTTAAAGTCATTATTGTCATCATCGCCATCGACTGCCGCGGTAGAAGTTGTAGCACTGGTTGGTCACTTTTTATACCGACATTTCATCAAATATGGTCGGTTATTGCTGGCGGCTCCATTGGATATCAGCAATTTAACCGTTTCAATATTATTATTACAACGGACGGATTCATTTTTATAGCACTATAAAATACATTTTTATTTCATTTCGATTCTATTTTTAAGGAAATTTCGAGTTAAATTACAAAAAAAAAAGCGGAATAAAAATTCTAAATCGACATCGTGTCGTTTCACAGAAACCGTCAACAACCTCACTGCTGATTGAATCATAAAGCACGACTAGACAATGGGCACAACAATTTCGGATTTCTGACCAGACCAATAACACATGTGTACGATCATCCAGTCAGTCAGATGCAAGAGCACCGGCGGCGTCATTCCAACAGCACATCACCACCTACTAAGAGAACTTTTTAAAAGCCGGTTTCAGTTCAAAAGATCCGATAAAGAGAACAATGTAGATGGCAAAGAGTGAAGTGTGGATATTTCTAAGTGGAGAGCAACATGTTGATAAACAAGTATCTAAGCCTAAAACTATGCTACGATAAAACCAAATAGAAAATAGCAATGTAAATTTGTGCAATTGAAAGAATTAGTGTATACTCTTCGGCATTACGAAACTTGTCGGACTGGCTTATGACAGCCATTGAAAACTGAATGTGTCAACAACTCACATTTCAGATTCAAAACAATAGATGTCTCTCGTGGTTCGAGTGGAAACAACTATGTTTATTTATGTGTTCTTTGGTGCTCCAAATCAGTTTTTTGGAAACAATGAATCGTTCCTGATAGAGTTTTAGCAAAAAATAATTTAAATTCAGGAAAATTAAAGTCGCGCACGCAGTGTTGATTCAATAAAAAAGTTTATAATTGTTAAAATTTTTATGATGCTTAACAGAACAACTGCCAAAATAGTCAAACTTTAGGAGATTTTACACAACTTCATCAAAAAGTCTAAATTTTGCCCTCTTGAAAATTTGTAATTTTTGACCGAAAAAATAATATAAAATCGGTTCAATTGTTTAATGACATAATGTGCTAAAGACAGATCAGTTGTTTCTTTTAAGACTAAATGACATTTAAATCAGTACAAAGTATTAATGTTTTCTTTAATAAACAAGTTAAAATATATCAGTCGGTTTTGCAGACATATGTATGTCTTCAGCCAATGCTCGGTTATTTAAATATATTTTGGTTTCTGTTATGTTTTTTCGAATTGTTGACCCTCTATGGAGTAGGTTCCAAAATAATGGATTAATATTGTCCATTTCGTATCGGACCTAAATATATATAATATAAATGTTGCGACGTGCCAGGTTTAGACTATATCGACTACTTCCTTCCTTTATATGAGATATGTGATACTTTTTCGAAAATCTTCATATGTGCGTGAGGTACCAGATACAGCCGACGGAAGTATTCTATTTTCATACTTCATCTAATACCAATAAAAATATTAGTATGAGCAAAATTACAAGAAAATCGAATATTTATAATCAATATTACGCAAAATCATAAATTCCATATTCTGGTCGAGAGAAATATTTAGGTATTGGGTGAGGTACCAGAAGGGGTTAGCAGATATATATCAGCTTCACAACATATCTTGTGTGAGCAAAAATGTTTGTATGTGTGAAATTTGAAAAGAGTTTGATGCTTATTCGCTTTCTTTGAGCGTTTTGTTTTTCAAAAACTTGAACCCTATGTGAGGAAGGTACTAGAGTAAATGTTCCAGACCTTGGGTTAAGAAAAATATTGTGATGTGGGTAATTTAAAGTCAAATGGAATATTTTATAAGATTTTTTAAGATCATTCAAAATTTTGGCCCTTTGTCGTGGAGATACTTGACTGATATTGTTCATTTTCGCACCTAACCTAGCACTGATGCAAATATTATGATGTGCAAAGTTGGAGCAGAATCGGAACATGTTTTCTCTTTCTGTCCAGTAAATTATTTTTACTGAAAATGTTGACATTTTGTGGGGGAGGTACCAGAAGGAGTGTACCGATATTGACCATCTCCGAAATCGATTAAGTTTTTTTACGATGTACCAAGTATGGATCAAATCGGATACTCCCTTCGGGAATTATCGTGCGCATCCACCAGCCAGACAGACACAACGACGAACATCGCTAGATCGACTCCAAATGTCCTGAAACTGATTTGGTCCAAACAGACCTATGGCTAAAACCGTTATTTCGAAGAGACACGTTTTGGCCGTATCAAATTATATATACCCTTTCTAGGCATAAGACTGAGGGTATAAAAATGTCCCTCAAAATGTGCTGGTTTTCACAAGAAGAGGGACTATAACGTTTAATCTTTTTGGAACTCAATATTTTTAATGAGACAAAGTCACGCATAATCGAAAAAAATTAAAAAAAAAATTGTCATTTGTAAAACAAGGAAATAATTTAATTTTTTAATTATGACACTCTTGATCAAATATTTATGCAAAGAAATTCTAAAATGTGTGATTACTTACTCAGTGGAGTTTTAGCCAAAAGTTTAGGAGATCCAGTATTACCACCACCACCGCCGCCACTTCCAGCTCCGCTCGCAAAGCTCAAGTCGCTTTGGGAACTCTTCTGACTGTCTTTACTATAGGAACGGCCACTACAAAGACAACAAAGAAGACGAAATCAAATTGAAATAAAAAATAGTTAATTAATGTTTCTGCTGGCATATAAAGATGTGAAAAATATTGGCTAAAAGCAATAACAAAAACAATAAGACTACGAACGTGACGTTTCTTTTTGTTGATATTCAGATTACCCACAGCGATTAAAATATATTCTGGTATTTAATTTCTATTTTAGGTTTTGTTATGCCATTCGCACGAACATCGAGCAGCGTCGTCATTCGTAACACAGAATTATATTCAGAAGCGATAAACAACAACAGTATTCTTAGGCTAGTTGTTGTTTTTATTATTATTTATGGGTCTAATTAAAATGCTATTAAGTTTGGCATTTTGGAAATAACTTAAATATCTACTAATCTGTAATAAATGTTTGGGGGGACATAGGCTTAGCTCAAAAAAATGATTCAACATTCTATTTGGTGTTCAGATTTCAGAACTCACTAGCACCATAACTTTGAAAGTTTAATTCTGCCACGCCTTAAAAATTAAATGTAATCCCTCCCAAATATACACATACTACAAATAAATTTCCATTATTACAAGTAAAGCAAGATTTGGGAATAAAATCCCCAGTTTAAGGTGTTATATCTTTGACAATCTAACCCAGCTTTGGTATTATTGCGACGTGTGTGTATTTGTGCTCTCAGCCTTATGGTCAGAAAGAATACACATTATAGCCTTCGTAATAACGGGTTTTGACCCTGAAATTTGGACGAAATCCGTTTCAAAACATTTGGAATAGATCTAGCAATAAATCTAAAAAAAAAATCCAGCTGATCGAAACAATAGTCCAAACAAAAGTCCTAATTTTTCCCCAGTAAACTTTCAGCACTCAACTGTAAAAATTTCTTTATATTTCACCATCATATACTGAACTTTTGCGTAAAAACACAACATCTATCAATAAAAATATATCATTATTATGTAACAATAACAAGACTTTCGAAGTTAGTTAGGATTACATTTTAGAATTTTGCGATGACCATATCCAACCAAGATAATAAAAGCAAATTAATGCATGCTCCAAAGGTATATTTTGCGGAATAGGAATCTACTGCAGAGCTGCATTTTATCTATTTCTATTGAATCTGAACTACATTTCAATCTTTATCATGGTTGGAACATAGTCCCGCCTGTTTATAAATCGTAAGATTTATCAAATTTTTGGTTCAAGAATAATATTTTCGGCTCATGATAATTTTCATTAAATTGTTGTTTTCAAGTGATTTACACATCCACCAAATATTCTCTAAAACATTTCTCTCTAATTTCCTGTATAATACGAGTATAATATTTAACATTATTTATGACTGAACGCTCAAGTGCAAAAAGTAAAGACTTTGGCCCCAAACAAACTAGCGATGGAGGAGTGTGTTCATCTCCCAATAGTCCACAGACTGAAGATAACAGCACCAAGAGAAAATAACAACAATTTCAGCCATCGTCTTTGCCATCATTAAAGCCCAACTGAAAACTGACTTCACGCTCTGTTTGCCGGCGAGAACAACAACCTGCAGTAAAGCGCTACAACATTTCAGCCGCTTGGAAGCAGCTACCTGCAATGCCATCCATTACAGCACATTATCGCACGGCAACATCATTCATTCATTAACTCAGAACTTTTTCAAGAGAATAGCGAAGCGCGAGTTTTGGCGGAAGGAATAATAAAATGTTTGTTTCATTAATAAATTGTTTAGTTTTAGACAGCAGCCATTTGCAAAAAAAAAAAAACAAGTAGGCAAAGGCTATACTCGTTCGGGGCCGACTATGTGATACCTACAGACATTAAAATATATTTGAAATCCCCTTTGGTTCATTTTTGAAATAATATCATACATCCCTGTTCAAATGTTACTTTTGGCTTTTGAACCGGAGCATTTGCCCAATATTCACCCCTCTCTGTTGTGTTTATTGTTATTCAAAACAATTTCACACGAAAGTTGTGGTCAATTTTACCAGCTAAATATAATCCAATGGTCATCAAAAATGCTAGACTTCTGTCCTGTCCTTCTCTCTCTCTCTCTCTCTCTCTCTTAATTTTAATTTTTAACCATCTTCAAAAACAATAGAGATCTATTCTGACCCTAACCCTACGTCCATGCAAAATTTTGTAAGGATCGGACAATAATTGCGACCTGAATATAATACCATAATAAATCGTATGAAATAAAAATTTGACAAAAAAATATTCAATTTTTATTGGCATATTTTTGCGCGATTTTCATAGATTTTTATCTTTTTCTGGCAAGAAGGCATTTCGAATAGGTGAGAATTGTCAAAATCAGTCCAGCGGTTCTTGACTTATAAGCGGAATAACTAACATCAATTTCTTGTACATTTAAATTGTACCTATTTTCTATGTACCCGGTATCTTAGCTATCGGTATCAGAGTAAAGGTCAAAAGTGAACTTTTAATGTATTTGTGATTTCAGTAGAATTAAAAATATTCGTGGTTTAGCAGAAATGTACGTATTTTTTTCATAAAAGTTATGGTGATTTTTAACTGCTAAATATTGTCCGATGACCCGGTCCTCTATCCAGCTTTAAACTATAATTGCAACCTGTAGAGCAGCTGCAAAATCAGGAAATTTCTCTGTTTTTTGTCCATTTAAGTCCACAAAAATTTTGCAATCATCTCCAAAAACAATAGGGATCTATTCTGACCCTAACCCCACCTCCAGGCTCAATTTAGAGCTGTAGCGTGATTACAAATTGACATGGACAGACGGGCGGACATACATAGCTAGATCGACCCAGCTCAACGAGATAGAAAGATTTACACTAGTTTCCTATATCGGGGACCAATATTTCGAGGTGTTACATAGTTTTTGGCCCAATCAAACTTATAATAACCCCAACATATAGTGGTTTAAAAAAAATAATGAGAAACATTATAGGAATCTAGGAAATAGCTTCAAACGTGGGCTCTCTTTACTTAAACATAGATATAGGTTTACGCTCCCCTGAGCTAAATGTGTATCCTTAAGAATGTGTTGAGATTCCTGGCATTTTTATAGCGGGTGTAAGATATTATGGTCACACAGATTTCAAAAACTTTACTTTCTTTACCCATAAAAAGGTTGTTTTAAGTCCACCTTTATACTAACACATACTAACACAGTAAAAATTCGGGGGTTTTTCTAATTAGCAGCACAGTTTCGCATAACACCAGTTCTACTTCAAACCCCAAATAATATTGCGCAGTATTTTATTTCACAAAATGTTGCAAAATTCCAAGTTCATCGAATTAAAATAAAACCAAACGCAAATTCTCATTATGTAAACATCGAGTTCTTTCACAACTGACATTGGCTTTCGATTCGTTTGGCATTCCCCAGATGAGCAAACATTGACATTTAAATGAAATCATTAAATTGTCATTTAAACGAAATCGAAGTGCATCGATCGAATGTCACCAAAGGCATACCAATGGCATGCTATCCCATGTCCAGCGGACTGACTAACTGCCGCACACCCACGACGTCTGATTTATTCCCGACTGACAGAACAACTGATTGATGATCTATTGATGAAATTGATTTGCCGCATTTTTTCGTTTCGAAATGAAACTAAGTTGTATTTTACAAGTATATTCGAATCAATTGAGCATCAAATGGGGGAATCCAAATGAACAGCAGCAACATGCCGCACATACTAAGTTGTTTATTTATTATGCAACAATCATCACCTCATATCGATAAACACCTTTGCTCACCGCAGTCAACCCTCACCATTCCTCTGCTCAGCATTCCTTTGTAAATAGTTTACATATAATTCGCTATTTGTGAGTTATGTTTGTTTCAATATTTGAGGAATTCGAATGGACGGGGGAAGGTCTTCACCTATTTATTTTCCATACCCCATTTTTTAACTCTTTCATTCATTCATACACACATTCATTCATCAGCCCGTGCATTTTGAGTGTTCATTCAAGTTTTCACACATTAATTAGAGTGGAACACCATCCACCGGAGGAATCCTCACCGACAACATCGACATCTGCACCAAACTTAATCATCCGAACCGCCACCATCGTTGGTTCATGAAAAATAATAATTTTGCAATGCAAGACGTTAAGTTCGGCTGGGCCGAAATTTTTATGGCCTTCACCATACCATCGACATAGAATTATACTCTGACCAAGAATATGTAAACATTAGGGGGTCTGTGTAATGACGAATTTAATATACCCTTCTTTTTATGGTAGGTGGTATAAAAAGAATCTATAAAGCAAAATTTCAGCTATGATTCGAAAGACTTTATGAAAATGGAAAAATACATGTGGACATAAAATCGTAGGACTAATATCTGATTTCGTATGCATTTCTTAGCTAAGTACCATTTCTAAGATTAGCATTTCTTAGCTTAGCTATAGCATTTCGTTTCATACCCCACATATTAATGGTGTCACCCTGTTTGTAGTACCTCGCAATATTCGTAGAAGAACGTAGTTGCGTAAAATTCGATGTCTATTGAGCAATGTCTATCCGTATGTCGGAATCAGGATAGAGCACAGAATATTTATGGTGAACCTTGGTAAGTTTGTATGGACATTAACTTTACTCGAAGGATGTATGGACCGGTTCACGTAAAAGTTATTTGAAGCCGCATTTTTGGATATCTGTACGTAGAATTTACCTGGGCAGCAACGTTCAAATATAGTTTTTATATTTGCGATGTAGCCACATATCGATTTTAAGTGCTTTAAAGGTCTCACACACATCTTCAACTAGGTTACCGGCTTTCAGAAAATAGCATTCCTTTCAAATCCACAATACCCACACCATTCGATTTGAGGTATTTTGTAGTTCTTGACCACATTTTTAACGGAATATCCTATAATTTAATACATTGAGTTCTCATCGAGTAAATCAACTCTTTACAAAACAATCGGAATCGATTCATATTTAAGACACCGCCCGATTTTTAGATTATTACCCATAAAAACTATCTTGCAACGATTTTCTCATGGTGGATGGAGTTCGGCCCGGCCAAACTTAATCCCTTTTCTGATTGTTTCTCCTATAAGACCTCGAATTAAAATAGGCTTTCGATTTCTAGCCTTTTCTGTGCATGAGCTACATATTGTCGTATGATACAAACAAATGTCACGTCTAAACCTCCCCACAGAAGACAGGGGTAAAACAAATCGCCTCATTATATTGGATTTGCGAAATTGCGGAAAATCACTCAATAATGATGTGGAGCACAAAAACACAATGAAAACAAACTTGTCCCAATATTTGACATAGTCTCCATCTCCATGGAAATAATTTCATTCTGAAATGTATTTATCTTTGCTAGGTGCCATTGTTCGGAGTACTTGGAATTCGTGTCATTCACTGATAAGAGAAATGCCGACAAACATGAAACTGCGACTTGTAGGTAGGTAGTAGGCTTGGGTATGGTAGGGTAGGGTAGGATGGGATGGCAACTACCGCTCTTTTCCCTGAAATATTAATAATGTCGAGTGTTTCGCATAAACAAAAAGCCAACAAGCGGCGCTCAATATAAGCAAACAAAGCTAATGAATATAGCCATGTTTCGTTTGTTTGCCTTTTTCTGTTTTCCTATGCGAAAAAAGTGTATTTTTTTTTTTGTATGTCTATGTGTGTTGCGAAAAAAAAGGTTACAGACACACTCAGCCACCCACAAACACATGTTCAACAATAATTTATCCACAAATTAATAATCATTTGGATTTGAATTGCATGTCCAGATTTAATTGAGAATTTCTCGGTTTGTGTGAATTTATTTTTATATTGACCTCATTAGCTTATCATTGGATTTCGATCGAACAGACGACGTTTTGCTATAATTTCCTTAATTATGTATGGAGGGCAACAAAGTTTTTGCTTTGCTTCAGGAAAAAACACAATTCACACCCAAAGGTAAAGGCATTTTATGACGGCATTGAAACCGAAACAGTAGTATTTTATAGTAACTTTTTCTTCTATTGCAAATTTCAATTAACAACAAAAATTTAATCTGAATACAGCTGAACTCCATTTCTATTGATGAATTCATTATTTCCCCCTATAAACATTAAATGAGGGATCAAAATCCAGACATAGCTACAACTAAACTAACGCCATTTCGTGTGCCTTAAAACAGAACAAGAGACTCTGAATGATAAATTTTCTTATTATGAGAGTAATCAGCTTTGCTAAGGCAACCATGAAAATATATATTCGCAAGGAAATAAACGTATTCAAAACGATAAAAACTATTTTCGCTTATGGAATAATTCTCGGTCTAAACTCTATTTTCAGTATTGAGTCCAAACAATTATCACTGGGTACTACCATTGCAGTTAGTAATCATGCTGTGTTCGGCACACATCTTAACCCTTTCATGCCCACAGTTGCCTATAGGCAACATTGTGCCCATGTGCTTCTAAGTCCCGTTATTTTGAATTTTTTGACATGCGGTTTTTTGCATTGTGTAGTTATAGGAGTTGTGCAAGCTTAAATCCATCTTTTGTTCTGTCAGCTAGACACGACTTCATTCAGTAGCCGATCTCGGTAAAGTGAACATTTAGCAAAAAAAGTGTGTATAAAAAAAAAATTAAAAAAACATTAAAATTTTTTTTTTTACTGTGAAACCAAGTGCAGAATATAAATAAATAAAGGTAAGTGAGTTATGTAAAAAAGAAAAATTATAAGATAAGTCTTTAGTTTGTTTATAATATTTTTGTAAAAGTGCTTTTGCCTATAGGCAACATTGGTCAAGTGGTATTTTCTGAACAGTGTACATTTCTTTATGTTCAAAAACATATTTAGATGCGACCAAAAGGTTTAACACAGGCAGAAATTGAAAAAATTACAAATTTTGACTGGGATGTTTCTGAGGATGAGGAAAATGAAGAAGAAGAGGAAAAAACTGTGAATTTCGAAAACGTCATCGAAGAAACGCTAAAAAATGTGATTGATAGTGGCGAAAATATGGAAGTTAATCTAATTGAGGAACTAAATAGCCGTGAAGATGTCGGAACAGGATCTGAAAATAGAGAGGTTTTACAGGAGATGATGGAGAAAATTAATTATCAAAGTTTGAGGTGGAGGAGTCAACAGTTTACTGATTGTAACACCACTTGGAAAAGCGAAGTGCTCAGCAATGAAGTGAAACAACCAATCGAATATTTCTTCCAGTTCTTTACAGATGAAGTTTGGCAGAAGATTTGTGAAGAGACAAATTTGTATGCGTTACAAAGTAATGGAACTGAACTAAAATGTAATGTGTTTGAAATAAAAAGATATGTTGGTATATTGCTATACCTTGCTGTAGTCAATATTCCAACATATCGAATGGCATGGGCAGAAAATTTCAAATTGGCGGCAGTTGGAAATGCATTGCCAAGAAATAGATTTGAAAAAATTAAACAATTTTTACATTTTAACAATAATGCTGCTCAAACTGAAAAGGGTCAACCTGGGTATGATAAATTATACAAAGTTCGCCCATTGCTGAATTTTATAAAGAGTAAATTCAATGCAATTCCCCAAGAAGAATTCCAAAGCGTTGATGAACAAATGATTGCATATAAGGGTATTTAATTTAATGTGGTTATATTTATATCTTTCTTTCTAATCCAGTAATATATATTTTATTAGGTCAACACAGTTTGAAACAATATCTGCCAAATAAGCCACACAAGTGGGGATTCAAAATGTTCACTAGAGCTGGTGTATCGGGCATAATGTACGACTTTACTCTTTACATTGGTGAAGGAACTTGTGAGTCTTTTGGTATGGGAATATCATCAGATATTGTTTTAGCTTTGGCATCCAATATTCCGATGAACCAAAACTTCAAATTATTTTTTGATAATTGGTTTACGTCAATAAACTTGATGATTGCGCTACGTCAACGAGGAATATTATCCGTTGGGACAATCCGAAGCAATCGTTTGAAGAACTGTGCTCTATGCAGTGAGAAGGAGCTTCAAAAACGAGGACGGGGCTCATTCGATTGTAAATATGAGGCAACGCACAATTTGATTGCTTGCCGCTGGTATGACAACAAGAGCGTTCAACTAGTTTCCAACTATATAGGTAAAAACCCCATGAGTGAGTGCAAGAGATGGTGCCGAAAGGAAAAGAAGTTCATGATAATATCTCGTCCAGGTATAGTGAAATGCTATAACAAACATATGGGTGGGGTTGATCTTGCTGACATGTTGATGGAATTATACAAAATCAACCACCGCTCAAACAAATGGTATATGCGCATAGTATACTGGAGTTTTAATGCTTGTATAGTAAATAGTTGGCTGTTGTATCGCAGAGACCTCAAATATACAGACGGAGAAGTAAAGCATATGCCACTAATAAAGTTCCAGTTGGACATTGCTAACGAGCTTTTGAACGCAACTCAAACAGCTGTTTTCCCAAGGAAAAGGGGTCGTCCAACATCGCTTCTTTCAATTCCTTCATCACCAGTTCTTTCGACGGCCTCGGAGTCAAGTTCCCACAAAAGAGCATATGTTACCGAACCTCCCAAATCCAAACGATTTGACAATATTGGTCACTGGGTAGAATGGGGAGCAAAAGGTAGATGCAGGTTATGCCAGACTGGTTATCCGCGTTCCAAGTGTAGTAAATGCAACGTATATTTGTGCTGTAATCCACAAAAAATTGTTTTCTATCTTTTCATACCTAAATTTCAATAAAAAAAAAAAATAATAAAGAAAAATACATGCTTTCTTGAAATTTACTGATATTGCCCAATGTTGCCCATAGGCAACATTCTGTAACTGATGAACCAGGATAAAAAGGACTTTGAATTTTTTATCAGTTCAGATGTGAGTCAAGACTAACATATAGAGCACATAAAAAGAAATTTAGGCCCGTGCATTTTAATTCGGGCATGAGAGGGTTAAAAAATGAATAGCGAGTGGTGTCACATTTGAGGTACAGTGGCGGGAATATGTGTCCATCCATGTTGTTCGTGTAAATGCGTGTCTGTGTAAAACCAATATTCCTAATGTGAGAAACACGCCAGCATTAACTGCCCACACACCAGGTGTACACACTGGACGACACATCGTGTCCAACATAGAATTCGCAGCAGTTGTCTTCATATTGTTTTCCCACCACCAACTACAACAATTCAACACTGGTAGCTGCACAACAACAACGCCAACAACATCATTATTAATTGCAACTTGTGGCGTCGATGGCAAAACAAAATGAAAAACGCCAATGACTTTTTATAGCCAAGGCAGAAAAAATGTTATTGGGCCATTGTTTTGCTGGGGAAGAAGCAGAAGAAAAAAACAATCATAAAAGCCCATAACAACAATACTGGCATGCAACAGCCAAGTACGTCCGCCCGAATCGAATGAAGAGTGTCCGTCCTTAACGGTAGCATAAAAACCCCAAACCCATACTGGCATCACAAAAAATAAAAACAAAACGTTGAAAGTTTCGTTGCACAGTGTAGTTTAAATGCGACCTGACGAGGCTTATTAAGCAGTGCTGGAGCAGTAAATATGCATTGTGATTTTTTTAATCCTTACACCACTATGCGGTACGGTACCTAGAAATATTGGTCGTAGACCCAACGTTTATTACACCAATCTGACGAGTTGATTTAGCTACATATGGGTCCGCCCGTTTGTTCAGTTCACATTTATAGTTTAATCGATGTGGAATTTCGCAGAGTACCGAGTTTAGGACTGCGTTGAAGCCCATCGGATAAAATTTAATTCAATTACTTCTGAGAGATATGTGTCGACGAATTTGCGACTACATAAAGGAGGAACTCCTTATTTATGTGTTCCAAAACTTCCAATATTTAAATGTTTTCCCTTAAATATGATAGCCATCCCATCTTCGAAAAACTAATAAAACTTACAGGAAAAATGAAGGGAATTTTATAATACCATTACGTTGTAAATGGTTTAAAAAAATCTGTTTGCTTAAATTGTCAATTCCGTTGCATATACCTCAAATAAACCTTCAAATCCGAGGTTAATCAGCAAAAAATGAGCTAATCTTGCAAATGCATATCTTATCTTATCTTTTTCATATCTATTAAATTTTTAAGAGAACGGATTTAAAAAAGTATTGATTTTATTAAATTAAAAATTTTATTAAATTAAAAGTGGAATTCCATTTTCAATTTTAAATTTGAAAAAATAAACAGAGGGTTAAGTTTGCTAGATCTGACTTGATAAATTTCTCCCAGTAAAATCCCGCCACTCTCTGTCAAACAACTCTCACCATTTCTCTCCCGCTTCGCTCCCTTTAACTGGACTTTCGAGTAAACTGACAACATCGAGTAAAATATATCCAGATTATCCATCATCTCGCAAGAGGGCGTACTGAGCCGCTCCTTACCTCGATTTCAATATAGATTAAATTAAATATATGATCAACATTTGTCATTTATAGGTGTTTGGCATTATGCGACGAAACTAAAGCCTTCGTAAAATTTAAGAGGTCCACTTGGTTCCTACGTTCGTGGCTTATTAAATTATCAAGTAAAATTTGAAACAGTCGTACCACTGTCAATAAATTGTTGACCCATTGTGTCAGGTTGTCTTCGGTGTAAATTTATCCAAAGAAGCAGAAAACAATTTCCCTCCGCACATCATCATTTATTCACGGCAACAGCAACACCAAAGACGACGACAATTACGAACGAAGCAACACATTGCAAACGTTCGGAACATACACCATGGGCTAATATGTCGTAATGAGGTTAGTATGTAAATATTTAATCATAAGTAAATGAACTGTGCCGTAGCGACTTCCCACTATCGATTGGGTAATAGAAACTTGCCAAAAGCAGCCTTCCTCCACAATCGCTCAGTGGAAAGGTGTCTTTGTCCAATGAACTCGGAAGAGGGTAATGTCTCCGAGATGTAATAGACATTTAATGACTTGATGAGGTTCATCCACCACACTCCAATCTTCATTAATTGCTATGGCAGTTCTAAATGGGCCTACAATTGCCATTGCTTAAACCTCCCAATATCCGGAGCAAATTGAAAAACCAAATGCGAAAAGCTTTAAAACTTCAAAAAGAACACCCACTGTGAAATGGGAGAAAATTGCCGTGTTAAAATTATTGCCAGATATTTAATGTCAATCATCCAGAACCACACAACCACTTGTGAATGGGGGAGGAAGAGAGACAACATTTTATTGATGTTCATCATGCAAAAACCAATGAAAAGGGGAGTGAGAATTTTACTCTCATGGGGCTCGTTTTGTCCACATAGTCTGCTTTAATTCTATGCATATCTGGTCATCGTTTTTATTTTGAAACTTTTTTAATTTTAGATATTCACCACAAATTTTAATCATTTTTCATTTAATTTAATGGGGTTGTGTTTTTATTCTCTTTTTTTTTTTTTTTTTTGCATAGCATGGTCGGATGGATACACGAATGTTCAAAAATAGGACGTATTTGTCATCGTTGTTGCGACAATATTTATAGGTCCAAGGAGAATTACAATTACACAACAAGCCATTTTCATGGGAAGTGCCGAAAGTGTAGCCAAGGGATTTAATTCGCATGAACAACATCTTTGGTGGGGTAGTATTTATAATATTCGGAAAAAGAGGCGGTCGCCTAGAAACGTACGCATTAAACGCAACAAAATTGCGAGCTATCGTAGACTTCCGAACAATCGATACAGTGATTATTATAAGATTTGACTAGGATTAATAAGCACCAGTAGGCTTCAGTTTATGACATGTATGGAACGATTCCCTAAGATGATAGACATAAAGGCATAACGATTAAAATATGCTTGACAAATACTCAATCATCATGTTTCTGTCAAAAGCTCCAATTATTTGCCAAAAAATGAATATCTATTTTCAAAATAATGCCCTCAGAGCTATGACCATACTAGAGAACCTCACCTTTGATTGGAAAATATTTTTCAAATTTCCACTTTCGTCTTGTCATTAGACATTCTGTTGAAAAAAGTTAACAACATTCATTCCATTCATTCTAATTGCACTCGATTCTAAATATTTAAATTTCTCCTTTTGAAATCGGGGCCCCGATGTTATTGTAAAAATGTTCAATTTAAGTAAATCAAATACATTTCATGAAATTGTTCCCCAATTCTGTGGAATTGCAAGTGGGCAACAGAACAAAAGACTCATCCACAAAAAATAGATGCAAAAAATGCAACGACATCACAGAACTCTTACAACCGGCCAAGCAATGACAATTAAAGTTTAATGGAAACTTATTTCTTGGGCATCCCCCTTAAAAGCGTTTGTGCTGCTGCTGTTCATGGAAGTAAATTTATGGATACGAACCCCAATACAAACATCCACTGGATGTCCATGTCCATTTGCGTGCTTGTGCTCCTACAATATTTTCGCATGAGTTGAAATGCAAAAACAAAAAACCAAAAAAAAACCGAAGAGGAACATGAAACGATAAGGGTCATACCAGTGGGTGTTCGGAGTGAAATCGCTTAAATCAGTAGGAAATCATTGTTTTATTCCACTCTTGGCCCGTTCAGTTCTAGGAAGCCTGGAGAGTAGAAATGACATTACTTTGTTGGATAAAATAATGGCAACAATGGTACAATAAACCAAATACATTTATTATGTTTTTGGCACAATAAATAAACATGCAAATACAAATGCAAAAATGTATGTGGAGGCATGGCGGACATGTGGATGTTCACAAAGGAAGAGGAAGTAAACCCAAAGAATAAACATTGGAAAGATCTTGAAGGAAATTAAATTACAAATTGACTTAATGGAAGTAGATGTATAACAATGATGCGAATGCATTTATAAAATAAATTAATTTATGAATGCTATTTTAAATCCACGAAGTAAGTGTGCATATAGAGTGAATACAGCAGTAGAATCTCAAGACTTGGAAGGTCTCGGGAGTCATTAAAAGTAGCTGTTTTAAATTGTATGTAGACAAGACCTGCTGTGCAAACGAAAACTCTAAAATAATAAACAACCAGTAAAGAAAGTCTTAAAGTCTCATGATACCCTACACCACATTGCTAATTTAGTAGAGCTCCACATAAAAATTAAAAGATTTGATGGGAGAATTTAATCATACACGCTTTGATTATAATTTAAAGGTCAAAGTACAAAATATGCCGAAGCATTTGTATCTTTTAAATTCGGACTTGTATTGCCCTTTTGGTGCACTATTAATTTGAAATCGGATAAAGATATGTATAGGAACTATATCCAAATTGGAACCGATTTCGATAAAATTTGGTAAAGATATTTCAGAGCAGTATTTGATATATTTCCCTGAATATCGTCTTTACAGAATGCATATTACGGCTGTGGGTAACAAATATAACAAATCGGATGAACAGTATATATGGGAGCTATAGCTACATCTGAACCAATCTTCACCAAATTTGACATACTAGTCTAGACTCAATTCGGTCGTAAGTGACAAATTTCATCCAATTTGGGAAAATATTAGACGTTTGGTGCACAATATAATTCGGACGAAGTTATATATGGGAGATATATCCAAATCTGAACCGATCTCGGTAAAATTTAGCAAATGTATTTCTGGGCTGTATTTGATATATTTCCCCAAATATTGTTGTTACATAGTGCATATTACGGCTGCGGAGGAAAAAAATAGCAAATCGGATGAACAATATATATGGGAGCTATAGCTATATCTGAACCGATTTCGATCAAATTTGGCACACACACACACAATAAAAGGCAAATCGGACGAATATATATATGGGAGCTATATCTATTTTTTACCGATTATCTCCAATTTCAATAGGGTTCGTCCTTGGGCCAAACAAATGATTTGTGCATCATCTGGATAGGGCCATAAATGCGAACTGTTCTTTGTTTACAAAAATACAGACGGACAGACGGACGGACGGACATGCATAAATCGACTCAGAATGTGATTCTATGCAGATCATCAAATGGAACTATGGGTATATCTCGTTTCCTTTTGCCTGTTACAAACAAATGCACAAAGGCATAATACCCTGACCACCTTGTGGTGTAGGGCATAAAAATAAAATAAAAACTATAACTCATAGGTTTCACGATACAAAAACACTCTAAAATGCTAGATTTTGCTTTCGTTATTTCAGAATAATAATTAGTAGGATTAATAAATTTCGCAAAAACTGCCAGAAATTAGAAGCTTCGGCCTATGATTTTAGAACGAGTAATTTATATAAAAGCTAGTTTCTGAATTCGAGGAGATTCTCTCGTATAGTGTAACTTTGCGGTGATGTTTTGCAAACTGAATGTTCCTGATAGTTGTGTGCATTTAATCAGTTATGTTCGTGAAGATAAATTGTAATGGTTTATATCTTCGAATTTACAATTTATTCTCACGGACGTCAAGCAGCTATGAAATTAAAAACTTTTAGGCTGCAAAGTAAACTGTTCAAAATAAAGATGTTGGCCCAGGATCAATATACATTTCAATTTCGGCTTACAGAGGAATTTTAAAACTCCACAACCATATCAATTCAATTCAATTCAAAAATGCATATTTATATACTCGTATCGATATAAATGCATGTATGTATGTACATATGTATGTAGTTATCAACAATGATCACATACATATGTGTATGCATTTCATTCCGTCATGTTTTCACTCTTTTAATAACTGGGAAAAAATCTCCAATTAAATCTTAATTTAATTTACACCGGCAACATGATGACCGTTCGCTGCGGAATGAAGACAAAAATCAGTCAAATTAAATGACACTCACTTGCAGGTCATATGCTGCGGCCGGATATAGAGCTGTTGGCTATTGTAGGTATTAAACATGATTACTTTTAATTAAAGATATATAATTTTAATCGGCTTGAGGTTTCCTCGGTTTATTCGTGCAACAGTGACGGCGAGCGAATGACAAATGATTGATTTCATTGCAACGTTCGGCTAAGGAGGGGGACGCGGGCCACGAAGTAATACGTGTTACGGCCATAATCACATTTTCACTCTGGCGATATCTACTTAATAGCTCCGTTCAAATGCAACTTTCTTCACCTCACTCACAATAGGCTTAGTAAAATAATAACAATGTCAACAGAAACAACAACAACATCAACAGCATTGAAATTTTTTGTAATTGAAATATTTAACGAAAAACAATAACAGCAAAAGCTGCAACGACCGACAATAACAACTCAATCGACAATTCTTCAACACGTAAATTGATCGACGACACCGACAACGATCCAACAACGCACAGATCAAACACTTTGCAACACATCCAACGACATACTGACGGCGAAGCGAGGCGATTCGTGTGGCCAAGAACATTTACTTGGCACAAGCTGATGCAGCGTCGCTCTATGCATTCACGAGTGCGTCGCGTCATTCATTATTTGACTCACGGCAAACTCTCTCACGTCGGCAGTCGCAGCAAAAAGTCAGAAAGTTCCTAAAAATACTCTGCATGAACTACAAAAACAAATTCGAATTGATTTGTTTGTGTTTTTTTTTTACTTTCTATCCCGTATTGTCCCAGCATTGGAAGTCACAGTATTCCAGATCCAAGATTCCATAGTGTAATGTGTGTAGATATGAGGACTATACCAATGCGAAGTGTTAAGGGAAGGTTTCACTACAATGAAGGCCATAAGCACGTTTTTTTTTTTGGTTGGAAATGTGAAGCTCTTGTTTTTTTCTTTTTTTTTTTTTTGATACAATGGCTTTACCCTTCATCGTTACCTGTAATTTTGCAACCCTATGCACAAATAAATAGCAAAGCCAGTTGTTTCATGTAACTAATTTCTTCAAAAAAGAACAAAACGAGTAACAAAGAAGTCCACTCATATTCTCGATTGAATATGGGGTAACAGGGGTAAACGTGCACCTATACTGAAAATTCTCAGCGACAGGAGTTGATATTCCACATTTCAAATCGTTGTCGAGACGTCGATATAGGGAAGTTGTGAGAACTAAAAATTTCAAGTTTAAAGACATGTTGTTGGAAAATGTGGTTAAATTAATCCAAATACACTTATCTGTTCTAACGAATCATTTGATAGTGTTGTTGGTTTTGTATACAAAATCCACCGGTCCCTTGCTTCTACTGTTTTTCTTCTCGAGAACTCTCTTCTTTGACTTTGTACACGATCGACACCCCTCCTCTCACAGTTCACAGCAATACCAAACCCGTTTGCTGTTACACACGCACACACAATTCACAAAAGAAAATATTTTATTTTCCACTCGGTTTCACTCTTAGACAAACACCTACTCTATTTCCAGCGATTTTGCTCCCACTTTAATTTTCAGTGTGAAGTGTGGAGAGTGAAGATTAAACTCCATACAAAACTCCTACTCTTTGGCGAGCATGTTTCACTACCGAGTGAATGTATTCATTCTTTTTCTGGATGTGACCTAAACCTCGTATAAATACTTCGCCAAATTTTAAGTATTTTAAAGCTAATCGTTTTCCCATGGTGGAGAGTTTTAAAAGTCTGATTTTGAGTACATTTATTTGCTACCGGTGACCCTACTAAACGCCTATAGTGCTGTCGGATATCATAAAATCGGTACCACCTGGCTTTTGTCTTTACTTAGTGGTTCCGGTTGTAATCGGCCAAAGTAATCATTTCCATATAAGAATTTTCCTATAAAGAATAAATATTCTTGATCTTGAATCTAAGACAATCTATCGATGTCTGGCCTGCAACAGGCAGATCCATTTCCAAGATGGCTCATACTGGTCCAAGTTTTTATATATCCCTCATTTAACGGTTTCTGTCACTGGTCGGAATTAATATGATTTAGCCATATTTTTATAAAACAAGTAAAAAACATTATGTTTGGCGGGCCGAACTTTTAATGGAAACATTATAACCCATTATGACCCACAAATACCAATTTTTAGACATATTCATAGGAAAATGTGCCAAAAATCACCAAAATACCGAATATCGGCAAATACCGCTATATGGGGCTATACAAAAACGTGGATCTATACACACAAAGTTTCGCCAAAGCAGCTAGAACCCATTTGACGGACGTCGTCAAATCGACTTAGAATGTTATGCTGATTATGAATATATGTACTTTATGGGATCTACGACGAATATTTAGTGATGTTACAGACGGAATGACAAAGTTAATATACTCTCCTTTCCAAGGACCTTTCCAAGGAGGAGGGTATAAAAAGGTTAAAATGTTGCTGTTGTAGTTCGTAATGGTTACAATGATCTGTTGTAAAAAGAGACTATATTTGACTTATATGTTTTCATATAACTGTGATTTTTCTCTTAATTTAGAATTCTGGATTTCAACAGTTATAAACATATTAAGTGCCACATTCAATCGACCCGGCCGAACTTCACTGAACTATTTCCATAGATATACATAGACAATAGGAAATATGACTTGGAGACTTTCTAATTTTCCAGATTCGAATCCGCTACACTGTACATAATCTTTCACGGCGACACCGACAGAAATGAGTCAATAAATTTGATAATAAAGAAAACATGATCACATCGCATTTCAGTGAGAGTTGCGTAAAAATATATTCGTCCTCCTCACCTCAAGATTCACATGAACTTAAAGCAACAACGACAATAACAACAACAACAATTGAAACGGCAAAAATGTTGCTGCGACAGCAGAGAACTCTGAAACGGAAAAACCGTGTGTATGCACATGTCTCCTCCAAGTAACGAGTCGCCAGAGATACATATCATGACACTATTGTCACACGGGTGCAAATGTACGAGGTAGTTGAATAAATGATGGCGAATCAAAAATCATTTTATTGTGGAATAGTGTCTTAGGTGGCTATGTAAACTCGGCGCATCATCGAGAAAAGTAATAAGATAGAATAATAATAATAATAATAATAATAATAATAATAATAATAATAATAATAATAATAATAATAATAATAATAATTATAATTATAATTATAATCAAAATAATAACAATAATAATAAGAAGTCTCTTATTATTTTTTATTTTTAAATTTACATATATTGTCAGAGAAATATAATAGTAAAATTAACAATGAAAATAATTCAAATAAGAAATAATTATAATAATAATGAAAATAAACTTTTGGCACCAATACAATTTTTTGGATAGGCTCCGACGTTAACCAAACTTATTAGACTTCCATCGACGGCATTTATTTCTCAATAAAAGATAGATGGTTGTTAATGATCTGGAAAATGCCCCCAAAAACACCGGGTGATATTAGTTTTAATGCGATCTTAACCAGCGATAACGCGTGTTGACTTTGGAACAGTCCCTTTTCCTCTGCTTGGCAAAGAAATGTCAAATATTTCCATATATTTTCGTGATATTTACGAGATGTTCTTTGACTTGTTGTTCGTTTCCAGGGTGAAATATGGAATTTGCCAAAGATAATGTCAAACCGATCATGATGAAATAAAAACATGTGTTATAAGCATTTGATGCATTGAACCATTTTAATGTTGTGTTTTCTTTCTGGCCCCAATCTTTCAAAGTAGTAATGGACATTTCTTACCTGGTAAAAATTTAATTCCCAACAAATATTGAACATTTATTTTCAAAAAAATGCCCTCAAATCCATTAAGAAGAAATAGAAAAAAATAAATAGAAATAGTGTTTGCATTTTTGTTCGGGATACCATAGATATGTTGTTGTAGCAAAATAGTTAGGTCTAATCCTTTTATTTATTAGTGGAGAAAGATGGTAAAGTTTTCCAAGAGGTAAGGACAAAACCAACTTACATGGTTATGCTATTTCGTTAGGTAAACAAATTCATAACAAGTAGAGGGAGATGAAAATATTTATGAGCGTGGTTGTAAGATTTGGAAGAAATGTCAAAAGAATTTTAGTTTAATTCAATTCTTTGGTTTCCCTTCTTGTCTATACATATATTCCCTTCAAAGTTATTTTAAAATAACTCTTATGACAACTCTTTTTTACCCAAGTGAGGATGAGCTTATGATCCCGATTTTCGAGATGGAGATATGTGATAGGTGTTTTTATATAATAAGTTTTATTGGGCCAAAATTATGTAACACCTCGAAATATTGGTTTCCCACATAGGAAAGTATATATGAATCTTCCTATCTCGCCGAGCTGAATCGATCTAGCTATGTATGTGCATCCGTTAATTTGCGTTAGTTTGTAATCAAGCTACAGGTCGCAATTATGGCCCGATCCTCGAAAAATTAAAAATGGAGGTGCGGTTATGGTTAGAATAAGAGCCTATTGCTTTTGGAGATGACCGCAGGTCAAAATTATAGACCAATCGACGCGGAAGTTAGCATGGAGCTAGAGCATAGAGCTGGGCAGAAGTCTTCCAATTTGGATGGTCATCGCGTAATATTTAGTGGGTGAAATAAACCATAACATTTGTTTTAAACAAATTCAAATTTTCCATTAAATAGCAAAAGTTTTTAATACCGGCGAAATCTCAAATAGGCGAGAAGGTCAATTCTGACCTTAAGGAAGGTGCCGATAGTAAATATATCGGATATATATCGCGAAATACATATATAAAATGTGTAAATACAAAGGAAAAGGATGTTAGTTAGAATGCCTTTATCTCAAAAATGGCTGGACCGATTTTGACAATTTTTGTCAATTCAGAATGCCCTCTTGGCATAAAAGAATAAAAAGTAAAAAGATGCCAATAATATAGAATTCTGGCATTTTGGATGGCCATTGGATTATACTTACCTGTAAAATTGACACAACAACTAACAACACGACGGAGTGCGTAAATATTGGGCAAATGTCCCTGGTCAAAAAGTTAAGGTTAAGGGCAGTGCTTTATCACATAACTTCAAAAACGAAATTTTTCAAAAATGGAATTAGACATAAGGGGGTTTCTTCCATATTTTTGTATTGTAGGGTATCTCATTTAAAATAATTCGTTGAGAGAATATTTACAGACAAACTGATATTCCCAAGTGTACTGAGGGTTGGTGGCTCTTTCCGAAACCATGGTATTCCCTGCCTCACCCCCTGGAAAACTTTACCATCTTTCTCCACTAATAAATAAAAGTTGTTTTTATGAAAACTACAATTATGGGATTAAGCCTATCCATTTTGCAACAACAAAAAGTGGAAATACTCATAATTTTAAAGTAATGCATAAAAGCAACCTTGACGTTTTAATTTAAACAGTTCCAATTATATTTTTTTTCAAACAGCAATTGATCTGTAAATCCTTACAGGTTACATCAGAACACCTATAGTAATTGAATTATCGACACAATTAAATAAAAAAAAACTAAAGCCACTTCATATTTGTGCTTTTTTTTTTTTTTTGGTACATGTGAATTTTGTGAATTGGACCGCAAATGAGATTAAAAATAATTACCTACAATTAAACCTATTTAAACAATGTGAACGAAGCAACCCATGGTGATTGAGTCTAATTGCGACTACAAACATTATTCCATATCTGCCACCCACCCAACTTTCTTTTGTCACACAAACTTAATTAGCATGATGGGACAGAGATACACATTATGGCCTTTTACACTGCGAAACAAAATGGAACCCGACTTCTGGGAGTGGAAAATTCTATTTTGAAGATTAAAGCCATGTCTGTACCATAGCCAGTAAGCACTTACCAAGCTGCCATCAAGAGTCAAAAAAGATTTCCAAAACAAAAACATTATTTTTAAACTCTCTACCATTCTACGGAAGGTATATTAAATTTGCCATTCCATTTGTAACTCTTCGAAATATTTGTAATAGATCCTACAAAATATATATATTCTGGGTCTGCGTAAAATTCTAAGACGATCTAGCGATGTCCATCTGTCTGTTGTAATTACGCAATCTTTTGAACAAATTGAGATAGAAAGCCAAAATTTTGCATACATGCATAGTTTACCAGTAGGCAGGTTAAGTTCGAAAAAGGGACCATATCGGTCCCATATAACGGTACCTCCCGATATTCGGTGTTTTCATGATTTTAGCGACAGTATGTATCGGAATTATTTCAAATTTCATATTGGGAGATCTTATTGTTTACTACAACCTGTGGAAAAAAATTCGTATGCAGGTCCACGTCTTCGCATAGCCGATATTCGGTATTTTCATGATTTTAGCGACATTATTTAAAAGAATTATTTTAAATTTCGTATTTGAAATTCGTAATGGATGCTTAAGCCTATGACAAAATTTTTTGTATGCAAGTCCACGTCTTCGTATAGCCCTCATGACGGTTCCTCCCAATACTCGGTATTTTTATGATTTGTGCGACATTATTCACCAAAATTGTAACAAATTTCGTATTTAAGTTCGTAATGGGTACTACAGCATATGACAAAAAAATTTCTACGTAGGTTCACGTTTTCGTATATCTCCCATATTTTTAAGATTTTAGCGACATTATTCACCGGAATTGATTCAAATATGATCATTGCTTAAAAATTTAAAAAAAAATTTATGTAGAGACTATATTAAAATTCTGAATATACATTTTAAATTCCGCTAGTTTTTTACTTGTGATTGCTACTGTAATTATTTTCAAATTTACGCACTTGTTATAAACATTTGACTTCTTACGCAAATCGGCAAACATCGCTAATGTTACGTTGAGTACAAAACTAAATTATTTCACTTGTTTTCGTTGCTAGTTCGTGTTATGTGGATGGAGAATCGCACTTCCATACAAGTTGAGCGGAAAATGTAAATTCCCCATTAAGGTGTTAAATTATTCGAAATACAATGAATGAGATCAGCGGTGGCAATGATTTTCTCAGAATGGAAAAGTAACACTCAATTAGATAGCATAATGGCAGTGTATCTAATGGAGTTTGAGATGGAGATGTTTGTGTACCCCTATTTTATTTCATATATATATTTATATAATTGCGAAATTTTAAACATTTTCATTTCAACCTTGAAACGCGTCCACACAAAGACCCCGAGGACCCATTTGCGCATTTAATGAATAAAAACAATTATATTAACCCAAATACTTTCGTTTAAGCTCAGGCATTACGTGTTAGCTATAGCGTGACAAATGGAATTTCATTTGTCCTCATTCAGAGTCAGCGAATAATGCATACAAACATAGGACAAACCGAATGCAAAATAGCATTTCTACATATGTCTGTATTACTTAAAGAAATCTAGAGGGAAGGTTCATGCCACTACTACTTTTTGGGGATAAAGCGATTGACGAAATTCCCACATTGTACAAACAATTGACAAGAATAAGGAACAAATATTATTACAACAATCCAACGCTTTTCCCGAACCAGCAGGGCTATTTCGAGTGCAGAGGGTATTATAAATTATATATCTCGTCATGTTGGCTCCAGCAGGGTCGTCCACGAGTTGATTCGACCAAGCTGGGTGTGTCTGTTCCTTACAAATAGCTGTTCATATAGATAGTAATCTCGTAACTTGTCAATAAAGTTTTGTTGTTGTGTTCGGTGGTGATCACAAATATATGTTGGGGATGAAATATACCAAGAAATAGTATGTCGTTTTATTAAGCCGTGAATATTTTCAGAATAAATAGTCTATATACCGAGGAAGCGAATAATATACTAAGAGATTTTGTTTTAAAATATGGAAATATTGCTATTTCGGACTTGTCAAAAATTCATTTTTCAAGGAGCATCAAGCGCATTTAACTTCATTTAACCCAGACAGAAAATTCTGATATTTATCTGGAAAATTGAAGGCATCGAAGTACGATAATCGCATAATTATTTTCAAATTAGTATAGTTTAAACTTAATATGTAATTGCGTTCACATCTGCGTAATTTCTGAGGAAGTTAAACTATAAGTTTTTACCGAAGCTTTTTTTTGTTATAAATAACATATTATTTTATTATATATATTATACTGCCGAACATTGCCAACGAAATACAAATCTACATAACTCTAACATATTTCTTATTTTCTGGATATCAATGTAAGGCAAAGTCAGTTTAAAAAATTAGCTATATTTTAATTTTAGCAAGTAAAAGTGGCGTACCACTGATATGAAAATAAAGTGGAGCCGTGCATATGTATAAAAATGTCAAGTTAAAATCGTTCCATGTTCGATATCAAAAATTCCATCAAAGTTTAAGTTTGTACTCAAAAAGTGGCCATTTAAGATAAACACGGTTAAACATTCATTAGAAATATATTAAATAAATACCTCTGATTTAGAAAATATAAGTCTACAATCCTTAAAAACGAAACATATTTAAATGAGCCCTTCTTTTGGCTAATTTTCTTCAGCAACAATTTTGGACACCAATAGAAGACTATGGTGTGAATTCGACCTTATTAAACAGGCTTTGAAACACAGTAAGATGACCGTCAAAAGTGATCGAAAGTTTACTATGTTTTTTGTTTTTGTAAATATATAATAACTACCGAATTTTATATCAATCGTAATAATTCTCCATCTCATAATTCCGAATTACTTCCTAAATTCGTTTTCCCCTTTTTTGGATTATTCAACTCAAAATGTAGAATCATCGCATGTAAATACATTTCATATGTTTCTGATTGGATTTATCCACTGCTTATTTCTAAGCATTGGATTCGTGCGTTTTGCGGCCTGGGCTACTTTTGTGGTTTCCACTTCTGTGGTGCAGCAATGCAACCAACATTAGGTTAAGATTATTTAGCTTGTCAATATTATTGTTGTTAATATGCTACATGTGATTGGCCTGTTCGTTCAATATTTTCTTTACAACATCCCTAATATTCACATTCTTACATTGTTTCCAGTTTTAATTTCAATAATACGAGAAATAAATATTCTAAACAATATATACGTACATACATATATGCATATTTATGTGGTACTATCATACACACATGTGCACGTAAGTATACGCAGAAACAGCAGACTTTGTTCTTTTGAACATAAGTACGGACCAATGTAATGAATGAAATAGAACCACATTACGATTATGTTCTGCCCTCAGTGAACCGACAGATCGACATCACAACACCCCCACCACCCCACCACCCATTACAATTTAGTTCCTCACGAAAGGGCCATGAAGGGATGACCTTGTAAAAGTGTTATTGTGTTCTTGTCTCTCTCTCTCTCCCACCCTCAGGTTTTTGTTTATTTTAGTCGGTTGGCTGACTGGTTGCCCAAGTCTGTTTATCTGTGAAACTAGACGAAAACCATAAACGTCGTCCACTCTGATGTTGACGTTACGCTGCCTCTCACAAAAGCTATGAAGACATAATGAAAAATAATAGCATATTTTCATAATTTTATTGTTTTATAATATTGCCGAAAAATATTTTAGAAGAGGGCCCTATGAATCGAATGAGCACAACAAATGTTGGTGATTTCTTTTATATATTCCATAAAATGAATGATTGGCTACTATTTTGTCTAATATATACAATTTATTGGATCTTAAAAAATGAACGGATAATGAACAAATATGCAAAAATTAGCTTCTCATAATACAAAATTCTATAGCCAAAAAAATATCTGTCCTATATGATTATGTAATTTTCAATACTTGAGTTGGATATAACTCCTAAACGTCATCAACATTTTTGAGGGGTCGTCGGTATCTAAATATGTATTTGCTTACATAATAAGGCCCCATACAAATTTTCAATTCGTCGCAGTCCACCACTGTGTTTGTTCTAAATCTTACAAAAGTCCACAACATGTGTTTTGATTTTCATCGGTCAGGCGCTGTATTTCCTTCCTCATCTTTTACATTTGGGCAAAGAAGATTTGTAGCTCATCGAAATCAAATTAATTAATATTTCCTTCCCATTGATCAACATAATTTTGTTTAAATGCTTAAAATTTGTGATTGGTCAACGAAGGTGTTTCCAAAAGAGTACTGAGACTAAAGCAAATGCCCTTCGCCACTTCGTGGCCAGGAAATCCCGAATTCACCCATCTTTCGGCGTATATAAAATTAAAGTGTAATAAAAACAATGACATTTTTTTAACTAGTGATCTGATGTTTTGCTTGGTAATATTCAAATTTCATTCTATGATATGCTAACGCAATGAACCCGTGAAACCAATTATTAATTGTGTAATCAAACGGCTAGTGGTGGCTCGCAAAGGGCGGATTGAAGAAGTCGCCGTTTAGTTACAATATTGGTTCTCTCGAACCGTGAAGGGTGACTTTACGCTTGGAAACAGGATAAATGGTATCCAGGACAATATTGCTAGCAAGATACCTATCTTTTAACCAGGATAGCATTGGGCCCGTCTACCGCGATCTATGTCAGGATGAACAACAAAGCTGGAAATTGAAGCTTCTTTCACCTTTCATGGATTGGGAAAATATTTAACTTAAACTTTATTGTCTCGTACTTTTTTTCTTTTTGATCCCTCACTTTCCTATCTCAAATCTTCGTCTAACCAGCCATTATTTGGTTGGGTAGATTTAAACTTTATTAAAAATGTACAAGTTCCGATACGGTCGAAAGGACTTGTAGGGATTCTAATTCTACTGAGTAGATTTAGAATCGAAGATTATTGGTGAACAAGACGGACAACAATATAAATTTGCAAAATAAAACAACACAACAAGTATTCTAACGATACTCACGTTTGTTGTCTGCAAATAAAACACTTTAAAAGTAAACTTTAAAATTCAAGTATGACACTGGCGGTCAATTTATTTTAAATTCAATTAATTTCTTATTGATCTGGCGATCGACACTTTTAATTTCTTTTTGACCTCAAGAAGAAGAGTGATTCTCTTTCGTGGTGGTGGAACCCCATCGATTAATTATTTATCGAGGTCGATGAGGTCTATTTCGATGTCATCATCCAACGGGTTGGGCAGATTCGCAACAAAAAAAAATAACTAACAAAGATCCACAAAACCAACCAAATTAGAACCACTCAGTGCCAATATCACGCCAAATCTCTAAATAACAATTAAACAAGAAGTAAGTTCGGCCGGGCCAAACTTGGAATACCCTCCACCATTTGGAACAAATTCGGAAATTTAAAAAAAAAAAGTAAAATCCGTTAAAACTTCTGTTGAAATCTTAAACATACCGAATTATATAGGGTTCTATTCAAAGACGTGGACCTACATAGAGAATTTTTTCATAAGCTATTATAATATTCAAATACGAAACTTCAAACAATTCTGATGAATACCGAATATTGGAAGGTACCGTTATATGATGTCCGTCAAGATAAATTTAATTAGCAAAGACACACACCAAGGTGATTTTTTCTCCGAGAGAGAGGGAGTAGTAAACCAGAGAAAAATTAAAGGTAAATTAAATTATATTAGTTTTCATCAAATTTCATAATTTTCCGTACAAATTTCAAATGAAATCGCTACATTGTCAATTTTCTGTTACAGGCTGTAGTTCCCGTTATGAACTGCTAGTACGAAATTTGAAACAATTCTGGTGAATAATGTTGCTGAAATCAGAAAAATACCGAATATAACGAGGTACATTTATATGGGGCTACAAATAAACGTGGACCTATATAGCTCATTTACAATACCAAAAGTCCTACAGACAAAACACACAACTGAGTAAAATATTGTCAAACAAATTCAATTCGTTAGGAAGGTAGAGTGATTTTCACAGAGGGACATCGTTAAATCGACATAAAATTTTATGCTGATTAAGAGTTGTAGTTGTAGTTTCTAAAATCTTTATTTCGAGGTGTTGTAAACGGAATGACAATCTTTATTTACCCTCCATACTGTGGTGGATGGTATAAAACTAATCGAAGCATTTCAGATGTAATTCGAGAGTTACATTTATTATTTAAACTTTTACATTTGTAAGTCGGATGATTCTATTTTGGAATTGTTATTCGAAATATCTCATTTGTGATACAAATTATTCCAATAAGTAATTCGTTGTTCTTACAAATAAAAACTAACAAATAGTAATAAATGGAATGACAGCGTGAATATGCCTCTCATTCTACAGTGTAGCGTATAAAAATAGAGAAACTGTTACACAGGTGTGAACCTGTTCCAGTTTATACGACGCACCAAACGTCATCGAATTTTTCTCAACCGTAAAATAAAAACATGTGAAATGACAATAAAAAGGTTTTGTGGTTGTTGTGTTTTTTTTTTTTTTTTTCTTTTGACAACTTCTAATTGAAAATAAAACTGTTTTGAAAACATAGGTAACGAGCCAAATCATAGAAAAATTACTCAAATAGTTTTGTCATAGCTATTTAAAACGGGTTTTTATTTCAATGTTTGTATACGGTGTGACACACGTTCCTGTAGATTAGAAAAAACTTTTCAAAATTTGTACCTTTACATACATATATATATGCTCGATCACAAAGTATGTATACATTCTTGCTAAATGAGAACCAAGTGTCTGGCAAGATGTTGAAAGAAAGGGAGCAAATAAAATGGCTTGAACTGGAAAATTCCACAATGAAGGAGCCAAACCAAACAGAGGGTCTTTACTTACAGATAGTGTATTCAAATGTTATTAAATTTGTTCCGAAAATGTAAATTAACATTCAAACGATGAATGATTTTTGGACCCGTGATACAACCATTACAAGGTAAGGCAGTTTGATTTAATTTGAAAAACACAGCTCGAACGCTAAAGTGTTTATACTCTACACCACAAGGTGGTCGGGGTATTTATGTATTTGTTTGTAACAGGCAAAAGGAAACGCGATGGACCCATAGTTCCTTTTGATTATCTGCATAGAATCACATTCTGAGTAGATTTATGCATGTCCGTACGTCTGTCCAGATGAAATTTTACATTTATTTGACCCAAGGACAAACTCTATTGAAATTGGAGATAATCGGTCAAAATTTATATATAGCTCCCATATATATCTTCGTCCGATTTGCTTTTATTGTGCTCTAACCGCATAATATCAGTTCAAATAGTATTATCACATTTTGCATATACAACCAAATTAAGCCTGGAAATAAGTATTGGAATCGGTTCAGCTATAGCTATAGCTCCCACATATATTGTTCATCCGATTTGATATTTTTGTCCTCTGCAGACATAATATACACTCTGTAACAACGATATTTGGGGAAATATATCAAATACAGCACAGAAATACTTTTCCCAAATTTTACCGAGATCGGCTCAGATTTGGATATAGATCCAATATATATCTTCGTCCGATTTGCCTTTTATTTTGCACCAAACGTGTAATATTAGCCCAAATTGGATGGAATTTGGCACTTGCGACCAAATTGAGCGTAGGAACATGTATGTCAAATAAAGCTCTACTAAATATACAAAGGGGTGTAGTGTATCATAAAGTCGGCCCCTGTACTACCTATTCCTTCGAGTACTCCCCCCGCAAAGGGTCATCATTTTTAATAATCATAACTCTAAGAGCCCAGCTATCTTCAAATGTCGCACATCCCCATATTTTTATCAACAGAAGATCTTGTATAAAAATGGGATAACTTTGTTTTTGGTATCTCCCCCGCAAAGGGGAATAATTCTTTTCAAACTTCGCACATCCACATACATCAAAAAACACAGTATCTGATTGTAAGCTGCGATATTGGGCAAATTGTCAAAATTTTGAATAATTTAACGCCCATTTTGAATTTCGCCACAACAGATGCAAGATAATACCAAAGTTCCTCAGCATAATTGTACACTTTTAATGCTGAAGATGAAGGAGGACATCCTAATAGAAACAAGTTGTTTGTAAAAGTCTGCCTTTTGAAACAAATTTAAAAAGGAAAAATAACTTATAAATTATTGGTGGATGCACATTCATGGGAGCTCTTAATCATTACTTTTATTGATATATATATTTTCAATTCCTCCCAGCGAATTTCCGATATCATAACAAGAAAGTTTGTCCTGTAAGTATAGATTGACAATTACCTAGTTTTTGTTGCACAGTGTCATTGCAAACTATTAGATGAGTACTTGGCACAGCAGTTTTGTTGTTAACGTGATCGAGCTACACAGCTAGACGCACGACGTCAGGTGAGTGTGAGAAAAACACCCAAACACGTTTTACTATGACTCGATGTGATTGAAATCAAAAGTTAAAAGTCACATTTGAATTGTGAATTTATAATTAATGGAATTCAACAAGACAATGTTCGAAATACAAAAATAAAATTCTTCGTCATAAACAAGATAGACGGCACTAAGTATCAGCGCAGAAACTTCGGATTACTGAGCAATAGTCACAATTGGGATTTCAATGTCGTGTATTGAAAATGTACAATATTGTTTTACACATCTCTGGCGTTGGCCATTAAATTGGTTTTCCCAACACACATTCCAATTCAGACTACACGGATATCAAGTTGAATGCATGTAAATACACTTTAGTAGTACCTGACAATAAAAAACCCCAAAAATTCTCCATCGTCGGACGCTCCCCACGTGACTGCGTTTTTTTATTTTAATTTTGTTTTTGCAATGAACGTACTAGTAGTTAGCACTTTTTCATTTAATTGTAACGTATGTCACAGACCCTAATTTCGCCTCGCCATTATTCTCAAGTCGTTTATCATTTTTGTTTTGTTTTCAAGTTTCATAAAAGCCGTTGGTGGCAATTTGTTAATGGAAATAAAAAACAGATTAGACGCTCATTAGACAGCGTTCTGGCTGATAACTGGCGTAGTGGAATGTTTGCGATAAGAAATATGCCAACAAAAGTGCTCTCGATAATGTCGAATAACCCCTTTTGCCATTGAAAAAGGTCTGAAAGAGTAAACAAACAAAAAAAAATGCCTATGCGAGCGGAATAAATTAAAATAAAAACTTAATGTATGTCTTTTATACTTCCACCACCCGCACCGGCATGTTCGGTTTCCCAATGTTAGATTCGGTAAATTGATCGAGTTAAAAGGGGAACCTTTAACAAAGCCTGAATCGACATCTTCTGCCTGCCCAGTCTGCCAATACGTATGTATGTGAATATGTTTCGCTATAAAGAAAGTAACCCAAACTGTCCCCTTTGCGTCCATATGTAGTACGTATGTATGTACATGCTCTCATAAACACACAAATGTACCTATGCTGATTCGATGGTATCAATTTTAAGTCAAACTTACCGATTAACATTTTGTATCAGACGCTTGTTATCCAATGCCTTTGGTGATGGCGATGACGAGCTGTTAATTGCTCCACCTCCTCGTACTCCACGCACCTCGGGTGATTGGGATTTTGATATTTTGCTAATGCTAGACGTATTATTGCGATTCAAATTATTGGTTGGAGATCGGCGTACAGTTGGCGAAATACTCGTCGACGAACCGGAACCGTTTCCGGCATTTTGGCCGCGACTACCGTCACCACCCACCACCGATATTCGGGTCGACACTTTGGATTTCACATCACTGTAATTCTTTCTAACGTGAGCTTTGTTGTTGGCGATTTGATTCATAACGGCATCCCATTTGTTGGGCGAGTGATGATATTTACGCACTGCGGGCGGCGAGTTGTGTTTGGCGGCCCCACTGCCGCCACTGTTGGGCGACTGCTTAAAAGATTTGGCACTTTTTGGTGTCGCGGTTGTTGTTATTGTTGCTTTCGAGCGCGGAGTGTACTTGCCCGGCGAGCATTGATTTGCGGTTTTCGTTTGTTTTTTGCCAACATTAGGGGAGGAGTTGACGGAGCGGTTGGACGCATTCGAGTGCGTCGTAGTTGCACATGAAAACGATCGATCCGAGTCTGTTATGGACTGAGCACTTGACTGACAATTCACGAATGCCGGCGATGTTGTTGTGTGTTCCGCACTGCAGAGCGACGTTAACGACGAGTGTTGTTTGCGCGGCGAAGTTATGTTCTGAACTGCCGTCAAGTGCTTGTGGGTCGGTGGTTGCTCACACCACGAAGTTGTGGATGTTGTGGAGCTTTTCATGAGTTTAACCGGCATGTGTTTGCAATTGTTCTCGTCGCCGTCGAAAGCTTCGTCGAGAGAGGAGAAACTTTTGAATTCCACAGCACCGTTGGCCCCAACTATGCCACTACCACCACCGCCGCCATCCACACTGCAGTACGATGTGCGATTGGAGAGTGTTGCGGCCGAGAGGCGATCAGTGCTCATGCTGCTTTGGATGGTGGAAGATGTTTGACTGCTACTCAGATGACCTTGACCATGAGAATGGACTGAGGTGGTTGATGTGCTGGTAGTTATTTTGTCGCTGCCTCCATGCAGCTGCTGCTGTTGTTGCAATCTTTTGGAAGATTCGCGGTTGCTCCGGACTGTTTCCGTGGAATCGGCGTCGCATTCCAGATCGGGTGAAAGATCTTGTGTTTCGTCGTGGGTACTTTGGCGCCTGATATGGGCTAGGTCTTCGTCGCCACGATTTTCAACGTCGGTAAAAATGCCCGACGACTCCATGCATGAGTCCTCCATTTGAGGATCTTCCGAAATGAAGACGGACGCGGAGGGCTGTAGCATGGGCCCGTAAAGTTGGCCATCAATAACTTGGGCCCGACGATCACCACGATGGAAAATATCGTCTGCATCAGATTCGGTGAAGAAGTCGGAATCTGTCATGGGATCTTGTCGCCGCACTGGCACTTGGCCGTGGCCTTGCTGTTGGTTAAAGCTGGGCTGGCGAGATACTCCCTTCCGCAAGGGACCATTGGAAGGCGAATGATCACAAGCACCCCTTGATGCAGGTCGTGACATTTCACCGTCTCCCTGATAGCCCGTGTCCAGACTCGTTACGCTTGTGACACTCGTAATGAAGCTGGTGGAAATTTTGGAAACTGTTGATTTGGTAATGGACTCGCTCTTAGACGGCTCGGTTTCCGAAAGCAAGGACAAGGATTCCGTGCATTGATTTTGTGAGGGATTTGACTCCTCGGCCGAAAGTGGCTGCTGCTGCTGCTGTTGTTGCAGCTGGTATTGGTGTTGCTGATGTTGCAGCACCATTTCATTGATGTCAGTCTTTACCTCAACTGGGTCCAGCGGCAGTTCTTCAGGCGACGGCGTTTGGTCGATGCGCATCTGATGCATGGCCAACTTGTGGCTGAAACTATTCGAAACATTAAGCATCAGAGGAATGTCTAAATTATTGTTGGTGTTGTTGGTGGCAGTCGAATCGAGAAATTCTTTCATTTGATCGGGTGTGAGTATTCCCAGACTTTCGTCCATGTCAAATGAGTTCTGTTTCTTAAGTAATTGTTGCGAGGATATCGAAGTGCTTAGATTATTGGCGGTGTTATTACTTGGATGCGACAGAGCGGTGGACGAGAGCGAAACATCTACTAGCTCTATGGAACAGTCCAGAGTGGATTCCGTGAGGTCCAGCCCAAACGAGAAACGACCTTTTTGGTTGCCAATGGGATTGTTAACGTCTTGCAAAGACGTTGCCGACGGCTGGTTTTTAGTCTGCTGAAAGAATTCTTCAGTTTTTCCAGCCACAGCTATCATTGTACTGTCCACATCCATGGGTTCTTCGGGACTTTCCTCGTCTGGGGTTCGCGTAGGCAGTACTAAATCACTTTGGGCCTGCTTCAGCTTCAGAGGCGACAGCAGTTGGTGGGGTATGGGTGTTAGTTGATATAGTGGGTTAATAATTTTTTTACCGTTGCGATCAGGGGTTGTGGTGCAAGATGATGACACGTGGGTCATATAAAGTAATTGAGAGGTGTTCTTGTTATTCACAACATTTGGGGTGTCCATGTAGTCTTTGGTCAAGTTGAGCAATTGCATGTGTTTTGCTGGCGTAGTCATATTCTGTGTCAAGTCCAATAAGCGTTCTGTGTTCATTGTTGAGTTCAGTGGTAATTTCATGGTGGCCTTATCGGGCGCCAGCGCCTTTAATGTGTCATCTAAATTATTATTGGTCAATTCCAAAAGATCCCCGTTATTCAATTTGGCCAATAAGTTGGCTTTGACATCCATGTCGACGGCTTCTTCAAATCCGGATGGTATGGAAACGTCATCGAGAAGTAATAGGTTTTCTGTAGATCCTGGATTGGAGTATGTGGCATTAGAAGCGGGTGTGCGAGACCCAGTCTCGTCCATATTCTTGAGAGCACCCTCTATAGGTTGATTGGTAATTACATCAATCTGCTCGTGGTCTTCCAACGTTATGGTTTTGTTCTTGGAATTGGAGTCGTTATTGGGAGATGTCATTGCCTCATTTTTACCGTGATCAATTACATGTTCTGAATTTGTCGGTACTTGGTTCAAATCTTCAATGCTATGGGTTCTATTTAGCGTTCGTGTTGCATTAGGCTTCGACAACACCTGTGTAGCATCGTCCACCTTGTCATTGTTTCTATCGGTCGAATGTCTTGTCAGTTCCAAGTTGATTGTTTGGCCGAAACCAGCGTTTGACATACGGGTGCTGCTTCTTGGAGATTCAATATCCATAGTATGACCGAAACCCATTGTGGATAATCGCGTGCTTTCAAAGTTATGCTTCCGTTGCACTTGACCCGATGGTAGAGGTGCACTGAATGTGCAGTCGAAAGTTTCGGTTACGTGCAACCCGTGATTGTTTGTCGAACTTATAAGGGGAGTGCTCTCGAATATAGCCCTTCGACCATCTCCACCAATGACCGGCATCGGTGTTGCATCCGGACTATCTGTGCGTACAAATGTGTCCGAGCGTGTAAGAGGCTTGGGAGTGTTTTCAATAGTCATAGTTTCATTTTGAATGGTTTTTGGCCCGGTCTTGTTCTCTTTTCGCAGTGGCGTTTGTGCAGCTTCCGACGGTTTTGTGAAGAATTTTTTCAAAACTGTCGACGTTTTCTTGCTGACCAAATTCATTGTTGAATTTATTGAATTTATCCGATCGCCCGAAGATGATTTCTTTAGAGCTAACGATGGCGTTGTTGGTGGCCGGAGGCCGCTAAAGGACATGGGCCGAGTTTTGGTAAACGTTGAGGGGGCTCTCAGTTGTGAGGGTCGCAGCAAAGGCATAACGGATGGTGGTCGAATTAGTCCAGGCAGCGGAATACGGGATACGCCTGGCATTGGTAATCGCGATTGTGTTGGTTCCTAGAATGAAAATAAATAGACAGTAGGTTTCAATCGTCGGTCATAGTAACCAGCAACAACAAAATCATGAAATTGGAATGAGAATAACTACAAAACCCTGAGATATAACATTTTTTAAAAGAGTATTTCAAAAAATACAATTTCGAAAAAAAGAAAAACATTAAAGATTACCGTTTAAAATTTGAATTAAAATTACTATTACACAAAAAGTGATATAACTACATGAGCAATTGTTTGCAAGGAGGTCACCAGAAGTGGGATTCTATAACTCTTTTTGCCGTAACCGACCAAAACAGGTAAGTGTCAAACGCAAAAAGTGAATGTGAAAAGTGATTTATGTCAATCTAAAAAAATTCTAACCCAAACATACCACCCACTGAGTGTACGTCTTGAAAAAAGTACTAATAATGTACGCACAATTCGATACGAAAGCCAAGCGTTATTTTATGTGGGTAATCGTATGTATAAATCTACTAGAAAATCATCGCCGTAACTACAAAACTAATACAGTATTTTCGATTTGCCTGGATTATGCATACCTGTTATTGCATTTTAGTGCACATTCTATAGCTGCACTGGACGGCTTTGATGGATATGAAATGTGTTTTTTTTTTTTGTATTTTTTCTAAACCCGCGAATGAGTCATAGAAATATATAAGAAGTTTAACATAGAAGACTTATTTATAATATTTTAATTTGTTTCTACGAAACTAATAACTTATCTGACAAACCTTCATCTGCTTCTGATCTCTTAAACTTATCTGCAACTTTTTTGCTTCTTTTTAACGTAAGGAAGCGATATTTGTTACGGTTTTTTGATTAAAATTGCCATTGTGAACAAAGACGCGATGCTATTGAAGACGTACATACCCAAATACATGCATTATTTACTACTTATGTATGTTTGTTTTACTAAGTTTTTCCGTACAAAAGTCGAAGCCGTACACAGCCATTTGCTGTGATTAACCTTGGATTTTTCCAGCATCAATGTGTACGTGGTGATTCTACAGCATCATTGAAGGCGAATCAGTGAAACAATTCGTTACAAAAGTACCATCGACAGGATGTTCTTTATAGATGCCATTGCATAGATTGTTTTAGTATGTCAGCAAATATTTGCGTAAGAAGGAATACTACATTTTTGTGAACTGCACCAAAATTAACTTTTTTTGCAATTGTAATCTACATGAAATTCCTAATTACTTAGCCTGCATCTCTGAAGGAAAGATAATGGTTCGACTTGTCTCGCCATTGGTTTAAAAAATGTTTTTTTTTTTTTTTAATTTCACTCACCGAACCTACAATTGTATATACGAACTACATATTTATATATCTATCTATACATATTATCATTTTCTCCGGCTCATTATACATGCATTGCCCCTAATGACGAATACTTTTCTCAGGCAGTGTGATGTAATACATTTGCAGGCGAAAAAACTCAGCCGCATTGGCTCACAGCGGACGATGGGAGAGGGACGACTTACCTTAGCCATCTTTGGATATTTTTCGTGTTCTTAGAGGTCAGTCGGGAGTACCAGAAAGTAGTCCATCACACAAATTGATTGAATTCGCAATTTAATAAAAACAGCTGTTCTTAATGTACCAACAAAACTGACGACAATAGGGACATGAAATGTGCCATTGGGGTAAATATTTCTCATACGAAAACTTTAATGTCTTTCTCCTTTCCGTGGGTTTACGACAAATTCCGATAGTTTTGGTCGTCACACAAATGGTTGTCCTCCGTGTAGAAGGCAAGTGGTGCAAGAATCATTCTTACTACAATTTTTTTGCTCACTTTGATTCTATTTTATTTCACCTTTATTACGAACTAACTGTTTTGCGGAATAATGACGAATACACGACGAACAACGAACATTCATAACTTTTTGTTTTTTATTATTTATTTTTCGTTTCTCTAACACTCAACACAATGCACAAACATACGAAAATAACACACACGCACAGAGTTATCCACAGACTCTCTTAACACTATCATTGGTCGGTTTTGATGGCAGAGCCCCAACGCTCCACTGTATGCTGGAGCACAGCCAGAGAAAATCAGCGATATCCCGACTCAGGCAAAAGCACCGAAAAGGAATTGCCAAAAGAATTTTTATTGATTTTTTTATTTGATTTGTTGTAGGAACACATGCACAACTTCTAGTGAACTCTCAAGGAGACCGACTTTCGTAATATTCTAATTAGAAATGCATTTTCCGTAATTTTTTAACAAATCGATAATTTCTTTTCAAATGCTAAAATAATAATGCGGGGTTCGCGACACTTTCTGCTATACAAATTGTGTTCAAGCTGCTGCCAAGAAAGGTGTTCTCCCGTTTTCTATGGAATTCCTTTGCACTATACACAATGTTTGTTCTACTTTTGAACATCCCACAGCCGTAGAAACGTCAAAAGCAATCTCCGATGCAATGTTTACCGTTCGCGTCTCAACTTCAACTGAGAATGAGAAGAAATGACTGTTATGACCAGAAGCAGCCAAAGAAGAATAATAACAAATATGTCTGTCTGTTAAAGTTTAACAACAACAAGTGAGCACGGAAGAGAATAACGGTACATTTATTGGGGCATGCGCCTTCAACATAGGGGGACGTAGGTGTTAGTTATGGAAAAGAAAATATTCAATTATGAAGGATTGACACAGTAGTTAGTCAGTCGCTTGAAAGTTTGAGATTATGAGATTCAGTCACATAAAATAATTTAGATTGGGTACAAACCAGTATTCCTAGTCGTTGCTGTATTTTTTTAATAAAATAATTCAAATTGTTAATAATTAAATATGAAGATGTACTATGTACTTTAAGGACACTGTCAGTCAGCGATCTTGTTGTAAAATTAGGTTGAGAAAAGAGAAATTCTTCCATTGAAATTCAGACTTTTGTCGGCGAGGATCTTTCCAAAAAAATGGCTACATTTATTAAATACATACAAAATACGCATGTTCGCAAATTGCAGCCTCCTCTCTCAATTCGTTCGTTGGTATCATGATTACAACAGACAATTAGGCATTGCTAAATCGACTTCGAATTTTACGCTGATAAGGAATCTATATACTTTGCAGAGCCTACGTGATTATTTCAAAAAGTTACAGATGGAATAACAACGGGAAGTGCCGTCTAAAGTTTGGTGTAGGGGATAAAAGTGTATTTTAAAACCTAAAGTGTGACTGACCTGCCGCTAAGAGGATAATAGAGGTCAACTTTGCATTCACAAAGGTGAAATTTCAAAGACGAGAATATCAGTTAAGAGATGTCTACTAAAGCACTAACACATACACACATATATATCTCACATATATCCCAATACTATTCTTATTTAGAAATTATAATTGGTAATATTTTTAATACATTCCCAATTTGCCATATACTCCCTATATGTTGAAGGTTTTGGGCACATTTTGTTGAGTTACTGAACACGTATTGCTGGAATAAAAACGTAAAATAAAATAAAACGAGTGATTTGAATGTGAATCAATTTTTTAAATTACTCCAATGCACGAATCCAAAACATGTAATTGATGTTTAAAATGGAAAATATAAGAATCATACCTTACAATTGTAAAAATCACAAATTATTTCATGCAAAGCCTATGAAGTAGGGATACACTAACATCTTGGCCATTAAACATTTTGCTCGGTATGGTTTTCACTTTGTTAAACTTTTACAAAATGATACTGCCATTCGAAGGCTTAAAGTCACAAGATAAACCCGCTGCATACGTTCACTGGTATACTTGGCAAAAGAACCCTTATAAACAAAAAAATATTGAGGAAGTAACTTAGAAATCAGGCATAGGGATCATCGCGGATGATAGTGGTATTTTTGCAAAGAAAGTTACGTCCTTTGGTGAGAAAAGATTAATATTTGCCCTTAAGGGAAATCTACATAATATCGTTACCAATCAGAAAACCACATTACGATGAAAGGTATAAAAGTAAAAGCAAGGGAAATAAGACCTTATACAAATATTACATTGTTGTTTGTAGTAATAGAATTCTTTCTATACCCTCCCCTATCCATTGTGTGGAGGATATACTAAGTTTGTCACTGAATTTCCACGTTTTGGTATAGCCTCCCTAAATTGTGATACCTGATACTCGGTATTTTGACGATTTTAGACACAGTTTCCAGGGAAGAAGCTTCAAATTCGGTATTTGGAGTTCACAATCCCATATAACGGTACATCCAAATATTCAGTATTTTCTCGATTTTAGCCACATTTTCTAACGGAATCCCCTTACATTTTTAGCCACATTTTCGTATTGACAGGAGTGACGCATACCTCCGAATACTAGAATTTCGGCATTTGCAGTCGTAATTTTTTAAGTTATTTTCCAAATAGATATTTTTACTATTTCTTAAACTCATTACTTAAAACTTTCTTTTCTTGGCTCTCCAGCAATTAAATATTATCGAAACAACGCACAAAGAAATAGAACAACGCACAAAGAAGTAGAACAACAATTCTAGATTTGACAATATTTTTATAATTAGTATGAGAGAATATTCTAAGTTCATAAGGTAGCAGATTTCAAACGCGTGCAGCCCAAACATCCTAGCTATAATCAGCTGAGAAAAATTGTTACTAAATGCCGGAGCTTTTCTCAATTGTACTATGTATTAGATCTATTACGCTTACAAAAAAATACTTAAAAATATGTATTGTAAAAGTTAAGGGGCGGTTCCGGTTCAAGTACAGCTCGCGGATATCGGGAGAACAATAGATTTCAAGATACCCAAGTACAATGAACGTGCAAAAACAATAGATTTCAATATACCGAAGTACAATGAACGTGCAAAAACTCAACAATATACCTTGTATCATGAGTGTACGAAGAAAGAAGTGGGAGGAACTTTAACTACTCCAACAATTCTTTTGTATTTTGACGTTTTCAGACACTCGACCGTCATGGCTGCGACCAATTCAGTTCTTCAACTCATTTACTCATTGAGATCGTCCACGATTTCTAGCTTTGTCACTCTCACCTTGAAAGGGTTCGATTTTGTAGAACTAATTTGTATCATTGGTTCTTTCTTTATTTTCTATTTTTCCTATTTTCCAAATTTAATAACATATCAAGAAGTAAGAAAATTTACAAGTTCCAACCAGCCAGCCTACGACAAGCGATGCCATTTAGCCGTGGCAGGGAATTTTCTTCATCCCATCTAACGAATTGGTACCCATGGTTCCAATACTTCTCCAAACTTCTTCCTCTCTGAAAATAAAGCATGACTCAATAAAATTATGGAAACAACAGCTTAGCACATGGGAGGTTGCAACTTACGTATGGGTGGGAAGTCCTCAGGATGCAATTCAACGTAGTGTCTTAATACAGCATCACGGGTTGCTAAATCTTCAGTGCGCTTCTTATCAAGATATGTACCGCCAATTCCACCGAGGACGGCAAATCCAACATGATTCTGCAGACCTGGAAATAAACCAACCCACCGAATGTAGTGGATCCACATATTTTGTCCAAATTCTTCATTCACATCTGTTACGTCACTTTGAAACTAACCGGAAAATACAGGTCTACGCAAACCCCAATTTAACATGCATGCTAAACCAAAACCGGCCACTGTGCAAGCCAATGGATTGAATATGGAGCCAAGGAACGTTGGCTTACGGTCCCCCTTATTGGTAAGCAATTCCAACGGGTCAATCACGGCTGAGGACATCTTGTTAGAATTCACAAACAAAACCTCACTACCACGGCCACTAATCGAAATAACCCAGTCTCGACTAGGGATATATAGTTCTGTTAAAATTTCGATAAATCGACAATTATCGATAAATGTAATCAATAAAATTTGTTGTCGTGTATTTACACAGTGGTATATTTACTGCGTGTAGAAAAAAGGCAATACCGTCTGAATTTTACTTGACTCGTTCCTTTTTGAAATGACAAATAGTAAAGAGCGGTACAATAATGTCAATTTAATGTGGAAACATGTATACAGTTTTCTTATGTGTATGTATTGTTTTTAATAAAAAAAGTCCATGGCGTTCTATTCATTTTTACTATTTTTCTCTTAAATTAAGATATTGTGAGAAAATTGCTAAATAAACAGAACAAATAGTCGCATTTGTTTTCAATTAAATTTGAAGATACCAGACCTTGGCCTCAGGGTTGTGTTTTTAAAATTAAATCAATCTGACATGGCTTGTAGGCATTGTATAGGTAAAGTGACGTCAGTTTCGAGTAAAAAATAGCAAAAGTTCAAGATTATTGCACGCAAATAAAATAGCTGCTTTTTTCCAGCACTTTTTTTTAATAGTCTTTGTCCTAAACGGGATGTTAAACTGATAAGAAAAATGTTCATTTTGTGGTATTTATATATTTGTTGACTTCGGTGAAGCAAAGCAATTAATGTTAAATTTCCCTTTTTAATTATTATATTATTTTTCATAATACCCAGTTTTCTTACTATTGGGTAAATGGCAGGAGAAACCTTCTTCCCCCTGAACGAAAATGACAGACATCAACATCAATGCTCAACATTTTATTTTAAGATTTGTTTATTGTAAAGAAGCATAAAAAGCAAATATTGATCGGTAGATTATCCATAAGACACTTGTATTGTTTTTAAAAGCAAAAATTAAAAAAATGTTAAGTTCTATTGGTGTATATCTTGTACAAGTTTGATTAAGGCAATGTTTCATATCTAGTTTTCTAGGTATTAAACTAGAGCCATATAGCAAAATCTGAATTTATATATTTGATGTGGTATATGTAGGACTAATTTTACATCATTATATCTGTCCTTTGCATTTTTTTTGCAAAAATATTGTGTATAGCAAAATAAAAACATTTAGGCACATTAAGTTTGTATCATAACTCAAGTTCGAGGCATTATTAAAATGTATATTTTAGTAACCTACACCCATTGTCAGAACCAAAAAAAAAGAAATAAAAGGTTACTTATAAATATGACCTTACAAAGTTTACATTCATATTCTTGCATTTAATGTTTGAAATAAACCAAACAAAAAATAAAATTTTCTTTGTTTATTTTTGATAAATGTAGTAAAGTTTTAAAACATAAAATCAGACCAATTAAAATGTAAAGTTTAAAACTAAGGAAGATCATTATAATGTTTGCACGCTCAATCATCATTTGAGTTGTATGGTAATATGGGTACGATAACGAAATTAACAAGCAAGAATAACCAACATTTCTGCCACTAATTTCAAGCTTGACAATAAAAATGTAATAATCGTACTACAAGAAACAATAAAAACTCGAAACAATGAAGTATTTGCAATCGACAATTTGTCAATGTACACTCCATTGCAATAGAAAGGAAATAATAAAAATAACTAAGATTCTATAAAAGGCACATGAGAGTCGTAAAATAAAAGATACGTGTATAAGTATATAAATCATAGGCTGAACATGTTTTGCAAACATAGTCGGTACAAGTCATGAAGTCGGTATATTGTCCAGATTAAAAGCATATACTACTGAGTGTGAAATACTAGCAGTACTTTTGACACGTATCCTACGTCGGAGATAAATCCGTGTAAACAGTGTTTAGAAAATCACAAATAAGGCTGGTCTCACAACTCTGTTCAAAATTTACAATCGGCCGTCCGTCTGTCTACAGATGATACAATTGGAAAGTAGAATTTCTCAAATTAGTAAGGTTGATGGTCTTTTCTGTTACTTTTCTTAACTTTAAGTGGTTGGTGTGTCTCAATTTGAACTTATTTCTTCATTCGTTTGTTTCTTCTTAAAACTTACTCTAACTCTATTAACTTATATTTAGTGAAACGAAATCTGTAGCTAACGGCATTTTATGACACCGAACTTATAGCATTGTGAGGTGAACCCATTTGTGTTAGGACCTTATCCAGCCACTGCAGCGGTCCATGTAAATGTATTTCGATCCAGCATGGTGTGGATGTTACGTCTTGTCTATGATATTCAGCACCCCAACCTTTAACAAAACTCATTCGTATAGTACACATTTTCGTTAGCTCATAGACAGCCTCAAAGCCGTTGTTGACCGATTGAGATAAAAGTTGAGCAAATTCTTGATTGTTGAAAATTTTCAATGAACAACCAGGTGGTATTTTACAAACGGTGCTAGGATGGAAGCCATGGTGATAATTGCAATTACGTGATTGCACGAAGATTGCCGAATCCGAAAGACACTCAGCATAAACTTCCCCCGTAACATAGTAGAGGTGAACACCTTTTCCTGCAATTGTAAAGAAACTTGTGTAAGTTTAATACTTTTATTTTTGCTCCCAGGCATGATACCCACCTATATGACGTCGTGTATTCTCAATTGTACTGTTACGATTAACATTGCTCAATTGACCCAAACAACAACGATCCGAATTATTTGAAGGATTTGTAAAGCCGTCAACAATCACCGAATTATTGTTGCAGTGAAATACTTCCCCAACGCGACAGTTCAATTCGTAATAAGCGATCGAAGCCCAAAACGCTGGCTCTTGGTAGCTAACTTGAGCAACGTCATTCATGGGAGCATCAAGCATTTGCGTGCCATCGTTTGGATTGTTGGAATTCCCATCCTCCGACGGGCTATAGGCTGGCGGCGGTGTCTCGGCCATGCTACCGTAGGGCGAGTTGGGATTGGAACTTACAGAACTAGGGCTGCCCACGGAGGTCATAGGCGGACTGTTGGGACTTAGATGATTATTGAAGCCCGCCGTTGAGTAGCTAACATTGTGAGGCATGGTCGACTCTCCCATCTGATTGAATTGCAGCATTGAATGTCCCGGAGCAAATTCAGAGTGCCGTGGAACTAACACAGGTGGCAATACTGGGCTCTCCACCCGCTTATAATGATAAGGGTTTATACATACTTCTTTTTGTTTTGCAGAGAATGGATATTGACAAATTTCCAACGGCTTGAGTTCGTGATGTGATTGCAAATCCGGCCAGCGCCAAACCCGACAATATATAACATGCGGCAAGCCCTTACGATGCGATACCTGATAACAAAAACTCGATTATATTAATAAATACTTTTTAACATTTCCTCAGAACGTACCTGCAGACGTCCGTCCAAAGATCTTGGTATAGTCACGCACTTAGATGGCTGCCCTGGACAAGATAGAGCTCTTTCTAATTCCTCTATGGCTCCCGGACGCTTTTTTAGTTTTTTAACCAAACTGTCTACAGCCTTTTCGGCCCATTTTTCTTCTTCGTCTCCTTGTTTCCAACCTAACAATTTTTTCACTGCCGGCGAAGTAAACGTGAATAATGCTCCAATTTTGGACATTGCACTGCTGGAAGTAGATTCAACATCGTCGGTATCCATCCTGGATAATGTGCTGTTTATCCGAAAATCTTTATAGTTTGCTGAAGTTGAATAATCTGAAAAGAAGGAGAGACATGTTTATGGCATTAAATAATAGACCTCTAGCTAATTAATAATTCCCTGATACCTCACTAGGATTAATAAATTTCATTTTTAAATACACGTTTCAAAACATAAAAATTCACATTATGGCAAGATCAAAAGAGTTTGACACATTGAGTCATTTACAGAGATACGGGGGAGCCGTTTAATAAGGACTACATGTACGCGAGGACCCATATAGACAATTTCTTCTCCTATATAATAGAATATGCATCCATATCGAGTTTATTTAAGGCCTACTGGCAAACTACGTGTTACCCTACTACCTAAATTCGTTTCTAGGAGTTGAATCTATCTTTATGACGACCTACTGAAAGTTCATACTATGGTGGTGGTTTATAAAATAATATGTGAAGATATTCATAATAATTTTACCATTTAATAATAAATTCCTCTAAACTTAAAAAGCTACATAATATTAAAAATAAAATAAAAAATAGATATTAAATGAACAAGTTAAACATATCAGTCGGTTTTGTCCACAGATGGATACCCTCAGCCAATGTTAGATAATTTAAATAGAGTTTGTTATGATAAATCAAATTGTAGACCCTCTATGGAGTAGGTTACAAAGGCATGAGTCAATATTGCTCATTTCGTATCGGACCCAAATAAATATGATATAAATATTGCGACGTGCCATGTTTGGACTATATTGGTTACTTTCTTCACTTTATATGAGATATGTGATAATTTTTAGTAAATGTTAAAAGGAGTGGACCAATATATTCCACCTTTATACCAGACCTTGGGTTAATAAAAATATTGTATGTGTGTAATTCGAAGACAATCGGACTCTTACCTCACATTTTATTCAAAATTGTTGACCCTTTGGGGCAGGGCATTTTCCCACCTGACCTAGCACTGATGTAAATATTACGATTTGCAAAGTTGAAGCAAAATCGTTTATCTTCCTGTGCCGTAAAATATTTTCTGTACCTTGATCTAATATTTGATACTCCCTTCGAGAGTTATCGTGCACACCAGCCAGCAGACAGACAGACGGACGGACGGACATCGCTGGATCGACTTTGAATGTCCTGAAATGGATTTGGTGCAAAGAGACCTAGGGTCACTTGATGGGGCACGTTTTAGCCGTATCAAATGATATATACACTCTGTAGCCATATGTCTGACGGTATAATGACAGCTACACTTTAGATTTTATTTTTTTTTTTCTAATACCTTTTATATTTCTAAACATATACTAGATTTGTCTTTGTTACTTGTCTTTTTTATAATTTTCATTTAATTTACATTTCGCTATGAGAAAGGCATTATCATAATCGAATATATTTTCTTTGTACAGAAATATATAAAAACATATATGCCGAAATTATGTTATGAAATTTTCTCGGATAATATAAAATTCAGGCGCATAAAAACACTTTTGTCTAGATTCAATTCTCAGTTTAAAATGCTGGTGAGCATGCGTACATTATTAAATTAATCAATCATAAAACCCCTTGTTGTCGGTTGGTCATTGGTGGTTGAAGAGGCGATGATTGCGTGATAAATAAAAAACGACTATATGCATATAAATAAATACAACAAATCTTACAATTTGAAGCACTTCCGCTCATGCTTCACACAGAACAAAACGAATGTAAGTGCGGTTGTGTATTCATATTTACACACTCGCTCGCGACTCGCTTAAACAGAAAGTGGCTACTGTGTTCATGTTGCTAGTATTACAACTACTCACGATTCGGGAAAAAATTCAGAAGTGATTATTTATGATCCTCTCAATCTTTTATTTTCCTGCAGAACAAACTCACTTCCAAAATTAAAATTAATAAGAGAATATTTTATCTATATTAATGCACACAATTTAGAAAATTGATAAAATAATTGCATATATGCTAAGTTCACATGGCACTTGATTCGCTCTCTATACGTTGTTTGACCATTTATTATGTCTTATAATGTCTTCTTAATTCCCCAAATAACATTTGTTGAGCGAACAAAGATTTTTGTTCCATTTAAATCACTTACAGAACTAAAATGAAAAAATAAATTATGACTTTTAAAAATTCAAAAAAGAAAAAATTTTTATGAAATTTTCATGAAGCCTGAGAATTATTTTTCATTTATTTCATTTATTTATTTACATGAATGAGAAATATAATGTTGAATGGCGTATGGCCAAAATTTGCGCAATAATGGTACGAAAAAGACCCATTGTCATCCCATATTTGTTTTCCGCGTGAATAGAATTCCCAAGTATTTTAACTATAGAAACTATAGGTTATACCTATTGTAAATGATATCTGAAGCAAATTCAGTGATTCTATATTGTGGTATGAAGAACAGACTTTTCATGACTTCATATGGAGGGCCTCAGGAAAGCACAGAAAGTACTACTAATTTATTATGAATTGCTGTTTTATATGCGAATTCCATTTTATTTGAGAATTATTACTCGTTTGGTGCTTACCAAAAGTAAAATTGGTTGGGGATGTACAGGGTGAGATGAAAAAACTGCAACCAACTAAGCCACTCGTCCAACAGCTGTTAAAATTATTCCAGTGACAGCTCATTACATTGTTTACAAGCGTACAAAACCATTTTGCTGAGAATTTTCCATAAAAAAAGTTATTCGTAATGGAATATCAATATCACGCAATATCAATCAATCAATATCAAATATCACGCTTGGATAGTGTGATTTCTTTATATTTGGCTGGAAAACCACAAGTGGATATCGTTAGAGCACTGAAGCATTTAAATGTGAATAAATCGTTTGTGTCGCGTACCATCACTCGTTACCGTGATACTGGTAGCGTAGCCCGACGTCAAGGATGTGGACGGAAGAAAACAGCAACATCAGCAGAAATAGTTTGAAAAGTGACCTAATAATGGCTCGTGAGCTGAACATATCGCAATATTCCATTCGGCAAATATTGAAAATGAGCTCGGTGTAAAGCCATTGAAACTTCAAAAAGTGCTAGAACTTACACCGCAACAGCCGAATTTGGTTTCCTCCGATGAGAAAACATTCATTGTCTAGCAGTTTGTAAACAAACAAAATGATTGTGTTTACTTGCCAAAGAGGTTAGCTGAAAATGTACACCTACGGTTGGCCACCAAAACTCAAGCGCCGGCAATGGCGATGGTGTGGGCTGCCATAACAGCCGATGGTCGCTCATCGAAATAAATGCCGAATATTATGGAGGGTGTATTAAAGCCTTGGACACGCAAACATTGTGGCCACAGACCTTGGACATTAAGGACTCGCACTCAGCACGCGCCACGCAAGAATGGTTACAAAATGAGGTTCCTCGCTTCATTTCCAGAGCACTACGGCCACCAAAATCTCCGGATACCAATTCGTTGGACTATTGTGTCTGAAGTATTTTGGAAAGCAAGGTTGGCACTAAAAAATACCAAAGTGTCGATCACTTCAAGCAAGCGCTTCGCCGCTACCGCAGAGCAACATTCGGGCATCGTGTTACGGTTTCATTGGCCGTTTGAAGGACATAATTTGTGCCAAAGGTGACCAATTCGAACAAATCCAAACTTATTCTAAAATTTGATGCTATTTCCGACATTTTGTGTTTTCATTCAATAAAATTAAAAAAATGTAAAAAATATGGCGCTTGACTTTGTTGCAGTTTTTTATCTCATCCTGTTTATGGAAGCCAAACAAATGAAATTTGCAAAAATTTCATCGCAAGCTTTACTTTGTTTACATAAGTACATGGACAGATGGACATGCAAATATCGACTCAGAATGTAATTCTGTGAACATCATAACGAAAAACTATGTTTCTTTATCGTTTCCTTTTGTATATTACAAACAAATGCACAAACACATTTTAGGATATAAAATCTAAATTCTCCCTATTACAGAAAATATTAAGCCTGATTTTTACTAATATTATGTTGTATATATAATAGTAAATATTCTTTGCAATGATCGGTTTTTCCCCTTTTTTGCAGCCTATTTCAATGAAGAAACTTATAGGTTAAGAATAAAATAAAAACAAACAAGAACATTCAAAAACTGAGCATGTTGCAAAAAAACATACACATATTGGCGAAAATAAAACTGATCCAAATCCAAAAATAATCAATTCAATTGAAGCGAGTAAACGATGGCAAAGGGAGAACAGGAGACCTCCTCTATCACAGCAAAGTAATTCAAAGATCAACTGCAATTGCATCCACTTAGCTAAACATTTGCACTGAACATTGCACTTGCCAACTACCGCGACTTCGCAATGGGCAATAACATTACATCAATATATGCATTAGTTACTCCGTTAAGATATCATATAATGAACTGAAACATCTTTGCTTGTTGAAATCACAATACGTCTTAATTTTGTGCACATTCAATAATTATTATTTTATTTTCCAAATCAATGGTGGTCGATCACAAAATACTCTATTGATCTCCCGATAAGCCGACACGGTGTTTGTTATGCCAGTTGGGATGGTCGCTAGATACGAATAGTGCTACTAGACTATGTTGCTATAGTTCGCTCTCTTTTCTCTGCGTAATATTAATTCGATTCGCGCGAAACACTTGGTAGCTGGCTACGTTCTCGGTTGCAATGAATGTAACGCGAATTGAAAGATAAATAAGTAAAAAAGAAGGTAAAATACTAGATGTTCGTATAAATTATCACAACATAGAAACAACAACCCGCCACGCCATCCACTTTCGACGGGACACGTTGTAAACAATTGACGATGTAAATACCAACTGAGTTCGAAAATGTGCGAACCATACCCAGCCAAGTGAACCCACGAAGGAGTCGCTGACGGCGTCGTCATTGAATGCTTGGTTTTCGAGATTGATTGACTGATTGAATAGTGCTTGCTAGCTAGCCATTCAAACAACAAACTAGATGTAGGTATAGCTATAGCCAACTAGAAGATACTAGCTGATTGTGTATATTTGTATGTGTGTCGGTTTGTATGCCACTGACGACTGTCGCCGCAAACAGAAAAAAAAACAATACGGAAAATAATTGAAAATGCAACAGGAGAGTAAGAACTTTGTGTTGGTCAGGTTATGTACAGCGATAGAAGTAGGTAGGTATGTCGATCACATAGAGATAAAAAAACACAATGTTAGCATTTTCATATAAGAGTTCTGGATAAAATTTAACTTGATTTGTTAATAATCCGACGCGTTCAAATAAAAGCATAACCATAGCGTCACGAGTTAGTAGTAAAATATTTATGATCCTTATATTTTCGACGTTTGCATTGGTTGGTTTAAAATTGTTACAACCGAATAAACCAAAGCAGTTAATTTTAATCCTGGTTCGGCTTAGGACATTTTAAAAATACCATATTCTTTTTGAAGTGGTGAGGCAATGGGAACACTTTCGCGTATTGCTTAGTGAGGTCATGACTTTTTTTCAAAACAGCATCGAATAGAAAGATGCATATTTAATTCGATCAGTTAAAAAAACACTAAGACAAGACTCGCACTAAATCGCACGCGATATCCCCACCTAATGTTAATGCACAAGTTATTGCAAATAATTTAAAAAAATATTATATCTCAATTCGTTCGAAAAATAGCGTTATTAGAATATACAATATGGTGGAGGGTGTAAAACTGAAAACATTTTAAGTGTGTAAAACAAATAAAAATTCTGAATAAAATGGCATTTGTTCTTCAGTTAAGAATTATGTTAAATGCATTTTTAGTGCAACTTTACACCAAGGTCCTATGCCCAGGACATCACATGGCAGTCATAATCGAATAGAACATTTTATACTTCAACATGTTCAGTTCACTTAATTTGCATGTGTATAAAATTGTCGATAGTACGTGACATCGTATGAAAAACCAGCAGCAAATGGTAACTATATCCAAAAGCAAATAACTTCACCAAATCGTTTCCAGTTGAAACCCCCCAATAACGAAAAGAAAAAAGAACACCATGGTATGGCTTGGGCGCCGCCCACAACTTGCAATCGACACATAAATGAAAACGAAATGAACAAATTTAAATAATAAATAAACAACACGCATGCATCATATATTCAGCCATTCTTCCACACAAGATCGTAAGTGTAAATTACTTGTTCAGTGCAAAACGAGAATAAGGAATACGAAATGTCCAAACAACAACTCCAGATATGTGATTGCAATGCAGACGAAATGTTAACATTAATTTTAGATACGACTTGAGTGGTCGACGACTTGTTTTCTGTGCGTTTTTATTTAAAAATCAAATATTCTGTTCAACTCCTTTCAACTAATATCCTTTAGCTTACAGGCACACGGTGTAGTACATGCATTGCGGTTGTTAATATAGTCATCAGCCCCCACATGCGTGTATTGTATAATAACAATTAAGGTTGTTGGAGGTTTTGAGTTGGATATTTTTAAGGGTTGTGGACTTAATTGTCCTCAGCAATAGCTTGTTTTATAAACAGAAAAATTGTAAAATGAAAATTTAAACAAGTAAGCAAAGGCTACAGTCGAGCGGGGCCGACCGTTGAATACCCTACAACACTATAATAAACGATACAGTTAATATAGGCGAGATACTCGAAAGAATTCCACAAGATATTGTGACAAATAATAAAAGAAAACCAGGTTTCGTTCTCTAATTTTCGAATAATAGCAACTGAAACTAATTTGCTCATTTCCAATTTATTGGTAGATGTTGCACGTAAATGGTCTTCCTAGATCTGGAACCAATATTTCCCAAAGACCTATAATCTCTCAGAAGTGGCAAAAGATTAACATTTATTATTGGTTTTTGACTGAAACGCATCTATATGAGATACAAACATTTGACTACATTCTTCAACGAAATCAGCGTTAACGAAATAGTCAGAAGTGCGTCTTTCATGTATTTGTGAATTCTCCAAAAAGTCACTGGAATGGACATTTTCGTATTTTGTCTATAAAAGTTGGCAAACTCCTTCACACATTGAATATTTTTGGATGGCCATCCAAAATTGCTTGGCTTTTGCAATGTCCGATAACCCCCATAATTACGACCTGCTGACAATTTTGCAGTTTTTTGGTCCATTTCAACCCCTAAATATATGGCGATCATCTCCAAAAAGAATAGGCTTTTATTCTGACCCTCATCTTATCTCCATGCAAAATTTCGTAAGGATCGGGCGATAAATGCGATCTGTATATGATATCCTGATATCCTAACTACTTAGTTTTGTTAGCTGTAGAAATATTACCAAATGTTTAATTCAAAATGAAAATATGCCAAAAATATGACAAAATTGAAAAAATATGAGAAAATTTTACAAAATCAATATTTTCATCTTTAGAGATATATTTTTATGCGATTTTTTAGACGTTTTATGTTTCCTGCCAAGAGGCCATTCTGAATTAATGAGAACTGTCGAAATCAGTTCAGCCGTTCCCGACATATAAGAGATTTTTCAAGCATATCTTCTTTGATGAACATATATATCGCACATATTTTGCTATATATCCGTTTTGTTGGATGTTAACATCAATGTAAAGATCAGAAGTAACCTTGTCATGGCTTTGTGATTTCGCCGGGATTTAAAATATTCGCGGTTTAATGAAAAATTTTTGAATTTTTTCAACAAAAAAGATATGGGCTATTTTACCCGCTAAATATTATCCCATGACCACCCAAATTAGTAGGCTTCTTGCCAGCCCTAAACTCTAGCTACATGCGAAATTCCGCATCGATTGGTCTATAATTGCGACCTGTAGAGCAAGTGCAAAATCAGGAATTTTTTCAGTATTTGGTCCATTTCAACCCCTAAATATTATGCGATCATCACCAAAAGGAATAGGGTTCTATTCTCACCCTAGCCCCACCTCCATTTTAAATTTCGTGAAGATCGGACCATAATTGCGACCTGTAGAGTGATTACAAATTAACATGGACAGACGGACAGACGGACGGACGGACATACATAGCTAGATCGACTCAGCTCGGCGAGATAGGAAGATCCATATATACTTTCCTATGTGGGAAATCAATATTTCGTGGTGTTACATAATTTTTGGCCCAATCAAACTTATAATACCCCCAACACATAGTGTTGTAGGGTATAAAAAGAAATTGAAAACATTTGAACAGACATAGATTGATTGAAAGAACTGATGGAGTTTGGTGGTTATTTTCGATACCATGGCCCTTTCTTTCCCATATATAAACAGAGGTATTTGTCTCCACAAATAAATCAACAAAGGTCAATTTTTGCAGCTCCCTGAAATGTTTTGCCTCCGTGAAAGAATTAACTTTTAATAGTTCAAAATTCATTGAGCTACCAATATTGGTATCGCATAATTTAGGTATTTTCTGCAGGTCGATACGAGAGTGAATTGTAATTTATTACTTTTTCTCTATTCACTTCAATTGAGAAATTCCTTCTTTCTCTTCCAAACAAAACTACTGAGTGAATCTTACAAAAAAAGTAAAATCTGAAAAAGTAAATATGATTAAAATCTATGTCTAGAATAGATCATTTTAATATGATATGACAAATACCTATATAAATTATGACAAATTGTTTAATCCTTTTTTAATTAAACCTAACTTAAAAAAGCAAAATACACGTTTTTTTGGAATCGGTATTTTTTATCGCACCCGAAGTTTGGGAACTGGAGATATGAACAAAAAACCATAAAGCACAATGAATTGTTGTTGTGAATGTAAGGCTTGAAACAACATTAATGTTAGTCACCGTTACTAACATTAATGTAGTATGATCAACAATGCATCATATGAATGCGAGTTCAATACCAGCGGCAGAAAAAGAAAATTTAGAAGTGTGCTGTAGAGAAATGGAACATAGAGAATAAAACGTTTTTTAGCTTGATTTGGGATTCTGGCGTACCTAGGGGAGAAAGTGCTGAGCCCCGGACGAATACCGTCTACATAAAACTTTGGTGAATGTATTTAGTTTTTAGGATAATATCTCTGAATCAGGGAAAAAGATTCGCACATATAAGAAAGATTATATTGTCAACCATCATTTGGCATGTATTTTTCTGTTTTATAAAAAATCCGTTTCATATGAGTCACTTGTTGGATAGGTATTTTTATAAGCTTCCAAATTATCTAGATAGTTTTGGTAGATCCGGGTCTAACATAGGTCTTAGATCCGGACTTTCGAGTTAAATATCTGGATACACGAGTCCGCCCCCCCAGTTTTTACTAATAATAAATAATAATAATAATAATAATAATAATACGGGTAATTCGGGTCAAAATCAACCTAAGGAATTATTTTTTCAGAAAATTCTGAGATTTTACAAAACTAGAGTTAAGACACAAACGTAGTAAGTAGAACCGTTGTGGAGTTCCTTGAAATAATTGGGAACTGATTTTTTAGGACTTGTCCACAAACATTCCGGAGATCAATGAATCTGTCATCATGAACTCGTGTGCAACAGCCTCGAAAACATTCGGTTTACTTAGAAAGTTATTTTCGAAGCAAATGAGGGAATTTGGGGCATGTATTGAAAAAACGACTTAAACCTATTACTTATCCATTTTTGTATTCCAAGGCATTGCCACACGCTACATGAAACATCTCGGAAGTAATGTGTACCACTCTTATGGCACAAACTACTAATGCGCATTACCACTGACGAAAGGGGAGGATGGATATAAAGCATTATGTTGCACACACACAGAGAGACAACACGAAAACAACATCCATGTTTCAAAGTCCAGTTTGCTTTACAAAATCGCAGATTTCTTCCATTGCAAGGAGAGTGTTAGAATCAATCCAACGACAAACGCAACCATAATGTTTGGGAATTTTGGGACTGGTCATAATTCTGAATAATCTTATTGATCAATATGTGTAAAATCGTATTGAAAAATCTTGTATGTATGGATTGTCTAGATTTTGCTACCAATCAATGGACTATTAATAATCCGCTTTGCATTTTTCTTGTTGTAGTTCGTTGCTTTTTAACAAAGAAAGGATTCTTTGAAGATTTTTGATTGTTTCTTTTTTTAGGAAATATGGACTTGAAAACGATTACACACTTGCGTTAGTAATTTACAAGAACAAAATAAACTTATTTTTTGACACTCTACCACTACTTACTTTTATTAAATTTTCTCTTTTTTCTGTTGTTTATCACGAATACAAAAAAATCTTATTGCTCGTAACTAATCGCTTATAATCGTGTTAACTAGAGGTGGGAAACAATCGATGGCATATCGATAGTAAAGATACTTTTTTTAAAAGCAAGTATCGATTCCTGTGCCAATTCTAATATTAAGTTCATACGTGATTAGCTCTTTATTCGTTGTTTGACCCTTAGTCTACGTCCACACTGTGATGTTTTCAAGATTGACTTGAAAATATGCATTGGTACGGAAAGTAGATCAAAGCTTAAATTATGAATTTGGTCTGAAGATACAGCATCGGTTATCGCAATAAAAACTTTTAATTCTTGCAGTTCTGGGATATACCATAAGTTTGCGGTGATATTTTTTACGTTCGATACGTGAGAAATTAATGATGTTATAAGTTTGTTTGTGTGCTTATATCAGGGTAGGTACTTCATGTATTTTCGTTCAAATGCTCATTAAAATCCCTAGTCCAATTTTTTTAAAATTTTTTACTGAGAACCATGGTAGAATTAAGAAGGTAGAGTTATGTAATCTTATGTTTACAATTTTTTCAAATTTATACATTTGACAACATCTCATTGTCAAAATCTATATTCATAAATCCATTGTATACATACAAAATCAGACAGGGGAATTGTTTTTTATGCATCGAAATTTGACAAAGTAAATTGCAGAAAATGCAGAGCAGGAATTGTAATTTGAAATGAGGTTACCTTTATTTCATTGTACTATGCTGAGAACTTACAAAACTGCAAGAATGTAAAAGTTTTTACTCCGATTTTACCTACTTAGATTTTACCTATCGAAAAAATTGCAAAACTTGTGGAGTCTTGCAGGTTCTGGAACAGAGCTTTAATGTTGTACTTTAAGTCTTAACAAAATGAGATTTAAGTCTTCGCATGTCATATTTTGTGAAATTTCATAAGGAGATTCTAGAGCCACATTCGTAGCCTGCAGTTGTTTTCTTTATAATTTGACATTAATATATCTAGTCATGATGTCAAGCTGCTTATGTACTCACACCTCAAGAAATTTTTATTGAAATAGTCCTAGTATGGTAGAAGAATATACGTAGATTCATGAACATTGATTAAATAAAAAATATTACATTAAAAACATTCAAATTCTGTTTATGTTGTTTTATAGATGACGCGTGGCATTAAAAAAGGGACGGCGCGGTCATTGCCATTGACTTAAGAGTATATTGATTTTAATTTACTGTCCACGTAAGATTATTTGGCTTTGCTTTGAAATGAATGAAAAATAATAAAGGTTACAGCCTTAAAAATGGTTTATTTATGATTTATGAAACATACTTACAGAATGTCGTATAAAAATGTAAAATTTAGAAACTATTCAAAGGTCCCTTTACTCTTATCGGCCATTTTGATCACTTTGCTTAATTTGGAGAGGTTCGCTTAAGAACAAAAATCCATAAATAATTAGTAGTTTTTTTTAACGGCCAAACGCAAGTTGCAGTTTATTTTATTCATTTAATTTAGTTTTTAAAGCTTATCCCAACGCCAGATTGTTCCATCGTCGCAAACACAAACCAAAATTGAAGAATCTCTTGAAAACGTGGTTTGCCTTATGGCAGCATTACATTTTGGATGAACTAACGTACTGCACTTTGTTGCGTTAGGGTCAGAGGCATCCAATTCCCAAACGTAGGTTTTGCCCTGCTGGTTACCCAGGGCTAACATTTTGTGCCACAGATTAAAGGCAAATCGAACAAACCAAATTTCACACTCCTTGTAGTCGAAATGGTGAATGACACTCGTCGCAGTTTCTTGCGGTCTAACTTCTTTTTGGTCCAATTTTCCCGGTTTCCAACAAATGATTGAATTTTCACAGGACTTTGATAGCACAAAGTCTCCAAACCAGACAACACAATCAACGTAGTTGCGATGAATATCTCTGGTGGAAAAGTCAGGGAAATGTTCTTTTATTGTTGGGTAGGGTGCGGCATTCTTGTTCACATTGTAATGACAACTGCTCTCTAAAGCGTCATGAATGGCTGGCTTATTGAGACACCACAACTTTAACGAGTGGTCCATGCCACTGGACATAATGCGATCTCCTTTTGAGTCAAAATCTAATGATAGAACTTCATCACGATGGCCTTCAACGCCACCAAATATGGCTACACACACATCTGAACTTACATTCCATAAACGTAAAGAATGATCCTTGCTTCCAGATAACAAAATGTAAGGAAGTTTTGGGTGGAATTTCAACTCATTTATAGCATGACCATGGCCAATGAAATGTTTATTGCTCATGTTCCTTGAGATGTTAAAAAGACGTATAACTCCTCGATAACCGGCAGCTGCCAAAATTGGTTCAGATGTCTCAACATCGTAGGACCATGCACAGGTGTAAAAGTTTTCGTCAGGCTAATAAGACACATACATGTTTTTGGTTTATATATTTTAAATATTTAATCCATAATCTTACATCTGGATCAGCATAACATTGCAGCAATTTTATCCCGCCGTTACCATCCTCAGGTGGCTCAGTGCACTCATAAATTGAAATACGATCTTTCCCAACAGATGCGAATATGGCCTGTTGCCATAAATGGTGATTGAATTGAACACCAAAAATTGGTTGACCGTGGTCCTCCCGCAGATGACAGCTGAAAAAGTAGACAACGTTTTCAGCATTGTGTTGTTACTGTTTGTATTGAAGACATACATACACATATTTAAAAGATGGCTTCACAATTTTCGTCGCTTTACATTTCCGATGTAATTTATTGAGGCCAAAACTGCTTCGCGACGTTGCTGTGCCAGTACTCACGGAATCATCCTTATCATCAATGTCAGTGTCATGTCCCTGTTGTTGGACAATACTTGCAGAATCTACAGCGTAGTTTGTGTCGATATCATCCAGCATTACTTACCACCTGACGCCAGCCATATGGTAGGATGTATACAGAAAAGTTAGCTTGTCAGTGTTTACTGTAGCTTGTTGAACAATGGTTACACACGTGTGTGTGTGTTTGGGCAAAACATTTCAGTTTAACTAGTAAAACCTTGTTTTGCACTATATGCAGTCCAAATATTCAATGCAATTCTTGATAATATAATTTTTTTTTTGGTTATCTATGCAGGGAACAGGAAGGTCGAGAGACTTTGGTTAATCAGCTCATCAGGCATATTTGAGACAAGGGACTTACAGGGGTTTAGAATGTGTGGTAGTCTCGCTGATTTTCGTTTTCACTTCAAATAAGCATTGTCACCTTAATTTAAAATTAAATAAATCAGAAAAAAGGCAAAAAGACAAAAAAAAATTAAGAAGAATGGTCAAGATGTCAACAGTCTTGAACGGCTAATAGACACATCAAAAATTTAACATTGCCTTTAAAAACAATTGGTTTGTTCTAATATCTTAATTTTTATTTAAGTGCTTGCGTACAGTTCTTTTTCAAGGTCCTCATTAATGTACATTTCTACTTCTCGTATTGCCTTAAGACTATGTTCAGTTCGCGATAATAACTCATTAATAAAGTAACCACGTAAGACATTGACTTTAGTTTGATTTTGCCGAGCCTTCGCATAGGCCACATCCAACTCATTTGGAAGAAAGGGTCCCATTTTTAAATCAGCAGCAACTTTCAGAAAGTGGCACTTTTTATTGCGCAATGTGGCAAGTTGCTCGAAGTTGGATCTTCTCTGCATTTCCAGCCGTAGTATTTCTTCGTGTGGAGAATTCGTGTCACAAAATAATTCTGGCAGTTCACTGCGCATTTTTGTGCCAAAATCCCTAATAACAACCAAATTAGCAAGAAGTTTTTCCGAAAGCTGCTGTCTCACCGCTTTTCTTTCAGTGTAGTTAAGATTGACTTGGCACAACTCATTTAAGTCTAAAATATACCAATTAGCCTTAATTTTTGATACGTAGCAGGTTACTTACCCAAAATACAATCATTTCTTTTCTCGTTCATATATAAATAATCGCCGATTTTAATGACTTTCAAAGTCTTCTCAATTTGATCCTTGTCAGGTATTAGCATTTTATGACAGTTCAACTGTTTCACTTCTTTCAAGACTAGGCGCAACTTTCGAACCTTGGCAAGTTCCTCATCACGAGATTTCTGCAACTGTTCAATTGTCTCAGAATTTAATATTCGCGTCGTTTCGTTATTGCAGTCCATTTTATTAAATTTTAAATAATGAATAATAAAGCGAACCCGCGTCCAAACACCGAAGTGGAAAGATCATTTCGGTGGCGGCGTTACATATTGACCTATTGGCGGCGACACGCTAACCTTTTTACCGACTCGCTACTGAAATGGCCATTACAATTTGTATGAAAATTTATGTCGCGAGAAGAATGTGGATCCAAGAATAAAAAAAATAATTATTTTACAGCTCATGGGGATTATGAAATTTTGCGTTTTGGAATTAAGAAACTTAATCATACTAAGTACTCGATACTGTGAAAAATCTGTCACTCCAATTGGTGTCATATGGAACAGAACTACTTTCACATTTGTTCAATTTGTATCATGTGTCTGTAGACAAACATTCAACCTCCCCCTATAGTAAAGCTCATATCCATGGTACATATCACCAAATTTATTATCTACTAATGTTGTAAAGACTGATAATTTATATATTCCAATTACATATATTCATCGACGTATTAGGGTAATCTTCATATAAATTCATGTATTTTAGTTGTGTGGTCGAATTTTTGGTAACGCTGTGCTGTGATAAAATAATCCTTCTACCAAGCGTCATTTTATGGTGAATGAACAACATGAACTAAAATAACTAAATGAACTAAAGGTACTATTTTAACTTAATGAACTACATGATTGAAGGAGTTGGATATAGTTCCGATCGTTCCTTTCGCAAAGCAGTTACTTTGAACTGCTTCTTTCCGGAACGGCACAACTCTTGTTAAATTGTTTTGGTTATGGATTCGGAGGTAAATAAATAGTTTACTGTGTATTACAAAGCAAATACGATATGCGAATATGGGGCATGTTCTTTTCTTTTATCAGGCACATTCACGCTGATCAAATCCAGTGCCTGTGCAGTACGCTAAAAACGTTGTTTTTAAAAACATGTAATATGTCTTAAATCATAATTCCAGGCCTCCAGCAAAAAATCGAGGAAGAGTAAATCTCGCAAAAGGACAAGGGACGCAATTGAACCACTCGATGATAAAGGAATTGTCCGGAAGCAAAAAGAACTGATGAGAGTTTTACACGTTAAAAACTTTCAGCTGCAAAACGGAAATCTATCGTACTTGGATTACATCGAGTTGAGGGAGGAGCTACTTCGTTTGAATGCCCTGAAGGATATTTTTAAGAATATGGAATAAAAATAAAGCAGTAAGAAAGTAAACATTAATAATTGTTATTGGTATTTGCTTTTTGGCTTGCGGGCAAACAAATTATTGGAGACACTAATTTCAATCGTGTCTGCTCAATTAACTATCCAATATAGACAATATTGGAAGGTTCCACCTTCAATATCTAACTAAAAAGTTGTCACACAATGGAGTAAACCAGACCGGTTCGGTGTTATAGTAAATATATATATATATATAATTGTAGCAGATAATATTTCCAAAAAAATCTTTCCTGGAACCAGAGATATAACCATATCTTTCTAATAACTAAACTCTTTTCTAAATTGTCGGCTATACTTTGGGGCCTGAAGACAGAACTTTTGTCATAAACCATTACAATATTCAGATGTGAAACTTAAATAAAAAAATTCGGTGAATAATGTAGCAAAAACCATCAAAATTCGAATATAGGGAGGTACCGTTATATTGGGGCTATACGAAGATGTGGACCTGCACAATTTTCTGTCATAGGCTGTAGCATCCGTTACGAACTTCAAATATCAAATTTGAAACAATTCCGGTAAATTATGTCGCTAAAATCACCAAAGAAACGAAAAAAGGGAGGTACCATTATATAGGGGCTATACCAAAACGTGGACCTACATCACCAATTTTCAATACCAAAAGTCCCACAGACATAATACACATTTGAGTAAAATTTTATCAACCTACTTCATTTCGTTCGGAAGCTAGAGTGATTTCAACAGACGCATATAAGTTGTGTAACCATTGCTTTCTAACCGCTAAATTACTTTTGAGATTTTCTCGGGACTGACTCGGTCACGTACCCGCACTTTCTGGTCAAATGTACCGATGCCGCCAAAAAAAATACTTCCCGAAAAAAGAATAAAAATCGCCACTTCTAGAAAAATAATTCTATTACTCTTAAGAGAGAAATGATTTAGGCTCTATGAGACGATATGTTTTTTACATTGACATTTCCGTTGTTGTAAAAATTAATTCATAAGGTATTATAATTATCTAGAAAACACAATATAAGCAAAGGGGAAAATAAAACGTAGCAAGTGTGTGATAGCGAGAATTGAGTCATATGTAAAATGGCAATAACGAATGTGACTGTATACATGTAACATCCGATGGTCTTCAGTAAATTTTAAAGGAAAATTACGCAAACAAAACGAATATATGTTCCTCGACATCATGGCACAATGTTTTGCCATTCTCGACACTTTAGATTAATTCTAGGGTCGCAATTTAATTAAAAGTGAGATTTCTAAAATTTCACATGGAAATGGTGTATATTTGACGTCTATCGGACGCCGTGGTTTGTACTAACAAGCCATGCGACGACGTCGGAAAATGAGCATCGACTTAGAATTTATATCAAAACGTTTATATTGTACATATAAGTTTAAGAACAAAATAATTCCGAAATTTGTTGAAGAAAATCTACAAAATGGGCTCATCTTCAAGCGGAAAAAAACACAAAAAGGATAAAAAACACAAGAAACATAAGAAGCACAAGGAAAAACATGTGATTACGGTCACAGAGACCGATTCAGACAGTAAGTGATTTGCTAGGGCTGCAATAGCCAACTTGGGTCTGGGATGTGAATGCTTTTGGGGATGTGTGTGGTGGCATAAAGAAGGAATAAATACTAGCAAGCACAGAAGATAAGCGATTTTTTAAATGTGTTCATTTTGAGGATATGTTTATTCCTTCTTCCCTCACACATTTTTTTGGGCTGAAATCATCGAATTTTCTTTCATTCTCTCTTACAGGCTTGTTGAACAAGAGGTAATCTGGGTTGAAAGTAACTCAAGTTTTTGATACTTGTTGACGGGTTTAAATTGAGTCGAAACAAACGTGTTGCAGTATAAGATTAGACCTAACTTATTTTCATTGTTTCAGGTTCAGATTGTATTGAAGTTCCCGTGGCAAATGACGGCACCAAAAGCAGAAGCAGAGAACGTGATCGCAGTGCTCCCCCACCACCCCAGCTATCCAAACAGTATGAATTTGAAGAAGATCGTCGGAGACGTGAATATGAAAGGGAACGAGAAAAGGATCGTGAGCGGGATCGTGATCGCGATCGTGAACGCGATAGAGAACGTGACCGAGAGCGAGAACGACAACGCGATCGGGAGAGAGCGTATGAAAAAGATTTGGGTCGGGAAAGAGATCGTGATCGTTACGAAAAGGAGCAAATAAGGAGACGGGAAAGGGATGTTGATGATGGTATGGACAGGGAAAGACGAAGGGACTACGAAAGACGCAGAGAAAGAGAACGAGATAGAGAACGGTCCGATAGGGACAGACGTTCTCGTCGTGTGGAAGATAATGAAGACAGAGATATTGAAAGGGCTTTGTCAGTTGAGAGCGAGCGTTCTAAATCAGTAGAAATTTTAAGGTCTCAAGAACGAGACCTTTCGCCAATACCTGAAAATGGCGCTGGTGATTGTCTGTCGATTGAAGAAACCAACAAGTTAAGAGCTAAGTTGGGTTTGAAACCATTGGAATTGGATTCCGGGCCATCTGCTAAGCCGACCACTTCAGCCGCTGCAGCAGCCGAATTAAAAATACCTGGGCAAAAAGATCTGTCCTCATACAAGGACGAATGGGGAGAGTTTTTGCACAAACCAGCTGAAAACCTAAAAGAGAAGAGCGAAACGGAAAAGATTAGGGAGAAACTGAAGCAAAGGAAAGAGAAACGGGCTTTGGAAGAACGTCTTGCCCGTATTAAAACTCTTGGTGAATCGGACGATGAGGTTGACGACATAAGTAAGTGGGTGGAACGTAACAAGCGAGCCGTGGATGAAAAGAAGGAAGCCGAAAGAAGAGTAAGCGCTGACCATCTTTGAAATAATATATATGTTTGAACTTTTTATTTCCAACAGGCCAAGCTCTTGGAGGAAATGGATCAAGAATTTGGGGTTGATGATCTTGTACAAAAAGAACAGGAGGAAACTCGTCAACGTGCATATGATGAGAAACATCTTAAAGGCCTTAAAGTTGATCATGATGTAAATGATTTCACCGAAGGAAAATCTATAATCCTGACACTTAAAGATGCCGATGTACTGGATGAAAAAGCTGACGACACTTTGGTTAACGTCAATATGATCGATGATGAACGATATCGCAAAAATGTGTCGGCTAAAAAACTGAATCCTTTGTCGTATGGTTACAATGTTTACGAGGAACAGTATGATGAACTAGGAAATCCTATAGAAAGGGGCATTTTGGAAAAATACGATGAAGATTTAGACGGAAATAAGAAGAAAACGAAAACGTTTGTTATTGGAGAAAATCTGGAAGAGGAACGCGAACACCAGCGTAAAATTTTGGAGATAAAAACAAAATTGGCTGGTAAAAGGCTGGAAACCCTAGCTGACGTCGAGATAAAATTAGCCTCCGATACATTGACGGAAGCCGAAATGGCCACGTAAGTATCTTGCGTTAACAAAGTGTTTAACGTAAACTCATTAAAATCAAATCTATTTTCTTTCTTTTATATAGCTTTAAGAAACCGAAAAAGAAAAAGAAGCTCAGACAAAAACTTAAAGCTGATGATTTGGTACCACTTGCTGATGAAAATCCAACTCAACATTTGGGAAGTCGATTGGGTCGACATCGCAGTCCCAGTGACGGCGATCCTTCTTCTGTGTCTACCGAACCTGACGTGAAAATCGAGGAAGAGGACGATGACATGGAACGAATTCTCTCCAAAGCACGTAAGCTCAAGCAGAAAGAAAGCATTATAAAAAAACCATTACCTATTGAGATAAAAACGGAAGTTAAAGCCGAGCAAGGCGATGATAATGCTATGGACATTGATGGGGGTCGTGAAAACAATATTGTTTTGAATGCAACCGCTGAATTTTGTCGAACATTGGGAGACATACCTACTTATGGCATGGCTGGTAATCGGGACGAAGACTCAAACGGCATGATGGACTTCGAAGTCAATGAAACCAATGATGATCGTGTACACGAAGAACCCGAAGATGTGCTAGTGGAAAGTGGCCATGGTACTTGGAACTCTGTTAATCCGGATGAAGTCAACAAACCTGCCAATTTGGATGCCATTGTCAATGAGGTTGAGGAAGTAGCCATTTTAGACGAAGAACCCGATGTTGGTGCCGGAGTAGCTAATGCTCTTCGTTTAGCGCTTTCCAAAGGCTATTTGGAGAAGGAGGAACATAATCGACCCAGTAACTCAAAAATGGCTCATTTGCAAGCAAAGAATTATTCAATAGAAGATAAAAATATGGGGTATAAACTACATATAATTCTTTAATTTTCTATATTTACAACTTTAATTTGTTGATTTCATTTCCAGGGAGGATGATAAATTTGGTAGGCGCGATCGATTTCATGGTGGCCCCATTATGGAGTTCAAGGACAAAGATAATTTCAAACCAAATGTGAAACTGGAATACATTGACGACAATGGTCGCATATTGAATTTGAAAGAGGCTTTCCGTTATTTGTCTCACAAATTCCACGGCAAGGGCCCGGGCAAGAATAAAATTGAGAAGCGTCTAAAAAAGATGGAACAAGAAGGGGTATGTGAAGAACATTTAATAGTGTATTTTATTTCTTAACATATTTATATATTATTTTCAGCTAATGAAAACGATGAGCTCCACTGACACTCCTTTGGGAACACTTACCATGTTACAACAGAAACAAAAGGAAACTAAGACCCCGTATGTGGTACTAAGTGGAGGTAAACAAGTATCTACAAATATTTCGGGAGGAACAATATCTAAATTTAAGTAGAATGTAAGTTGTTTATGCAAGCCATACGTTATGCTCCTTAAGGAATGATATAAATATATGCAAACGTATAATGTAAGACTACTATAATAAGCAAAATTTCCACAAACTGCAATAGTCGCCTAAACAATAGTTTATTAAATTACACATTTACATACAATTGTAACCAACAAGGATAAGCTTAACCAAAGTTGAAATCAGCAACTTCTCAAATTGTTGCTTTTTCACCACATAACAATTAATGCAATAGTCTTTCATTTATATTTTAGCAATTTATCCCTTATTCATATTATTATATGTGTCTCACACAAAACTTATACATGCTGGTAGTAATCGTATTTTTCAAACATCATTATCCATCCTAAGGTAGAAAGAAAATGAGATCAGATTGTCCGTATGGTCAGAACTTCCGTTTCGAAGAAAACTAAAATATGGATAAACATAATTTTTAAAATAAATTTGAGTACTGTAAAATGAAGTATGATACACATGATTTTTTTTACTTACCTTTAAAACCGGTAAATATTTGGGTGGGTTTCGAATGATTCCCCTGGAAAAACAATACGCGACTTCCAATTTGACTACATTTGAAGAGATTTTTTTCCGTTTTCTTTATTTGCAATTCAAACAAAGCATCTGCAAACTTCAAACCTTGAAAATATAATACAATGGGACATATTTTTTTTTAATATTTTATGCTCGAAGTACCTGATATGTTTAACTCGTTTGTTCCTGGTAAAACTGAGGCATTCTGAATGGACATTTGTGAAATGTGTTCGGACATATCAAATTTTATGCCCGCATAGCCGAATAAAATTGACTGCAAAAATCCTCCTATGCCAGTTAGGAAATTGGCCGATCCTGGGAAGCCAATTTCTGTTTCGCTCCATACCTTTGAAAACATACATCAATACATCAGGTTATTCTTACTATGGGTTAATAAACAAGTTTTTGTAAAACTTTTCTAATACTAGACGGTGCCAAGAGGAAAGTTTATCATCTACTCTTTTAATAATGTATCCAAAGGAATATATTTTACTTGTAATTGAAAAGAGCCCATTTAAATTACACATTCAAATGGCTCACAAGTAGAAAACAAACAAGAGGCCTTAGGTACCTTGAATTCCGGCCGAACGTAACTTTGATATCCTTTCAGAAAATATTTATCAGCTTTGCTTGTAAGACCCAGTTCCAAAAAGTTTATAGCAAACATTGACCAGGTCATGGCAGGACCGGACTGTCGAGTAACATTCTCGTATATTTCCAAGTCATTATAGCGCGTGGAACTAATTTGACAAAAATGATTGTTTCAAATAAAAAAAAAAAACGTATTCAATGGGAACTCTTACTAATTCATCTTGAGCTGCAAAGGATATCCAAGTAAAATAGCGTCGGCTTGTTTAATTTCTTCTCCCGGTTGATAGCCCAAATGTTGGGGGTGGAAATCATTTACAGAGTCGTATAAAATGAACATGTTATCAGCGTGTTGCAGCCAATCCATAGAAGAATGATTCGAGTTTGGTGAACATTGCGACTGAGTGTAACTGCAATAGTTTTTTAAGTATATGTGTTCAATAATCTTTGGAAAATATTTAATTATGGTACCTTGCAAATGTAAATGCCTTCTGGAAAGCCACATTTGTGTACACGTTGTCGGTGACATGTTCGTGATCCTCATCGGGGCCCATAACATCTGAGATCGGAAGTTGGTATGAGTGTTAAAATAAGTTAATTGCGAAAATCCTTACCTCTTATGTGGTATTTCTTTGTCTCTGTGTTGAAGTCGGTTCGGTTGGAGAGAAAAACGGCAATTTCACTTAGTAATGGCCAAGCTGTGTCACACAGCCAATTACGGTCTAGTGTATTTGTATAATATCCTTGCAGTGCAATTGCAATATCGGCAGAAATATGAATCTCCTGTTCGGCCACTTCGGGACAACATGGGTTGGTGACTTCAGTCCCAGTAAACGCACTCTCCCATGGAAATCTAAAAGCATTGCGGAATCACATAAGCCGTTTTTACAAAAACAAAAATGAAAGGGCACAATCATAATGTAGTATGTAGTATATAATAAATTCCTATTCATATTTATTTGTGACTCTTTTCACCTTGCTCCCAAGAAGCCGGTACGATTTGCATTGTAAATAGCTCCCTGTATATGACTAAGTCGATAGTTGAAGAGTTCTTTAGACCAGCCGTTGTGCATTTGAGTAACAACTGGCAACATCCAAATTTCTGTATCCCAAAAATTGTGACCTTCATAGTCAGCATCTAGTTGACCACGGGCTAAACCAGTTGGACTTAAACCAAAGTATGGCTTGTTTGGCTTATTAGTGGCAACCGAAGGCAAAGAGCTAGCCATGTAAAATATGCCGGCATTAATGATTTGGGCCTATAATATGATAATTTTTTAAAAAGGTTCATTTGTTTTATATTCACAACTCACCAATTCGAGATTACCTTTGACATTTATTCCAAAGTTGTTCCAAAATACATGCCAGCTGGCACAATGTTTTTCAAACACTTCATCCTGACCTCTCGCTAGGACTAAATGTAAAATTGATTTTATCATTTCTTTTGCTGCGAGCACATCATATATATTTACCACTTTTAAGTTCTTCCAGAGCTACATATTTATCAGAGTCGACGGTTATAACGAATCGGTAATGAAGAAATCTATGTCCTGTTTTCAGTTTGAGGAGTTTTTGATCTTTTTCTAAATCTTCACTAAATGCCACGTAGATATGCGTGCGATTGGGCTGGAATAGTTTGTGTTCAACTTCCTTTGTAGTGGCTTTTAACATTTTATAGGGGCTCTCACCAATGGTTTCCAAATCAAATGCTTCCGTTTCAGACCCAGAATTGCATTGAAGATTAATCGTCAATGTTTCTGTGAAAAGAAAAACAAAAATGCTTTGCCTCTCGTAATTTCTATGTGAAGTGAATTCTCCACCCTCTCATTATTTTGATAACATTTGACAATATTGTACTAGACTTTGCATTTTCTCGAAAAGACGAGGTTGGAAATTACGCGATATCTTTGAACGTTAAATGAAGTACCTCGTACATAACCCATCTGCAAACAAACGACATATATTTGTAAAATGTTTTTGTCAGTTGGTTTGGATGATTGAATAAGTGCAACAGATAGTTGGAAGGTCAAGAATGTGAATATTAGGTTTTTTGATACAACATTCTTGGCAAACACACAATCATCAGTTGAGCAATACTTATATCCTCCTAAGTGTGTATAAAAACACACAGGATCTATTAAACCCCTGTGGGTTAAACTTCATTAGTATAAATGCACTAATTTACCTCTACACCATGGTGGATCACTCCACATTGTTTTAGTTCTGATCATTACCTTGATCAGTCTCACGTTCGACTGAAAGTTCATAAATTAAAGCCCTATTATAGAAGCGATGAGCATATATTCTTTGGCGTATGGTAATGCCTCCCTCCTTCTGTTGCTTCGACCACTCGAAATAACCACCTGACAAATTCATCACGTAGCTAATATTGGTATGTATTGGGTCCATTGTGTCATTGCTTACGTTGAAGATACTAGCACTTATATTTAGCCAGTTTGGCAACCGCGCTCTTCTGCTATTGCCTTTATATCCATTGTAAACGCCATTTACAAAAATTGCATCTCCAAAGACAGTAAAGCCCATATAGCCATTCGATAACGAAGGCATAAAGTTCAGATCGGAAGGTAGGCTGGAAATATCTAATTAATGTATTTGTGGAAACATGATGGGGCTTCTTACCTTTTTGACTCCAAAATAAACGCATTGTTCTTTTCGTCATCGAAACAGTAGGTGTGTGACAGAATAATTGCAATAATTAAGAAAATTAACATTTTTGTGAATCAGAATACAGAACTTTTTCTGAGTAGCTTCAAGTGTAGTCAGCTTAAATACTAATATATGTATATACAATCTGCTTATCTACAAGCCATGAATGGAATGATAAGACAATGTGGATTTGTTGTGTATTCGTGGCTGCCAGATGATATTATTTATGAAGGTAAAATTCGGTAAATATGTACCACCGAAATCTTCCAATCACCTCGAATCAATTGTAATTTATGTGACAGATTTCATAAGGTGTTCAATGCGAAATACGGGACTTTAAGCAGATTTTAAAATACATACAATTGAACGATTTTTATTAGCTACCGCACTACAGATGTCTTGTACTAAGTTTTGCGGTTTACTCTTGGAACTTGTCGGTTTGATTAAATTCTTAGGTATGGTTCATATCATGGCCAAATTACAAGGTCGAGAAGTAAGAACAGCAGACCTACATTTTTTGTCAACATAATTTGAATTCGCCTGACAACTACAACCTTCAAGAATCTTCTTGTTTTCATTTTTTTTTTCAATATCATAAAGGGAAAAGAAAGTTCTGGAACAAAGCCTATTTCACATTTATTTTTATCAGCTTTGTAGTTTTGTAGTCATACCAAAAGATTGGACTTATATATATGTCAACTTTACATTAGATCCATGGTACAATAATTAGAAGGCATTAATTATAATTTAATTATAATTATAATAATTATATAATTATAATATATATAGTTATATATATAATTATGTATAAATATAATTATGATTATAATTATAGCGTGTATGTTGAATTCTCCCATTAAAACGTTTAATTGTTATGCGGAGCTCTACTAAATTAGCAAGGTGGTGTGGGTATCATAAAGTCAGCCCCGCCCGACTTTAAGACTTTCTTTACTGGTTTATTTTTCATTTTGATATGAAAAAAAGAACATGGTTATATAAGAAACTCAATATTGTTAAATATATTCAACTTTTTATTCATTTTTCGCGATTTTCTCTTTAATGAAAATATTGTAATTATAATTATATATAATAATTATAATTATAATTTAAAGTTCAAAAGACTATATATGCCGAAGCATTTGTATCTTTTAAATTCGGACTTGTATTGCTCACTTGGTGCACAATTAATTTGAAATCGGATAAAGATGGGAGCTATATCCAAATCGGAACCGATTTCAATAAAATTTGGCAAAGATATTTCTGAGCTGTATTTGATACATTTCCCTGAATATTAAGGCTGTGGGTAACAAATATAACAAATCGGATGAACAGTATATATGGGAGCTATAGCTATATCTGAACCGATCTTCACCAAATTTGACATACTAGCTTCGGTCGTAAGTTCCAAATTCCATCCCATTTGGACAAATATTAGACGTTTGGTGCACAATAAAACTTAATTCGGTCGAAGTTTTATATGGGAGCTATATCCAAATCTGAACCGATCTCGATAACATTGGCATACTTATTTTCAGGCCTAATTTGGTGGTATGTGCAAAATGATATTACACGTTTGGTGCACAATAAAAAGTAAATCGGACGAAAATATATATGGGAGCTATATTTAAATTTTCACCGATTATCTCCAATTTCAATAGGGTTTGTCCTTGGGCCAAACAAATGATTTGTGCAAAATTTCATCTGGATAGGGCAATAAATGCGAACTGTACTTTGTTTACAAAAATACATGGACAGACGGACGGACAGACAAAGACATAATACCCTGACCTTGTGGTGAAAAAAGGGAAAGGGGAAAAAAGGTGATTGTACTCATAATCTGTAAATTTCAATTTCAAAAGATGTATAACGATATAGCAAATTTTCGCCATATTGAAAAAATATTTGGTATGAAAATAAAAAAAAATCACTTTAAGGGAGTTATTACTACTCAAATTGTGACGTTTGTTGGAGAGGTACATAAATAATAGCCACGAATTAACTATCGCCTAACCCGATCTAAGTTTGTTTCGACCAGGTTTTGTACAAATTGGTGTATAATTTGCTTTGAGCTTAGCCATAAGATTATCAGTGCTGTCAATTTATATTTAAGAAGCCCTTAGTGACAACAAGCTGCTTTTCTACTATCTTTTGTAAAATATTTTTTTCAGACAGATCCGAGTTCAATATTTTTTTGATTTTTAAAAAAATATTGCGAATATAGTTAATTTAATCTTAAGGGAATCCCAAAATAAAAAACGGATGTTAAACATGATAAATTTGGCTATTCGGATAAAACCTACAAAAAACACACGGACCTAAAAACAAGTATTTCAAAGACCCTATTATTTAAAAATGTTCGATTTTTACATTGTAAGTGTTATTTGTTTAAATTAATGCCTGCAAAGTAGAAAGCGAAGATTCAGCCCAGTGGACTCACTGTCTTTAAAAGTCTTCAGCCTCGTCAAAAATAAATCACAAAGCCTGCGAAGCGATAATATTCTCTGTTAATTTCACAGTTTATGACGACGGGAAAGTTCGTGTTTTAAGGGTTGAGCTTTCGAAACGACAACTTTCTAAGTGATTACGGTTTTAGGAACCATTGGCTGGAATGAAATCCAAAATATGATAAACTTAGCTTGCCATGAAAAGCAATGGAGGCATCACATTTGCATAAAGCGCACAGTGGAACCTTCTTTTTAAATAAATTTTTGTTTATTTCTTTGCTACGTGCTAATTTTTCAACATTCTGCCTCGTCGAAATTACATTGAATATTGGGATAATGATAAAAGTCCATTTTCATCTTCGTCTACTGTAACAATGTCAGACCGTGAATTAATTTTTCATATCATAATGAGTTTTTCATTCCTTTATACACATTTATATTTACATATGTGTGTATGTATGAGTGAGTCTCGGGGTTCTCGAACATGTTAAAAAAGGGGGACTTGGACTAAAAATTTTAATTGTAATAATATGAAGAAGCACGCGCGCGCATTTAGGCATGCGCAACCGAATGATGGGTACCAAAACGAAAGGCAAGAATTATGATTAACGTCGTCTCAAAGACTTATTTCAATTATTACACCTGTTCTGCTTCGAAATAAAAACAATCACCAGCCGCTAAGGAACAAATAACACGATTGCTGTCATGGAAGAGCACTCTGCCGTGACTTGCAAAAGAAAAGGGTTGAAAAGAAAAAAAAAGACATTGTAATTTTCCATTTCCAAGAAAACTCAGTCAGATTGCTCTTATAAAACAATTTATGTAGATTTGTTTCCAGATAAGGCGGCAGAAATCTAGGCAACCACTGTTAGAGCTCAGTACGCTAATGAGCAACTAGCCGAGATGAATGTCGTAAAAGTTTAGGTAGCAAGTCGAAGGATGTGTTAGTGCAGTGACCTTTACTGATCTTGACTGTGATGAATCTTGACGCTTCCTTGCGATAAATCATAAACAACAGGCAAAACACTTTGCAGCACGGCTACATATACGATATGGAATAATTTTTGATACAGAGCTACTTCGGGTTTTTAACATTGATGAGATATGCCGTTAGATAGATATATAATATATCGTCCACCTATGTCACCTTAACCCACCTATGAACGCTTAATGGTGTTCTTAGAAGGCGCACTTCTCACATTTTTTAATGTTTTAAAAGCACGTAGAGTTTTCACAATTGACTTCTTCTGTTGAATGTAAATTTCAGAGCGCTCGCGTGGCGTGTAATGGTTCATGGTAAAAATCTGCTTGGACTGACGCTTCAAACGCGGTATGTCATTAAGCGATGTGACATCTCTGTCAAAAGTTATGGCGTTGCCAGATGGGTCCGTCGAATATGGGCAACCCTGTACAGTCCACATGCTTAAACATTTGATAGAACAATTTGTATTGTGTCTAGGATGGTTGGTATTGAAAATGCCACATTTTTGCATGGATTTGTCTAAATTGGTATTTTTGGTCATAATAGTTCTAGCTCCTTTGGCCAAATATTGTATGTAAAGGTCCACGTTTCGGTATAGGTCTCATTATAACGCTACCCTCCTCTATTCGTTATTTTAATTATTTCTTCCACATTTTTCCACGGATTTTTCTAAAAATTGGTATTTGAAGTTCGAAATGGGTTCTAGCTTCGGTGGAAGAACATGGTATATATAGGTCCACGTTTTGGCATAGCCTGCTCATAACGGTACCTCCCCATAGTCGGTGTTTTATTTTTGTAACATTTTTCCACAGATATGTCTAAAAATTGTTATATGTAGTTCATAATGAGTTCTACCTTCGGTGCAGAACATTGAAAATTTAGGTTCACGCTTTCTTATAGCGCATATATAACGATACCCACCGATACTCGGTATTTTAATAATCCTATTCACACTTACCCTCGAAATTGTTTCAAATTTAATACTTAAGAAGATTTGACACACATAGCTAGTGTCAGTCCTTGTCAATTTGTAATCACGCTACAATTCGCAATTATGTCCAGATTCTCACAAAAATTAGCATGGGGATTGGTTTAGGCCTTTTGTTGCAGATGATCGCAAAATATTTAGAGAGAAATTGTTCATAAATTTGCAGTTGTTCTACAGGCCACAATTATTGACCGATTGACGCGGAATTTTGCATGGGGTAAGAGAATAAGACAGGGCAGAAGCCAATTAATTTCGATGGTCATTGCATAATGTTTATAGGTTGGAATAGACCATCACTTTAAAAATCCCTATAAAACATACCAACGTTTCCAAATATAAACCGCCAGTATTTTTAATCCCGATGAAATCAAAAATACACGAAAATGTAACTTTTGACCGTTACTTTGATGCTATCTATATATAAACGGAAATGATGTTAGATTCTACGCACATAACTCAAGAACGGCTAGACTGATTTTGACAATTCTTACTAATTCAGCAAAAACCTCCTCCAAAAAACGATAAAATCTAAAAAAAAAAATCGCGTAAAAATATGCGAATAAAAATGTGAATATTTTTTGTTATATTTTCTGATATATTTTTATTTTTTGGTCATTTTTTTATTGCATTAAATTTTTTCAATTTGACTAAGAATTGATATGTTCCAGAACTTGCAACAATCTACTCATTTTGCCATTTTTTCATCATCATATAGGGAAAATCGGTTATCGTATTAAAAACTTTTACATTCTTGAACATTTTGTTTTATTTTACAACACTTGGTCTGTTGCGGAACTGTAAATATGTACAATTATTTACTACAACAACCGATTCCCTTTACAGAATTTCGCATGAGGAAGCCTAATAAAATTTAGGATGACCATCCGGATAGGGCAGAAGTCTAATACTTTGGATGACCATCCGATAATGTTTGGTGGGATAGAATTGAACACACATATTTTTGCGAAATTGCTTTGAGTACCTATCAGCACGACAGAGGGCAAAAATAAAGGGTTAAGTCCCTAGGTTCTTCGGTCCTTTAAAAATATATATTTTGTCATATTTCTGCAGCACTGTTTGACATTTCTCCAAAAACGAAATCGACCAGAGGGGGTCTCTCCAATATATTATGGTGTTGCAGGGTATATGGTTGGCCCGCACGACTATAGCCTTTGCTAACTTGTTTTGTATCTATTATGTTTTTTACTACACATTGTTCAGTTGTAATTCAAATAATTTTTGTTTGAAATTCGTAACACTTAATTTGTAATTCAAGAATTCAATTTGTTTTGTCTGTTAAAATCTTAAAAATATAGCGTCTAGCCTTTATATGAGGGTATATACGACGATGTGATTTGCATATGCAACTTTACTTAAAAAAATTGATTAATAATGTAGGTAAAATCAACAAAATACCGAATATAGGGAGATACCATTATATGCGGCTATACCAAAACGTGGACCTGCACAGACAATTTTCTGTCTTAAGCGGTAGTATCCATTACGAACTTCAAATACCACATTTGAAACAATTCCGGTGAATAATGTCGCTTAAATGACCAGAATACTGAAAATAGGGGCTATACCAAAACATGGACCTACATGGCCCATTTTCAATACCAAAAGTAGAATTTTATGCTGATTAAGAATATATATACTTTGTGGGGTTTAAATGTATATCTTGAGGCGTTACAAACGGAATGACAAAATTACTATACCCTCCATACTATGGCGGAGTGTATAAAAATGCATTGTTTCTTAAAAATTATAGAGTAAAAGTTCAAACATTTGAAGCAAGACGTCGATATTATCCCTTAGCACCCCGAAATGTTTTTTTTTTTATATAAATATATGACTGCTTTGGCGAATCTAGGGCTAGGTAACTGTAGCCCTAAATCTAGGGGGCTAAGTCAACCCCGTTTTTGTACCCCCAACTAGAAGTTATATTTGATAGGCAAATATGTACTTCATATAAATAAAGTACCCCTCAACCCAAGTTATATTAAAAATAAAAATATGTCCCTCATAGAAAGCGATTTGGATAAAACTTCGCGTATATTAATATTTATATCAAATTTTTACAAAAAGATTTAAAAACAACAATCAATAGCGTCATAAACATTTTACTGCGCATAAAATAATATGTATTCCAATCTTTGAAAGTGTTTAAACATGTGCTATCTCGGAGAACTACTACTATACTACTATATGGCCCATGAGTGAGTCCAAACTATGCATGTTGTAATGTTAATATTAAATAAATTTTAGGAGAGAAAATAGAGAATATAGGTCCTCTCTTCTTGGCCACTCCCCACGAAGATACTCCATTTTTAATAGTTCTAACTCGCATAAATTAGAATTTAAGTTTTCGATACTTTCCAAACTTCTCACATCCCAATACCTCACACATTCTATTAAACATGAACTGAAGGATGAACTGAAGATTTTAAATAAATTCCATTGATACCTGAGATTTTAAAGATATTTGCATAGGGATTATTTCAGTAGACAAATCTACTGATACTTTCTACATTGTTGCTTCGGTCTTCGATCCTTTACAGTTGTTTAAAATTTAATACTTAAGATTTGATAGAATATGTTGCTATTATTCGTTTCGCAGCTGTAATAGATATTCAGACCGAAAATGACCGTCAAAATACATATTTATTTATGCAGTCAATTTGTTTGGTGTGATTTTCGATTATGGCCTAAAAGTAAAGTATCAGTAGATTTGTCTACCGATATAAACCCTAAGCAAATGTCTTCAAAATCTCAGTTATCAATGGAAGTTATTTGAAGTTTTCAGTTCATCCTCGAACCGAATTGTGGGGTTTTGGAACATATACACATGTTTTGACAAACATATATATTTCGACTTTGAATTGGGAAGTTACTGTTACTTTTGATTTTCAGTGTTTATGTCTTTGTCCGATACCACTGATTACAGCTGTAATGGACACGTAACGAATGCAATTCTTTGCTTTCTTTCTCTTCAATTCGTTGCTCTGTTTTTCGTGATTGTGGTGTTCGCCTTTATATTTTAATATACATTTTTTTTATGAAACAACAACAACAACGGCAACAGCGAGAAAAGACGACAACAACAACTCTACAACTTTAGATAATTTCAAGCAGTTGGATAATTTTAGACAAAAAGGGTTCACCACACATTCTATCTGATGGCTAGGAAAGCGGTCCGATGTACGCTCAAAGACGCTTGCTACTAAGCGAGGCAAAGTTTCGCGATCTGATTTTCTGCTTCGATGATTTCTGTGTTCCATCAAGCGATGAAGTTTTGTTGTAGTTGTTAGATGTAAGTGCTGGTAGATGGATGGATGGATGGATGAATAGATTGATGATTGCAGTACCAACAACAACAACTACAACTACAAGTACAATGTTGCTATGAATCACTTGCCACACAGTAAAGAAAAAATACAACACAAAACAAAACTTATTAGCAAAAATAGAAAATAAACGTCAAACACACAAAACAAAAACAACAAACCCCAATAAAGACCCAACAAAAAAAGTGGTATTTAATGCCACGAGGCACACGATACGAACTGCACTTGGAAGACATGCTTAAGAACTGTGACTACTACGCTCCGTCGTTGAAGAGCCTGGAAACAGGTGAATTGAAGCGAATACTTTTTGAAAATACTGTACCTGACAACATGGACGAGACGCTGGGCGGGAGCCCATCCGCGGCCAAGAAGACATTCTGAATTTATGGTACAGAGAGTTTTTCCAAAGTGCCTGAAATGATCAGCATGAATCTATTCCGAGGCAACAGCCCACTGAAGAGCTAACGGAGTGGCGGAGCAGTGACTGTGGCCACCGCTTACGCCGGTAGATATGAATGAATGCTTGGCTGATTCGATGGTTGGCCGATGTGGTGGTTGCCAAGAAATCTACCGTTTGCCATAGAACGGCTCTAATGATGGTGTTGCGCATCATGTGTTTTGCCATATTTCTTTCTTTATCGTAGTTTTGTTTCATCGCGTCGCTGTTTTGTTGCTCATTTATGTTTTGGCCAAAAGAAATAGCAAACCGGAAGCCTTTTTAATAATGAACGGTTTTTCGACTACATTTCCCTCTCTCGCTCTTGGGAGGAACGAAATCAAAGAAACAAATCTGCTTCTTTTTTGTTTTCGAGGGCCGCCATTGATGATAAGGTTGGCGGAAAAACAAAACAAAAACAAAAAAGATTAATAACTCAGTAGCGGTAACAGCAGCCCTGGCAAGCGATGGACAAAAACTTCATTTAAGTTATGGGCCAATAAAATATAGAGAGATCTCCATCAGGTGATAAGTTCTAGTGCCTGCTAGGTAGTTGCTTGGTTGGGTTGTTGGTGCAAAGTGTTAGGGTGCACCTGCATATTATCGCGTTAAGGAAAAACTCGTAAAATTTTTACTATTACATCAAAGTGAAATCGGCCCTCCCAGTTGTGGGAAGCATTCGATTAATTCCACAAAATACCGCAAAAGGGTCAACATATCACTCATGAATATCTTCCATCCAGACTGGGTATGGAGAACATCAAGTAGTCAAGCACATCATCGTAAAGATCATTAGAGTAAAGTGACACTGGCCTAGCCATTCCAGCAAAAGATACGACCAGATGCACAAACAAAAAGACATACAGTTTGTCCAAGGGCCTGTGTACCGTTTAAATGAAGCATATCGGGGGGGAAATGTAGTGCGGGGTATGTATGTATGTACACATGTACGAGTATGTATGTGCGTGTACATAGGCTCAAAATGAGATTTCGGGTACACCTAATAATTATGATGAGGTTATTAGTATTATAACTGAAGTAAGTATTATTATGTTTTGAGATTTATTAGTCTTCTATTTCCAAATAAATGCTGAGGCGTAAACATCTCTTTAAAGTGGAATATGAAAAACGTATGTACGTACATACGCTACGTATGGATGGGCATTGACACTGTGGTTCGTTAAGCATAACATTGTTTTTTTCCTTTCAGGAGAATAGGGAACTACGATACTCAAAGAACGACTTTTTTGTATAAAATTGTTCATAAACAGAAGAGTAGAAGAAAAACGTTACAGTCGGTGTTTCGACTTATATACCCTCAGCATTTGACCTTGTTTTTATTATTTTTTTATGGGAACGTACCATAAAGGTTGGATCTACCTAATCCAACTTTACACTAGACAAATTTTGAATAGAACTGGGGAATAATTTATGTATTTAAAAAAAGTTGACCCATAGCTGGAAATGTAATGAAGGAGCGAACCGAAAACTTACTTTTTCATGCGAGATCTAATATTGTCTAGTTTGGATATGCGAAGTTTAAACAAGATTATCAAATGTTCTGTGAATATCCACTATTCGGTGTAGCGGAATTCCCTGTCCCCCCTCTAATTTGCAATAACATTGGCTGTTATTTGCCAATTTGGATTTTACTTCAATGAAAACTCGACAAAAAAAAATATTTCTAAATCCGGTTCACAATATGTGATAGATACCGCAGGACGACATACCCAATCATCACCCTTATCAAAGATTCTCCCTATTGTCTGTCCATAAATCCTATTTTCTGAATCAGTATGTTTTTTACATTTTCCAAAAAAAAATCTTGAAATGAATTGCTTGTTACCACTTCATGGTGGCCCCAAACCGTTCTTAGAGTTTCCCTTTCTTAGCATCTTTCTTTCGCAGTCTGCTGTTAAAGGAGGCGAAGTTCTACTTCCTAGGTCATTCCTGTGTGTCCTACTCGTGTTTCAAAATGTCGCCTTTAAAATACGACAGATATGGAAGTGCCTTTGTATTCTTTGTTAAAGAGTACGACTTTTTTTAAGAATTTTTAGAAGAAGGTATATATTGTATTTAGAATTCAAAATGCCAACTTACATCAAATTTTTGTCACCCCTTGCCATACATGAGGCACCACTGTGCACCGTGGCATTGTTGTTTCTAACATATGAATCAAAGTCTGACACATGCAAGTTTTTTTTTTTAACGGATAGCTACTTCCTATCCCTGGAAAAGAAATTCAACGTTTCGCTTCACTTCCCTGCTCAAGTGCGTATTTCGTTTACGGGTATTTCTTCACGTGTGTGTATGTGTGCGTGTGACTGTAATTAAGACAATATGTTGTTGCCCGATCTTAAAGTGACTTCGCGTAAAGACATACAATGAACAACAGAATCGGTAGCATTACCCGCCAAATTTTTCGTGTGGGCTTGTATGTTTACCCAGCAAAAAGTTTGATCGCCTTTGGTTCAAGTTAACTGAATTGTCTCTGAAGTGGGTTAATATTGCCCTTAATTTGCAAATTCTTTTAGCCTAACGGCAGACATTCAGTACAATTCAGGAGCAACCGACACATCCTCCAATGTATATTTAAAATGGATGTTTGTGTGGTTGCGGTAGCTCAGCCAACTTAGAAATTAGAATTTATTTCTCAGGTATTCCAGAGTGAGTGATTCCTTCAAAAGTTACGCACGTTGGTGATGTCAAATAATCATACGGATCATGCAGTGGATTAGAGACAACTAATTTGAGAATGAACCAAGCAGTGCTGGGTAAAGTAGCCCTAATGCAATAAATGTTGAATTGGAATTAAAATACACATAAGGATATCCATGGCATGTATCAAACGAATAGATAAAAAATAAAATGTATTCGTTTTACATTTCTCGTCTTTATAATTGCTTTCGTTTCAGGTGTTCCTAGAACAAGAACGTTAATTCATGTTTTATGAAAGTGTGAAGAATTGTATAAAAGCCTTAGTTAACATTCAAAGTACTTTCACCACACAAATTAAACACATGTATTAATTTGAATATTACCGAAACATGTCGAACGTCCGTAATTTCAAAGTTGACAATTGAACAATATCTTTTTTTGTTTTCGAAAACAAGTAAGCAAAGGCTATAGTCGTGCGGGGCCGACCATGTGATACCATACAACACTACAATATGGTAGAAAAATATGGGAAAAGGACACAAAATACTACAATATCTATATTACCACCATTATTGGTATCTTTTTATGCTATTTTTTTTCGATTTTATTTTTTTATGCCAAGAGGGCATTTTAAATTGACAAAATTTGTCAAAATCGGTGCTGCCATTCTTGAGATCTAAGCATCTAAGCTAACATCCCTTTCCTTTGTATATACTCATTGAATATATTTCGCTATATATATCCGATATATTTAATGTATACATCTACGTAACGGTCAGAATTGACCTTTTCGTCTATTTGTGATTTCGCCGGGATTAAAAATATTCACGGTTTAATGGAAAATTTGAATTTATTTAACACAAATGTTGTGGTCTATTTCACACACTAAATAATACCCGATGACCATCAAAATTGCCCAGCCCTAAGTTCTAGCCCCATGGTAACTTCCGCGTTGATTGGTCTATAATAGCCAGCTGTAGAGCAACTGAAAAATTAGGGAATTTTTTAGTTTTTGGTCCATTTCAACCACTAAATATTTTGCACCTGTAGAGTGATTACAAATTAACATGGACAGACGGACATACATAGCTGAATCGACTCAGCTCGGCGATATGTGGGAAACCAACAGTTCGACGTGTTACATAATTTTTGGCCCAATCAAACTTATAATAACCCTAACACATAGAGTTATAGGGTATAAATAGAAAATAATAATGATACATGGACCTGCATTTTTTGGATTATACGTACGTATATTTGTGTGCGCTACGTCAAATTTTAGGTAACGGGGTAAAGGAAATATTTTTCATTTCATATTTTAATGGAACATGAATTTAGGCTCTGGTATATTTTAAAACCATCGAAAGTCGAAATTTCGTTTAAAAATGGGACCGATACATTAACATTGCATAAATATTGTACATTTTTGGGTGAGACGCAAAAACTGAAATGTGCAGCAGGTTTTCTGATCCGTTGCATTATAAGGGTTCTTCAGAACCATTCCCAGCACTGACGGCACTTTTAAACGTCATTTAGGAAATGCTAGGTTATTCAATTGCAAAGAACTTGTCTATAAGAATTTGGCTAATTACTGCTCTTCACTTTTGAGCGAACCACTTCCAGTTTCTTTCGTTGGGTACTTCACTGTCGTTTCGTCGTTTCATGTGTACTTATATACAAAGTATATTTCTTTATATGTGTATCTATCTGTATGGGACAGCCGTAAGAAGTGGTTATAATAAAACAAAACATGAAAGAATTATAACACAACAAAGTAAAACTGAAAAAATAATAATAAAAAAACAACATAAAAATTACCGAAATAATTCACAAGAAATGTTTACCCAAAATGAAAAAGACAAAAACCTGGCTCGTCTTCTGCCGTTTTCATATTTGGCTCATTGCTTCATTTTGATGACTTCACTTAAATTTTTGGTTGAAAACAGAAGTAAACAATAAATATGAAATGTACTTAACAACAACTACTACTACAACAACAATAATAACAACAACATTGCCATTAACAGTCCACCGACAAAGATCATTTTCAGAAATGGGAACAGGCACAGCAACACCACTAATTCTCGTAATGCCCACCATCTACCTATTCCATCATTATAGGTGAACGTTAGTGTGAGTGTGTGTGTGTTTGTGTTGGTCAGTTTTTTTATATATGGACTATGGTTGTTGTCTTTTTGGCTTATGACATGTTGTTTTGACCAAAGAACCAAACGGCCAACAAAATGACATTTTCAAATGTAATCTAATCGTCTCCATTGCTCCCATCGCTTTCCAGCTAAATCGAATTGTAGCAACTCATTCTAGGGAAATCGAAATTAAGACAAGCCATTCAGTCGGACTTATGTATGTACAATACAGTGTGTACGAATGTTTATATAATGTTTTATAATTATAACTGCTACTTATGTATTAACGTGTTTTACGGGCCGAATCTATCATATTTGGTTAGTTGCTTCAAATATTTGCCAACTGTGTCCGGTGCCGCTGATGTAAGTCGGCCTATTATTATATCGTATAGTTTTTACAAATTTATATACTTCTAAAATTCGGATCTATCGTAGGTTTGGAAACTACGTTTGTCTCTCAAAGTTAACATTCTTATAACAACATTAACATTCTTAAAATATAAACTTATTCCCTTTCGTTGTCGATTAAATTAGATACGTAATTGTATTTTTTTGTACCCCAAAATATTATTTGACTGAGACATTTCTTGGCAGCATTATCCGCATCTTGATCGGATATACATTCGACTCGTACTTTGAAAGCAAGGGTGAATGGACGGACACACACATATCGCCTTAGAAAAGGGCTTCCATAAATGTTAGTGTGGAGTGGGGTATAAAAAAATTCCAAGGTACTAAATATGGTACCCTTGTTTGTGTGGAAGCAGTAGGGCCAGAACTCTTAAATTTGGAACGACGGTCATTGATGGAGTGTGTGATAGATGTATCAAAGGGCTTTTGGAAATTCGCACTATAAGTGTACGAAAAGTACTAGAATGTACTACATTTGATACCATTCCGTATCAAGCGAAAGGTTAGAGCTAATAACTTGAAATTTTAAATGGAAATCAAGGTTGAAGAATATACTCGATTTAAGGAGGTTGTTTTGAAAGTGTGTACGTTTTATACGATAAGTTCTAAACGGTACTAGATTTAGTGAAATTAATATTATTTACAAATTGCGATGTGGAGGTAATTTTCGAAATTTGTACTGATGTACAAGAAAAGAACTAAATTGTACTAAATTTGGTTTGAAATAATATTTCTATTGGATTTTATGATGTAGGTAGTTATGGAAATTTGTACTTTGTGTACTAAATGGTACTAAATTTGGTACAATTTAGATTTGGGTGAACCCATAGAACTGGAATGCCAATATTTGGAAATAAAATTACTATTGCATTGTAGGATTGCGGTGTGTAGGTAGTTTTCGTGAATTCGTGAATGGGAGAACCGGTAGAATTGGAATCCAGAAATTGGAAATTGGATAGTAATATGTATGTAGTTATGGAAATTTGTACTTATGTATACTAAATGGTACTAAATTTTGATCTGAAATTTGGAATTAAGATTACTGTTGGAGTGTAGGATTGGAGTAGGTAGTAAATTTTAAAAATTTGTGCTTATGTGCCCCAAAGATACTAAATGGTACAAAATTTGGTATTGCGTGAATGGAAACTGCTTGAAATCAGAAATTTGGCATATGGATCACTGTTTTTATGTAGGGTTGAGATTTGGAGGTGGTTTTAGAATACCCGTACTAAAAAGTACTAAATAGTACTAAATTGGGTTTTTGGGAAGGGATTGAGTTTAAGTCTATAATTTGCCATTAGTATCATCTTTTGTGCTGTTTGTTTGGTACATGCCGAGGGATCCGGAAATATGTACTAAAAGTACGAAAAGTGCTAAATAGTATTAACTTTGGTGTTTACTATTTAAAATCTTTGTTGTTTCCTGGTTTCTGCGAAAATTCGAAGACGTAAACAAAAAGCGTACATTGGAATAGAGAGAAAACCACATTTCGTTGGACATTCGCTGCACATCATAGATCTTTCTTCTCTCCTCTCTAATTTTAAAAATTTTGTCAAATTTTTATATTTTGCATTTTTAAATGACATAGTATACGTTTTTGATAAATGCTCTCATTTCATAGGGATGGTGCATCTTTCATGGTTGTTCTGAGAGTGATTTTAATTGAACTAATTGCAAAAATAATTGGTGTAATGTGAAAATTGATATTTTCAACACAAAAGATACATTTTCTACAAATTCCGCACATAGTTTTCAATGGTTTCTGTTTCAATTAATATTTTAGAGAACAAGAATCTAGCAGCTATATTTTAAAAGCGTTTTTTTCTTTATTATTTTGCAGGGTGTGGAAAATTTTGCAAATTGAAAAAAAAAAAAAACATTTATCATTATGACGTTGATGGTTACTTTTACTACTACGGAACGAGAGAATGTTTGTGAGACTCCCAAGTTTTAAAAGTCATTCTTTTATTGTATCCGAATACGAGACCAAGGCATGCGGAGCTATAAAATAAAGTTTCCGTTCTGTCAAAACTGCCTATAACGACAGTATAAAAGTCAAAAGGTTTTATTTTGTTCGTTGTTTTGTTTGGCCATTATTTTCTTCAGAACAGATTTCAGAACACACAGTGGGAGGTCACTTTGTGTAAAAAATCTAACCTTTGGTGTTGTTTCTGTGCGTTGTTAGCAGCTGCTGTCACAGAGCGTCTAAAGTTCATCATTTTAACTGAAGCTATATTAAATTTGGGCTTAGTGGCATGAGGTTGTTGTTCCGTACGTATGTACGTGTGTATGTTCGTACGAATTTGTATGGATTTGCGGACGATGGGAAAATTGTTTCGGGCACACAAACCAGTCCCCCGCCCCCCGTCTGTCATTAACAATTACACGTAGAAACGGTGAAAGTTCGATGTTCCTCACTTAGGGAGTTCTTCTTCTTCGGATGTTTGTCAAATTTCGGAAGTTAATGTATTTTGTGGTGGGAACTAATGTTTCATTATTCCATCCAGTGGTTAGATAACATCACAACTTTAGGACATATCAATTAACATTAGTCATAGGCCCTATGATCATGGCGTTGATGATGAGACATTTTTTTTTAAATTAAGAATAAATGGGGGTGATTTAGGTGAACAATTAACCTGAACATTGGGTGTTCTGACCACATACATAAACATTTATACATGTGAGAAAGGATGTGAGGGTGTTTTTGGGTCATGTCAGGGCAGAGTGTATCCATTTTTAATTAGGGGTTACATATTCCACTTTGAGTACAGCGTGTGAAATAGGAAATAATTCAAGTTAAGAAATGTGACATTGATGGACTCGGAAAATATTAACGAATATTATAATCATATATTTGCCTCGCCACCAGCACGAACAAGTTCTAGTATCTGTAATAAAACAAAAAAATTAAGAAAATACGAAGAGTTTGGCAAAGTTTGTATACGTTTCGATAAAGAACTATCAATGCTCGAAATTGCCAATGAGATAAATGCAAGTTCAATCTCTTCATAGGCACCAAAAAAGCAGATAAGTTTTCTCATAGGCATTAGTAGATTCAAATACAAACTTTGAAAAAATTCCGGTGAATAATGCCGCTAAATCGTTATATCGAGCTAAACGAAGAAGTGGGCCTGCATATGTATTTTTATAGGCTATTGTAACCATTGAGATCAAATTGAGATATACAATTTGAAACAATTTCGGTAAATAATGTCGACAAAATCATCAAAATAACGAATATTTGGAGATACCTTTACATGTTGGCTATACGGAAACGTGGACCGGCACGCTCCAATAGCCTGCCTACTGGCAAAATCTCAATTCGTTCGAAAGACAGCGTGATTACAACAGATCAAAAGACATAGCTAAATTGTCTTATGGTTTTACGCTGCTCCAAAATATATACAAACGGAATGACAAAGCTAATATCGGTCGGTCCAGGTTTTGGTATAGCCCACATGTAACGGTACATCCAAATATCCGGACAAAATAATAAAGTGAAATCGTATTTTGGTAGAACACACAAATTTACCCTGCCCTTTCTGATAGCTTTTGTTTCACTTTTTACATTGAAATGTTGAGTTTGAAAGTTAACGAATTTAGTCGATAGAGGCAAAAAGATAAAAATTCCGCCACCGAGTTACCTGAGTTATTATCCAAGCAATGGAATTTTTATAATTTTATAAATATGCATTTATATAATTATGTTGAAAGCATAACTATGGACGTGAGTATGTACATATGCAACTGATATCACTGTTATTGGCCACGTTTTTTTAGTAGATCAATAAATAATAACATCTAATTGTGCCAATAAATATTCAATAGAGATATTTTTCTCCTATTGATATAAAAGTGGAAGACAATTTTCCAATTCAGAAATATAATGCTATTACTTACGTTCACTTTTAGACATACAATAATGACATTGGATATTTTCTTTGATGGAGAATTTTTTCATTTGTAATCTGCCACATTTGTGTTTAAACTCATAATTAATCGAAGTATATTGCGGTTCTCAGATTAAACTAAACTCTGAATTGCTCTTTAAGATGGAGAATATATTGTTTGACAATTTTTCCGCATCGTCATTTCCTTATCGGCAAAAGGGAGATCCAGTTTCCTTTTTCTCACTATTCCTTTTAAATGGTTAAATATGTTTAGCTTCCGTCTAGGAACCAGGGAAAAAGTAGAAAGTCATGGACTACTGCCACTGTTCTCCTGGCTTTGAATTGAGTGTGAGAGTAGTTGTTCTTGTTGAGTAATTGTCACCTGAACGGATAACGATTGTTGGTCTATTCTCACTGCGAACACATGACGATTGGCTTGTGAGAAGTGGTGAAACAGTAACCCGCATTTTACCTGTTTTTAGTTTTTATGGAACTGCTATGAGTTGGCTATAAATGCGAACATGTGTTTGTTATGCCGAATTCATGAGGGAGTTGGAAAGGGACCATATTTAAATTCTATTTCATTTCCCTGAATTCGATGGTTGTACTGAACCGATCGACATGTGTATTGTAATTGGAGGAGCTGAAGTCACTGACACACATTTGGGTCGCCAAGATAAAACATTTTGTAATCTTTTATGATATATTTGAAAGATTTAAAATTGGGAGATTGGGACGAAGGGTTTTTATTATACCCTACAACACTATGTGTTGGGGGTATTATAAGTTTGATTGGGCCAGAATTTATGTAACACCTCGAAATATTGGTTTCCCATATAGGAAAGTATATATGGATCTTCCTAGCTCGCCGAGCTGAGTCGATCTAGCTATGTATGTCCGTCCGTCCGTCTGTCCGTCTGTCCGTCTGTCCATGTTAATTTGTAATCACTCTACAGGTCGCAATTATGACCCGATCTTCACGAAATTTAGAATGGAGGTGGGGTTAAGGTCAGAATAGAACCCTATTTCTTTTGAAGATGATCGCCAAATGTTTAGGGGTTGAAATGGACCAAATACTGAAAAAATGTCGGATTTTGCAGTAGCTATAAAGGTCGCAATTATAGACCAATCGACGCGGAATTTCGCATGTAGCTAGAGTTGAGGGCGGGGAAGAAGCCTACCAATTTGGGTGGTCATCGGATAATATTTAGCGGGTTAAAAGACCATACCTTTTTTGTTGAAAAAATTCAAAATTTTTCATTAAACCGCGAGTATTTTAAATCCCGGCGAAATCACAAAGCCATGACAAGGTTACTTCTGATGATGCTAAGATCCAACAAATCGGATATATAGCTATATATTTGCGATATATATGTCTATCAAAGAAGATATGCTTGAAAGATCTCATATATATCGAGAACGGCTGAACTGATTTCGACAGTTCTCATTAATTCAGAATGGCCTCTTGGCAGGAGAGAAAAAACGTCAAAAAAATCGCATAAAAATATCTCTCTAAAGATGAAAATATTGATTTTTTAACATTTTCTCATATTTTTATACCCTACAACACTATGTGTTGGGGGTATTATAAGTTTGATTGGGCCAAAAATTATGTAACACCTCGAAATATTGGTTTCCCACATAGGAAAGTATATATGGATCTTCCTAGCTCGCCGAGCTGAGTCGATCTAGCTATGTATGTCCGTCCGACCGTCTGTCCGTCTGTCCGTCTGTCCATGTTAATTTGTAATCACTCTACAGGTCGCAATTATGGTCCGATCTTCACGAAATTTAGAATGTAGGTGGGGCTTGGACCAGAATAGAACCCTATTGCTTTTGGAGATGATCGCCAAATGTTTAGGGGTTGAAATGGACCAAATACTGAAAAAATGTCGGATTTTGCAGTAGCTATACAGGTCGCAATTATAGACCAATCGACGCGAAATTTCGCATGTAGATAGAGTTTAGGGCGGGGAAGAAGCCTAATAATTTGGGTGGTCATCGGATAATATTTAGCGGGTAAAATAGACCATATCTTTTGTGTTGAAAAAAATCAAAATTTTTCATTAAACCGTGAATATTTTAAATCCCGGCGAAATCACAAAGCCATCACAAGGTTACTTCTGACCTTTACATTGATGTTATTATCCAACAAATCGGATTTATAGCAAAATATGTGCGATATATATGTCTATCAAAGAAGATATGCTTGAAAGATCTGTTATATGTCGAGAACGGCTAAACTGATTTCGACAGTTCTCATTAATTCAGAATAGCCTCAGTTATGAAGGAAATTGACTTTTTTGGAAAGAATTTTAATTAAAAGTCATAAAATAGAAGATTTTCATATTAGCCTTTAAATGAATCATCCCTAATTCCTGTTTAAGTAAGAATTGTTTCCATTTATTTGAAATGAAGTGATGGTGCAGTTTGTTGCCCCACTTATCGTATTGTACAGTCGTTGAAATCTGTTCACTACTTCTTCAATGTCTTTCATACCATCCACCATGCCTAGTATGGAGGCTATATTAAGTTCGTCATTCCGTTTGTAACTCATCGAAATAATAATTTTAGATATAACAAGTAAGCAAAGGCTACAGTCGAGCGGGGCCGAAAGTTGAATACCCTACAACACTATAATAAACGATACAGATTATATAGGCGAGATACTCGAAAGAATTTCACAAGATATTGTGACAAATAATAAAAGAAAACCAGGTTTCGTTCTCTAATTTTCGAATAATAGCAACTGAAACTAATTTGCTCATTTCCAATTTATTGGTAGATGTTGCACGTAAATGGTCTTCCTAGATCTGGAACCAATATTTCCCAAAGACCTATAATCTCTCAGAAGTGGCAAAAGATTAACATTTATTATTGGTTTTTGACTGAAACGCATCTATATGAGATACAAACATTTGACTACATTCTTCAACGAAATCAGCGTTAACGAAATAGTCAGAAGTGCGTCTTTCCTGTATTTGTGAATTCTCCAAAAAGTCACTGAAATGGTCATTTTCGTATTTTGTCTACAAAAGTTGGCAAACTCCTTCACACATTGAATATTTTTGAATGGCCATCCAAAACTGCTTGGCTTTTGCAATGTCTGGTAACCCCCATTCAAATGTGCATGAGGACCGGGCGATAATTACGACCTGCTGACAATTTTGCAGTTTTTGGTCCATTTCAACCCTAAATATATGGCGATCATCTCCAAAAAGAGTAGGCTTCTATTCTGACCCTAACCTTATCCCCATGCAAAATTTCGTAAGGATCGGTCCATAAATGAGATCTGTATATGATATCCTGATATCCTAACTACTTAGTTTTGTTAGCTGTAGAAATATTACCAAATGTTTAATTCAAAATGAAAATATGCCAAAAATATGACAAAATTGAAACAAGTAAGCAAAGGCTACAGTCGAGCGGGGCCGACCGTTGAATACCCTACAACACTATAATAAACCATACAGTTTATATAGGCGAAATACTCGACAGAATTCCACAAGATATTGTGGCAAATAATAAAAGAAAACCATCAGGTTTCGATCTCTAATTTTCGAATAATAACAACATAAACTAATTTGCTCATTTCCAATTTATTGGTAGATGTTGCACTTAAATGGTCTTCCTAGATCTGGAACCAATATTTCCCAAAGACCTATAACCTCTCAGAAGTGGCAAAAGATTAACATTTATTATTGGTTTTTGACTGAAACGCACCTATATGAGATACAGACATTTGACTATATTCTTCAACGAAATCAGCGTTAACGCAATAGTCGAAAGTGCGTCTTTCCTGTATTTGTCGAAAATACAAGTAAAAATTAACGTCGTTGATGTGACGAACACCGCTGAATCCTATAAAAATACAGAATGATAGTTCGTTCAGTTAAAAAATATGGATAGGAGCTTTAAAATACCTATAATTGGGATGTAGTTAGATATTTCAAGATCTGTATTGTTTATATGCATTCATCTACATTACAATATATTAAAATACAGCCACTTTGTTTGAAAAATGTTACCAGCATGGAAAATACCATTAAAATCGGCTGATGCCTCTATATGAAGCTTATGTCAAAATGAGGACCTGTAGGTAATGGCGTAGATCAACATTTTCTTAGTCGTATACCAACTCCTCAAAGGCAGTGTATATAAGTTAAACTTAGAATTTTATTTCTGCGATAAATATTTTTTAAATGTTCTTGTACTTTCATGTGATAATTAGAAACAATTTGAATTTCGACACTGAACCGCATATCCTGATGGGAAATCGTGAGAATTTTCAACATTTTTTTGGGACTCTATCGCCCTTCATTGTCATATGGTTTATAACTTTTTTTTAGTATTTGCATCATCATCCTCGCCATGATTGTGGCGTACAGACGGACATGTGTGTAGGTATTTCATCATTTCCCATTAAAATTGTGTTTTTTTTTCTTTTTTGGTTTTTAATTTTTTATTACCAATTCTATGGGTTTGTGGCCTCTCTTGCAATTGCGTTGTCGTTGTTTTTAATTGTTACACCCAAACAGACAAAGAAACAAGTAGACAGAAATAACAAATACAACAAACTCCTGAGTTTATCAGTCGTGGTAGTTGGAGTTTTTAACCATTACCATTTTCCTGCTTTTGCCACGGTTGGTTGGTTGCAAACACGTGAAAATATTACCAGCAGCAGAACCATGGCCAAAATAACACCGACACCACCACCACCACCAGCACCAACACCACAACCAACACTTTAACATTATGATAATTATCATTAAACAATAGTAACAGAGCCGAACAACAACAACAACAAGAACACATCAAATGGCTGTATTATTACTGCCAAGTATGAGTGGAAAATGCCACCGCTTCAGTTTATGAAGCCACCCATCTACCTTCTACCAGCTATCCTCCCCAACCACGCCACATGAACCCAAAATATGAACTCGCTCGGCAAAGAAGAGTGGGGTTGGAACAATAGGTCTTTCCCCCTGCAGAGCCCTATCTTTCGATCGCCTCTTTTTTGTTGTCATAATGTTGACACGCAACAGTTCTCTGTTTATCTCGCTGAAGTAATTCGTATGAAAACTCATTCATTAGGGAGTTTGTGAATTCTCTTGGTTTCCTTCCCTACTACCAAAGACACCCGAAACTATTGGTACAAAATAAATAACTATTAAAAAATGGATAGAGGAGTAAAATTGTTTTTCCATTGATAGAGTATGAATAACTTGTTAGAGGTTCTTCTCTATTGGTGCGAGAACATTATCATCTTTTTAGTGCAATCTGCAATCAGATACATATCCTTCCCATAGTTATTTTGTAACACCTGTATAAATATAATAATAAATGAGTAATGTGATTGATTGACTGACTCATCATTGCCCAGGCGTATAGTTCGGATTGTGTACAATGTTTAAGGTTTCTATTTTAAAGATATTTAAACAATATGCAACATATTGGTATTTACTAAAAACATTTTAAATATTTCTATTTAATAGGAGAAAAAAATATAAATTATTTTCACAAAAGTTATTGATAAGTTTTAAGATAACATTCAATGGCGGCTATACGAATAGTATAGCAGAGATTAGTTGTTATCAAATAAAATTTCTCAGATGGTCATACTTTGATCTTCTGCATTTTTCTTCAAATGACAGCGCCGTATCATTTATAAAATTAATAGTCATCTTGATCTGATATCTTGAGTGTAATGTAGAAATGTCCTTGGCAGATTGTTAATTATCTTCAGGTTTTTGTTCTGTTTTATTTGTAGCTTTTTTAGATGAGTTTTTTGGCAGTCATATGTTAGAATTGACCTTATACACATTTTGTATAACAGTAATTTATTTTTAAAATGTAATTTAGATTTTCTATTCAGAACAGGATATAGGGATCTTCCACATCTTACCGCTTTGAGACAATTCGCTTTCAAATTTTCTTTACGAAATGGTAAGACACTGTTATTGGACGAGGTAAACCAGATTCAAAAAATTACTGAAACACAGCCTGAGCCCGGTTCCTGTCAGAATTATTTAAAATTAAATGCAATAAACTGTTCTGTTTTTAAAGTGTATTAAAAAGCGAGACATATGTATATGTAAAACCTGTATATTCAAATGTAAATAAAAAAGGTAAATACAATTTATTTGTCCGTCTACATTTAAAAGATTTTAAATCCAACCGATTTGTTTATGATTTAAGTTTTCCCATTGTGAAAGTATAAAATAACTAATAGATGTGTTTACTTGTTGAACCGTCATTGTTCTGTACACACGCAATGTCAGTTTGGAGCGTTGTACAAAGGATACAAAGGTTCAACAGTTTTGAAATTAAATACCACAATTTTGATTTCCATTTTACACACAATTTATAAAACATCACTGGGTGAGACAATATAAAAATATTTTTATTAAAAAAATTATTTATTTTATAATCAATTTTCTGTCAATAGAGGTAGTATCCATTCCGAACTCTCAATAGCAAATTTGATACCATTCCGGAGAAAGATGTTACAACACATCAAAATTTGTTCAAAAATATCACTAAAACAACCAAAATACCTTAATCTTGCGGTACAGTTATGTGGGGGCTATATCAAAATGTGGAAATATTTGGCCCATTTTCAATTCCAAAAATTCTTCTGATCTAAAATACATTTCAGCAAAATTTTATCAACCTACTTCATTTCCTTCAAAAGCTAGAGTGATTTCCACAGACGAATAGACAGACATATGGAGGGACATGGCTAAATCGACATAGAATCTTATGCTGATCAAGAATATATATACTTTTTGGAGTCTAAAATGGCTATTTCGAGCTATTTTCGAGGAGTTAGAAAGGGAAGGGCATATAAGGCTGAGTCAAGCTCCTGTTTAAGAAAACTAGAGAAGAGAGAACACGAGTTATGGTTTGAATCAACCAAATTTCCTATTCTTTCTATGAGAAGCATGATCCATAAACTTTAAACTTAGTTCGAGAATATTTTACCTACATAATGAGTGTAAATACGGAATATTTTTGTTACTTTGTCATTTATTTAAAAAAGTAAGTTAAGTTGTAACAACGCGTTAAGTTCGGCTGGTCGAACTCTTAATATCCTCCACCGTAAGGTAAAAAAACCTTAAAAATTAATACTGGTCCGTTTCCATTTTTTGTCAGTGAAATCGGTTTGTAAAAGGTCTTAAAAATGCCCTAAAGTCGGTTGCACCGGTTTCTTCCTAAGTTGTTGTTATCCTTTGCGAGTTTCAAATTCCACTTTAAAAACATCTATTAAAAATTTGGTCAAAATCACCAAAATACCAAAATTTCCGGAGTTACTGCCTTATGAGTGATGCTCCTATTCATATATAATAATGTGCCTATTCTAGCTGTCTTCTGCCACAAAAGACAAAATCCATTAAAAATTTTACACACCGAATTTTTAACGAATACCCTAAAAAATGTGACTAAGATCATCAAAATCATCGGAAGTATAGAACGGGGAGGGGGAAGGAGAGGAGCAGCAACAAGAAAACATCGAATACCGAATATCGGGAGGTACCGCTATGTGAGGGCTGCACGAATAAACATACATAGAATTAACCGCCGATGAAAAATACTTGATGGGGTATCCTTAATTTTATGACGAGGAGTATAGAGAAAGAGTTTATGGTTTGACCAAATTCTATCCGAATACAGCAAAGTTGCCCGACTCCGAATTGCACACTTGGTTTGACTCCTGGGGAGAATATCCCAGACAAAAAGCACGGGAACTGATGAGGTTTGGTGGCTCTTTCCGAAATACCTAGGTTTCCCTGCCTACCCCTGGTAAACATTACCATTTTCTTCACTAATGAACAAACGTTGATTTTATAAAAATAACATTAATGGGATTAAGCCTGACTATTTTGTAACAACAAAATACTACGGTATCCCGAACAAACATGCCAACACTGTTTTATTCACTAAAATATTTCAAACCATTATTTAATTCCACTCTTTGATATATTCCATCCAGTATTTATGATTGAGAAGTGTTTAAATTTTGTCTGCTTTT